>NC_048238.1:105387703-105565637 GCF_002007445.2 Ailuropoda melanoleuca | reverse complement strand
GATGTACTGTATGGTGACTAACATAATATAATAAAAAAACATTAAAAAAAACAGAGTTATGAAATTTCCAAAAAAAAAAAAGATTGTTAAGAATCTTAAAATTTTAAGATTCAGCTCTGTGAAAAATGCTGATGGTATTTTGATAGGGATTGCACTGAATGTATAGATTGCTCTGGGCAGCACAGACATTTTAACAATATTTGTTCTTCCAATTCATGAGCATGGAACATTTTTCCATTTCTTTGTGTCTTCATCGATTTCTTTCATAAGTGTTCTGTACATCCTAGTGTACAGATCCTTTACCTCTTTGTTTAGGTTTATTCCTAGGAATCTCACAATTTTGGGTGCCATTGTAAATGCTTTTCTCAGTTCATGTTCACCAATAGCTGAACAGTAAGAAGATAGGTGAGTCATGGGCACGTGGAGTATTGGATTTACTGGGGCTGGGATTTTGCTATTAGAGTAAAACAGGACAGCCCCTGTACAGCCCATTCAGTTCCAAAATTCTATAATTGTATGTGTTTAAAGGTGATATTTCGTAAGTTGCATATAACACCCAGTGCACCATGCAATACGTGCCCTCCTTACTACCCATCACTAGTCTATCCCATTACGCAACTAATGAAGCATCGAACCTTACATTGGAATCCGGGGATGTACTGTATGGTGACTAACATAATATAATAAAAAATCATTAAAAAAATAAAGGTGAGATTTCACCCTGATGGCTCCCACATTGATTCCAGTGGTAGGCAAACTACGGCCCATGGGCCAAATCTGGCTTGACTGTTTTTGTAAATAAAATTTTATTGCAACATAGTCAACCCCATTCATTTACATTATTGAGGATGGCTTTTTCATGCTACAAAACAGAGTTAAGTAGGCAGAACGGAGATTGTATGGCCCACAAAGCCTAAAATATTCACTTTCTGGGCCTTTACAAACAAAGTTTGTCTCTGGATTAGGGTAATCTAGCTGGTCCTCCCTGAGGATCCCTCCCAAAACTGTGGCTTCAGAGAGCAGGTGTGACCTCAGCTAGACCCCCCGGGCCCTAGCAAATTGCATAACATTTAGTTGGTACACAATGCATTTTTGTTGAATTAATCTGTGTTAAATATAATCTCAATTTTGTATTCACTCATTTATTCTACAAATATCTAAGCATCTCGTTTGTGCCAAGTCACTGTTACAGGGGCTGGGGATATAGCATATAATTATGATATCATTGCCATTGAACATTTTATCACAACTAGGCATTTTTTTTAAAGATTTTATTTATTTATGTGACAGAGATAGAGACAGCCAGCGAGAGAGGGAACACAAGCAGGGGGAGTGGGAGAGGAAGACGCAGGCTCATAGCGGAGGAGCCTGATATGGGGCTCGATCCCATAACACTGGGATCACGCCCTGAGCCGAAGGCAGACGCTCAACTGCCGTGCCACCCAGGCGCCCCACAACTAGGCATTTTTATCCTGTTCTCCAAGTGAAAATAACAGTATTCTTCCAATATATATTACTTTCCTATCTATAAATAATGGCCAATGAATAATCATGTATTAAATAAAAATATACATAAGCCAGCATGTGGAAAAGTGAAGGCAGGGTTCTAAAATTCTGCTGAGGTGTTTGAAGTCCTTTTCTTTTATGTGGAGCTTTGCAAGCTAAGTTTATAAACAACTGGTATTTCTAGCTCGTCTTTACTGACCTTAACCTTGTTCCCTGGCACTCATTCAATAGGCATTTAAGCAATTAGTCATTCAGATGTGGCATTCACAGCTCACATGCCCTATCAGGTTACAGAAAAGAGAGCTGAGACTAAAGGGGCAAGCTCAATACCTACAATTCAGATGAAAGAAGTTGGGTTGCCACTTCCAGCAAGTTCTGGAGATTGGGGAGGAAAGAGGATTATGGACACCAGGAAATAGAGAAGTCAGGGGTTATAGGGAGAGGTGAGACAGAAAAACATGGAAGGCAATGCAAGAACTGGGGAAAGGTAGGCTGTTCAGAAGACCAAGTCATGGTTACCTGGAGCTGAGTGAGAAATTTCCCATGTGCCGGTCAAACATTAGCATGAGCAGTGATGCTTGGGCTCTGGACGTTTGGGAAAAAGAGAAGTCTCTGACCCCTCCGCCAGAAGAAAAATCAGAAGATACAATGTTGGGGCACCCGGGTGGCTCAGTTAGTTAAGCGTTTCAGGTCATGATCTCAGGGTCGGGGGATCGAACCCTGCGTCAGGTCTAGCTCCCTGCTCAGTGGGGAGTCTGCTTCTCCCTCTCCCTCTCCCCCCCCCCGCATGTGTGCACACGCGCATGTGCTCTCTCTCGCTCTCTCTCTCAAATACATAAAATCTTTTTTTTTAAAGATAAAATGTTGGAGACACTGGACAAAACCAGAATCTTCACATGGTACATTTGACTTCCATTTGCTATCTGCAGAAATGATAGTTGTTACATAGTTTCTGTTCATTACAGTTCTTTCTGCACGTTTGTGTGGGTTGTTTGCTAAGGACAAGAAGGAAGGTCAGCTGCTGTTAGGGACGGAAGTGTGTCCCCCTCACACGTTCATGTGTTGAAGTGCCAAACCGCAACGTGGCTGCTTTTGGAAATGGGGCCTTTTACAGGGTTCAAGGAAGTCATAAGAGTGGGGTCCTAATCCTACAGATGTGGTGGCTTTATACAAAGAAGAAGGGACGCAAGAGATCTCTCTCTGCACGCGAGAGGAGGCCACGTGAGGCCACTGCGAGGCGGCTCTCACCGGAAACAGCATCTGTCAGCAGCAGCTCGATCTGGGAGTTCTAGCCTCAGAGCCGTGAGAAAATACCTCTCTGTTGCTTGGGCCACCCAGTCTGCGGTGTGGCAGCCTAAACAGTCTCGTACAACCGCCCAGTATCTTCCAGATCAGGATTAACGCCAAGTAAAGCTCAACACACACAGCAAAACGAAGGCACAGCCCTGTGGTCAGGAAGAGCTCTGCATTTCAGGAGCGTTACTCTCGGACCCCACATCCAGGGCCTCCTGCCCACTGACATGGCTGGGGGCTTTTCCTGAAGGATGGCATACTCACAAGCTGTCACGGGCCACCGCCTGAGTCCCTTTGCGCCCAGATGCTCCGAACCCCAGAGATAGGACTTGCACTTCCTGACTGTGGCACGTTCTCGGTGCTTCGGTGACTCTGAGTCTGACCCCTGTCTAGCATGTCCACCCCCACATTAAGCCTCGGCTCCTCAACTCCCTGCCACACCTTCCCCTCCCAAGGCCGGCTCAAGTGTCACTCTGTTGCAATCTCTCCTCCCTTTGGGGGAACTAATTGCTCCCTCATTTCGGTCCCTCCGTGTATTTCCCTTTAATAGCACCTGTCACATGAAATTGCAGTTGCTTTTTTAGAGTGTCCACCCCCTAAAAGAATGAGCTCTTCAAAGCAGAGAACATATCTTACTCATCTCTCAGAGAACAATGCCAGTTCCATAAGAGCTGCTGAATGAATGTTGGATGAATTGACACAGATATTCGAGAAGAGCATGATGAAAGAGCAGCGAGGCCCCTCAGGAATAGCTAAATGACTGTCAAGATAGGCGAGACAATACCCATCTCCCCAGCCCCCGGCTTCATAGGTTTGCAATTCTGACCGGCTGAAGAAACCAAACTTTCATCGTTGCCAAGAACATGCTTAACTGGAAAGGGCTGGGGCAAAAGTATGCTTAAAAAGAAAAAAAAAAAAAAAGAAGAAGAAACCCCATTGCAACACGCGATTATGCAGCTGCCTGCCCGGGCTGCCTTCCTGGACCCCGCAAGCCATCAGATGTAATGACTGGGGTTAGCTGGGGGCATTTCCCGCATGTTGAAAACTCAGCACGCCTGACAGACCCCTGCTTCCTGCGGTACTGGGACCAATGCAAACTAGGCATCAGATTCCAAATGTGGAACCAAAGCAGTGGTTTTAAAAACATAAGCTGCAGGGGCGCCTGGGTGGCTCAGTCGGTGAAGCATCTGCCTTGGGTTCAGGTCATGATCCCAGGGCCCTCGATCGAGCCCCGCATCGGGCTCCCTGCTCAGCGGGGAGCCTGCTTCTCCCTCTCCCTCTGTTGCTCTCCCTGCTTGTGCACGTGCTGTCTCTGTCCCCTGTCAAATAAATAAATAAAATCTTAAAAAAACAAAACACATAAGCTGCATAGTGTGCCTTTCAGACAGTGGATGTGTCTTCACCAGATAGTTGACCCAATTTAAATAAATCTACTTTGGAACCTGCACGACAGTGTCAGTGTCAGATTAAATTGTTAATTGCTTGGGGCGCCTGGGTGGCACAGCGGTTAAGCGTTTGCCTTCGGCTCAGGGCGTGATCCTGGCGTTCTGGGATCGAGTCCCACATCAGGCTCCTCCGCTATGAGCCTGCTTCTTCCTCTCCCACTCCTGCTGCTTGTGTTCCCTCTCTCGCTGGCTGTCTCTATCTCTGTCGAATAAATAAATAAAATCTTTAAAAAAAATAAATAAATAAATTGTTAATTGCTTGACTAATTCACGCCAATGGTACAGGCCCAATTCAAGGAGATTCTCACTTCAGTGCGAGCCCAGCTATCATCACCTAAGTTGCGTGGAGACAAGCTATTAAAAACAGAATTGTACAAGTGTAAGGTAGGAGGAACTTCAGGGGTCACATTCATCTTGCAGATGAGAGAAGGGCAATCTAAAGACGCTGAACTGCCTTGCCTCGGTCTGGGACCCCTGGAGGACGAGGAGGTAAGGGCAGCCTGGCCTGGAGATGCGCATTTCAGCAGCTGTATTCAGGACGCTGCAGGCTTTGCGTGAGGCTCACTCATGTTAAACAATGATATAAACACCACTCCCTTCACACACACTTAACCCATTAGTGACTCCTGCTTGTCTCTAGGATAAGTTACAGGCTCCTTCCCCCGGCGCACAAGTGTGACTTGGCCTCTTCCACCTTTACGGCTCCTCCTTGAACTTGATTCTTTTTCTTTTTTAAAAAGATTTTATTTATTTATTTGACAGAGACAGCCAGCGAGAGAGGGAACACAAGCAGGGGGAGTGGGAGAGGAAGAAAGCAGGCTCCTAGTGGAGGAGCCTGATGTGGGGCTCGATCCCAGAACGCTGGGATCACGCCCTGAGCCGAAGGCAGACGCTTAAGGACTGCGCCACCCAGGTGCCCCCTTGAACATGATTCTGCAAGGACTCAAGCCTCCGTGTCTGTTCCCATAAATGTGCCGTCATCACTCACCTCGGTGCCTCCCTTCGTGCTGTCACTGCGGTCTGGGATGCCTGCTTTGCTCAACTCCTCTTTGTGTCCTCTTTGTGTCCCCAGCCCCTTAACCCCTTGCTTCAATAAGCCTCCCTAAAGAGTCCCTTTCAGAAGCACTCTTTCCATGTGCTGTCACTCTTAGCACTATACTAGAGTCATGGTCACACCCTTCCTTGCATTTAGAGGTCATCTTCACATACATCTTTCCACTTGACTGTAAGTTTGGGAATCGCCAAGATTCCTAGCGTGGAGCCTGGCATATACTGAGAGCTCCATAAAGTCTATCTGTTTGCATTTTAATTGACAATCTAGGTGGGGAAGAGGGCACCAAAGATCTTGCTGTCTCCCGGCTCTGGGGAAGAAATGCAAAGCAGCCAACGCAAATCGGGAGTGTCTTTCTGGACTGCATACTTCCTCACCTCTGAGATCCGATCCTCTCATCCTGGCAGATCTGGAATCTCCTAATGGGCTCTGCGCACAGGTTACCCCTTCCCTGCTGCCATCTCAGATCTGACTCCACCTCTCCATTCTCTATGCAGCTGATCTCAGCTGGGCGTTAAGGAGGGAAGCAATTTGTTGCAGGTAATACCTGCAGGGGTGGGGCTGGTGGCACAGACCTTTGCACGTGTCTACTGAAGGCCCACGGGAAATATTTCACGGGAAGCCACGAAGAAGCTTCAGAGCAGTCCTTGCCAGTGTATCAACTATTGGTTCCTTTCTCTCCTCTAGCCAAATGAGTGAATGCTCTTGAGTATATTGGATTCAACCACAGGAACCTGTTCTTTCTAGAAATTGGTTTTATCCACACAGTGGACCAGGTCATGGTAAACCCAGGTGACAGACAGTTCACGATACCCAGACAGAGTTAGAAGTGCAGAAGATGTATTGGGAGCAGCCCCGGGGATAGACAAAGGGGGGAGACAGGGCGGGAGTAGGTGTGGAAAGCTTGCAGAGAGCAACGCAGTTACGGCACGTGTGTAAGGAGGGAGGAAGAAAGGCACAGTGGTTCACAAGAGCCTCAGACTGTGGTGTAGGCTTTCAAATGTCTCATCCAGCCTGAGGGGGGACTCCAGAGCAGTGGGTAGAAATAGCCAGACCCCAGGACACCACTGTGCTCAGTCCCTGGCTGGAGCTGCCCAAGGAGGGCCCGCCCCAGCTCGAATGTTGCAGTGAGACCAAAGGCACCACATCCAGAGCGCACAGTACTCCTTACAGAAGGTTCTCTCTTAGAAAATCGAGTGGCACACCTCCGTGGCTGAGTGGCCACGTGGGTAGACCTCAATCTGACCTCAATTCGACTTCCTTTCCTGCAAACTGGAGAAGAAAGATTTAGCAATCATACTGATCAAATGAACTAACTTGGCTTGGTTTTGATTGGTCGGTTTTGCTGTGGCGAAGCCTACGGAGCTGGCTTCCTGGAGAAACGCAATTTAGATAACATTCTACCAAACAGAAGTCTGACATCATTTGGGGGGTCATTTGGAGTGTGTGTGGGCACACGCACACAAGAGTGCATGGTAATCAAGCAAGAGCTCGTTGCGTCTGTATAATTGCAAAATTTCTAAGCCACTTTTATAGACATTAGTTAATTTGCTTCCCACAAAATTGTAGACCCGTGTTCTACTTTTCCTATTTCAAAAAAAAAAAAAAGAAAACTAAGGCTCAGAGAGGTTTAAGTAAATAGCTCAAGGTTGCAGAGCTAGTAAATGACAGCACTGTGTTTCAAATCTAGATCTGGGTTCCAAATTCAATGTTTCTCCTATGAGCTAGTGGCAGAATGAGGCAAAATCCATATGACAACTGACCTGGGATTTGTAGGGGACTTTTCAGGCCTTTTCAGATGTACACGTCGATAACACTATGGGTTGAGTCTACTTTGAGATCCTGTTCTGTAGTACTTGGTTCACTGAAAAGGTGCATGTCGACAGATGTGTCATTTCAGTCTGTATTAAAGACTCCAAAGGATTCTTGGACATTTCATGCAAGGACTCAGCAACAGATTTTTACTGTAACAGCTTTAGTGAGATACAATTCCCATGCCATACAAGTCTCCTACTTAAAGTGTACAATTCAGTGCTTTCTAGTACATCCACAGAGTTGTGTGACCATCCCCACATTCGATGTTATCACAATCATTTTCATCATCCCCCCCGTCCCCCACCAAAGAAAACCTCATCATCTATGAGCCGTCTTTTGTGCCTGGCTTCTTTCACTGAGCGGAATGTTGCCCAGGTCCGTCCATGGCGTGGCATACCTTTCATCTTATAGTGGTATTTTACTCATTTGGGGGGCCAGATGCTATTCCATTGTATTGGTCCACCATATTTGGCTTATTCATTCATCAGCTGGTAGCCCACCTTTGGGCTGCAATGGCTAATGCAGCACAAGGTTTTGTGTCAGCAGATGTTTTAATTTCCTTTGGGCATACACCCGGGAGTGGCACAGCCGGGTCCTCTAACTCCATGTTCAACCTTTTAAGGAGCAGCAATAGACTTAAAACCCGTGAGGTATCTGGAAATGAGAGCTTCAGAAAGACTACCTTATTCTCTGCACTAAGACAGGGAACAACTTCACATCGTGGGGCTGGTTGAAGTCATTGAGATCTCCTAGATCTGGTTGGGTGGCTTCAGTTGTCCCCAGCTCCGGGGGTGTGACCTGCCGCCAATCCTAAAGGTCTCTTCCGAGTTCTTCAGTAAGTCTAGACGCCTTCATGTCTTAGGGCTTTTGTACTTGCTGGTTCTTCTACCAATGGACACACGTCCTCTGTATGGTCACACGTCTTGCTTCTTTGTGTCACTCGCCCTTCAGCTCAAATATCAGCCCTCTGGCCAATCTAAAGTAGATTCCACTCAGTCATTCACTGTCCTACTACCTTGTTGTAATTGTCCCCATACCACTTACTGCCATCTGACCTACTACACATACATTATTATAGCTACTGTATACACATATATAACATGCAGAGATATATGCGTATATATATAACATACGAGATTAGAGTATATATTTCCTCAAAATTGACCACTATTGCCTGCTCTGTGAAATGGGTCCAAGCTCTTGAACTAGGTCTCCCCTCAGCAGGCATGATGTTAAGTTTGGTCAATAGAGGGCGCTAGACAGACACTGGCAGAGAAACATTTTGCTTCCTGGTTTTCGTGTATACTCTTGCTAGGTTCCTGCAGCACTAGTAGTTTCCACGCCTGCAGCTTCCCCACTGCCCAGCTCCGCAGCGTGGGCACCTTTCCCAGAGCCCCGCTCTCGCAGAGAATCGCGATCCTCCAGCGCCCGTCTCTTACGCCTGGGCCGGTCCCCGAGCACCCAACTCCTGTGTGGCACTTGCACCCCCAGGGTCCGTTCCTGGGGTGCACTGTGGCGCACATCACCCAAGTGGTGTATTGTTGGGTAGTTGGTGTCTATTGGGGTGACTGAACTGACAGTCCAAAGAAAAATTTTGTAATTATGTTTTGGTTGGGGTTGGTTTTGTTTCCTCCCCACCTCCCAACTTAATTGAAGTCTAATGGACAAATAAATATGGCATATATTTAGGTTACAAGTTTACATTTTGATATATGTATACATTATGAAATAATTACCAAAATCAAGTGAGTCAACATACCTACCATCTCACAGAGTTACCATCTTCCTTTGTGTGTGTGTTGAGAACACTTAAGATCTACTCTCTTAGTAA
Source organism: Ailuropoda melanoleuca (assembly GCF_002007445.2). Taxonomy (NCBI): domain Eukaryota; kingdom Metazoa; phylum Chordata; class Mammalia; order Carnivora; family Ursidae; genus Ailuropoda; species Ailuropoda melanoleuca. Next base: position 105,556,696 of record NC_048238.1, on the reverse strand, counting down.
ATTTCCTGTACACAATATAGTAAGGCTTTCTCTTCCCCCAACCTTAGCCCCTGGCATCCACTAGATCTCTCTCTGTTTCAACGAGCTCGGTATTTTTAGATTCCGTGGATTAGTGAGATCATACAGTATTTGTGTTTCTGTTTGACTAATTTCACTTATGCATAATGCCCTCTAGTTTCATTCATTTTGTCATATTGGCAGGATTGCCTTTGTTTTTATGGCTGAATAATATTCCACTGCGTGTGTGGGTGTGGATGTGTGTGTGTGTGTGTGTGTGTGTGTGTAAAAACACATGCATACAATGGAATATGGCATGGAAATACGCACTACTCTTTCCTTATCCATGTAACCAGTCAAAGCTGGACCATAAGACAGGATGTAAGCAACTTCGGCCATTAGTCTGGCCCATCAATTAATGGATGCCAAACAGAAAATACAAAATCTAAAAAAATTCAAGACAAAGAAGGGTTGGTGAGGAAATACGGAAGGCAAAAATTTTTTATCTTTGCTTATTTATTTCCTATCTGTTTCAGTCTGACCCAGTTTGTTTTCAGTCAAGTTAAATAGGCGGAATTTTCTCACACTTTCCACAAGCTATCTATGTTAAAACATATAAATGAGAATAACTACAGAATTGACATTTCTTGTGAAATGTTCAATATAATGCTGTCTTTTCACAATATCAAGATGCGAAAAAAGGCAAACCTTAATCAAAGACAGAAATCAAATAACCATGAGATAAAGTGTTACTTCCTGTTGACATTTTATAACACTTAATTTACCTTTAGAAATGTCAAATGATCTTTTCTCCTTTTTCAGCATGTCCTCCTTGCTTTCTTTGGAAAGGACTCCTCTCTCCCTCCTAGAATTTCTCAACACAATGTAATAGCTTAACTAAAATGAAAGTGAGAAAGGAAGCAAACCATCACATCATGGAAAATGTATACTCTTTCTCAGGATAACTGAAATTAAGGATTCTAAAATATTTAGTCTTTATTCTCCTAACAACCAAAACTACCAGAATTCCTACAAGGTAGAGTAATTTGCATCTCTCCAGTTCATGGAGCCCTTTAGCAATTTAATCCATAGACACATAAAACATTATAGCTGGAAGAGTCCTGAGAGATCGCTAACCCCAGTGTTTCTTACAAACACTCAGAGACTGCAAGCATGTCCTAAGGGTTCAGGTGGTAATAGCCGCCATTGTGTCTTTTTCAGTTTCTATGTTTAAAAATCAGTCTGCTATACCATTTAAGAAACCAAACAAACGAACAAAGGAAAAAAGAAACAAACAAAAAACCAGACTCTTAAATACGGAGAATAAACTGGTGGTTGCCGGGGCGGATGGGAAGGTCGGGGGAGGAGTGAAATAGGTGAAGGGGATTAAGATCACACTAATTGTGGGGTGCCTGGCTGGCTCAGTACGGTAGAGCACATGACTCTTGGTCTCAGGGTCCTTGAGTTCAAGTCCCATGTTGGGCATAGAGATTACTTAAAAAAAGAGAGTACACTTATCGTGATGAGCGCTGAGTCATGTGCAGAATTGTTGGATCACTATATTGTACGCCTGAAAGTAATGTAACCCTGTATGTTAATTATACTGGAATTAAATTTTTAAAAAAATCGGTCCATTATAGGGGCGTCTGGGCGGTTCAGTCGGTTAAGTGTCCAACTCTTGATTTTGGCTCAGGTCGTGAGCTCAAGCCCGGCATCAGGCCCCATGCTGGGGATGGAGCCTCCTTAAGATTCTCTCTCTTGGGGTGCCTGGGTGGCTCAGTTGGTGAAGCATCTGCCTCTGGCTCAGGTCATGATCTCAGGGTCCTGGGATCAAGGCCCACGTCAGGCTCCCTGCTCAGTGGGAGCCTGTTTCTCCCTCTCCCTCTCCTTCTGCCACTCCCCCTGCTTGTGCTCTCTCTGTCAAATAAATAAATAAATAATTTTTTAAAAAGATTCTCTCTTTCCCTCTCCCTCCAACCCCCTCAAAAGCAGTCCATTTTAATTAGTGTGGGTTCCATTTCGAATAAGTATCAAGTGTGAGTATGGTGGTTGATTAATAGATGAGCTTGGAGGCACCTGGGTGGCTCAGCTGGTTAAGCATCTGCCTTCAGCTCAGGTCATGATCCCAGGGTCCTGGGATCGAGCCCCATGTCTGGCTCCCTGGTCAGTGGGGAGCCGGCTTCTCCTTCTCCCTCCCCCCACCTCTGGTGCTCTCTCTATTGCTTTGTGTTCACTCTCTCTCTCTCTAACAAATAAATAAAATCCTTTGAAAAAGTCGATGAGCTTGCTCATGATGCATCTCTATCAACAGCAGCTGACTTCAGGGCTTGGGTTGGTACACAGCAGAAACTGTTTTTATCCTTATCGTATACATTTAATTTTCATCTTTAATATACTAGGCTAAAGACGGAAAACATAGGGAACACTGATGCTGATACACAGCATGTGACTGAGGATTCCACAAATGGTAATAATTCTGCCAATTTGCCTTCTGATGATCTATGACTTGTGATTAATCAACATTCTCAGATAAAACAGGACACAATCCCTAAGATTTCAAAAGCCAGCTTTAAAGGAGACAATAAAGTAATGAATATATAATTTGTCTATTCATTCACTTGGAATAAAAACTACCCCCACCCAGAAAGTGTCATTTGCAAAGAAATGCTTTTAAAGGGCAGCCTGAAGCTTTCTCTATTATGTCAATATTTAGCAACTGATATACATTATAAAAATAAACACCAGAACTGCTAACACAATACTGAAGAAGAACAGAGTTGGAGAACAAATGCTACCTAACTTCATGACTTACTATAAAGTCATAGATATCAAGAAAGAGTGGTGTTGGAGAAAGAATAGACAAAGAGATCAATGGAACAGAATAGAGAGCCCAGAAATAGACCCAAATATATACAATCAACTGAACTTTAACAAAGGAACAAAGGCAATACAATGGAGCCAAGATAATTTTTTCAACAAATGGTACTGGCCATCCACATGCAAAAGAAAAAAAAAAGAATTTAGGCTCAAACTTTACAACCTTCACAAAAATTAACTCCAAATGAATCACAGATCTAAATGTAACACAGAAAACTATAAAATTCCTAGAAGATAACATAAGAGAAAACTTAGATTTTTTTAGGTATGAAGGTGGCTTTTTAGATACAACAACAAAGACATGATCCATGAAAGAAATAACAGATAAGTTGGACTTCATTAAAATTAAAAACTTCCCCTCTGTGAAATACACTGTCCAGAGAATGAGAAGACAAGCCACAGTCTGCAAGAAAATATTTGCACAAGACACGTATAGTATATTCAGAGGTATCCAAAATATACCAAGAACTCTTAAAACTCAATCATGAGAAAACAAACAAGCTCATTTAAATTTGGGCTGAAGACCTGGGCAGACACCTCACCACAGCACAGACAGATGACAGAAAAGCATATGAAAAGATAATCCATATACATCATCAGGAAAATGCAAATGGAAACAGCAATGATCTACCACCACACACCTATTAGAATGACCAAAATCCAAAACACCGACAACCAGCAAACGCTGGCAAGGACGTAGAGCAATGGGAAGTCTCATTCATTGCTGGTGGGACAGTAAAACGTTGCAGCCACTTTGGAAGACAATTCGGTGATCTTTTACAAAACTAAACATACTCTTACCATACAATCCAGCCACCATGCTCCTTGGTATTTATCCAAAGGAGATGAAAATTATGTCCACAGAAAAACCTGCACATGGATAATTATAGCAGCTTTATTCATAATTACCAAAACTTGGAAGCAACCAAGATGTCCTTCAGTAAGTAAATGGATAAATTGTGGTACCTCCAGGCAACAGAATATTATTCAGTGCTAAAAATAAATGAGCTTTCAAGCCATGAAAAGACATGGAGGAACCTTAAATACATATTACTAAGAAAAAAAAAAAACCTAAAAAGGCTACGTACTGTGCGATTCCAACTGTAGGAGATTCTGGAGACGATAAAAAAATCAGTGGTTGCCAGGAGCAGGTGGGAGGAGACAAATTAATAAGTAGAAAAGAGAAGATTTTTAGGGAAGTGAAAATATTCCATATGACACTGTCATACTCTGTATGGATACATGTCATCATACTTTGGTCCAGATCTACAGAACGCACAACACCGAGAGTGAACCATAAGGTAAACGGGGGATTTGAGGTGATTATGATGTGTCAATGTAGGGTCATCGGTTGTGACAAACACACCACTCTGGTGGGGGATGTTGGGCTAGGAGGCTATGTATGTGTGCAGACAAGGGGTGTAAGAGGAATCTTTGTAGAAAACCTAAAACTCCTCTTGAAAAAAAGTCTTCAAAAATAAGTGCAGAGTGCAAGATTTTCAAATTTCTAACAATCAGTAATCCAGACATTTAAAACAAATGTAAGACATCTCTCTAGCAAGGTGTGAAACTGAGGGAAAGCTAGAGGAGCTCATACTATTGGAGAAGAGTTGGCGTTTTCCTGGAAAGAAGCGATTGTTGGCTCCTTAGTAGCAAGTTGGTAAAGAAGTCGGATAGGGTACTCTTTCCCAGAACACATCACCTCAAAGGGCACATGATATGAATACAATTGTTGAGTTTATTATTATAAGAGAAGTGAAATAAAACTACATACTATGATTTGTAGTCAGATGGGGAAACTTATCTTTCTAATTTGGCCATGTTAATCTGCATTCAGTCCCCAAATCAGACATGATATATTACATGTTTTCTAAGTTATCTGTCAACGGAGTGGAAAAAAAAAAGGCTGGAAAATGATAGTTTAGCCTACCCATCTCACTTTACTTCAGGAGTGAAGGAGGCTCAGAGAGGGGAAGTGACTTGTCCAAAGCCACAGAGTGACAGTAAAGGCAGAACAAGAATTCGGTGTTCCGCCTCCCCAGATCCTTATTGGTCCCACAGCATCCCCTGCGTCCCCAGAGCAAAAGCCTGTTGGAGAGTCTGTAGAGCTCTCGTTCTGAGCACTCATGTTAAACAATTTTATAGCATCAATATGTAAATTTGCTCATCTCACTAGTAGAATCAGTTCAGATATCGGGACACCTGGCAGGCTCCCTTGGGAGAGCATGAGACTCTTGATCTTGGGGTCATGAGTTCTAGCCCCCATGCTGGGTGTAGAGATGACCTAAAAATAAATAAACTTAAAGGAAAAACAACAAAAGTCCACCTGCTTTTAAAAAATTAACTCAGGGGACCCCTGGGTGTCTCAGTCTGTTGGGCGTCTGCCTTCAGCTCAGGTCATGATCCCAGGGCCCTGGGATCGGGTACCACGTTGGGCTCCCTGCTCAGCGGGAAGCCTGCTTCTCCCTCTGCCTGCCACTCCCCCACTTGTGCTCCCTCTCTGACAAATACATAAATAAAATTTTTTAAAAAATTAATTCAGATATTGCTAGCTCCTTTTACTCCTGGTAGCAGTACATGGGGAAGAGGGGAGAAGGGGTGCGGATGGTGGTAAATCAAAGGCAAGCAGTTAAAAAGGCTTCTCTGATTATCCAAGAGGAAAGGAATAAGAGCCCACAGAAATGACAAATGAATGGAAAGGAAGGAAAAGGTGGGAGGGATGGTTGAAGACTTGACAGGATTCAGTGACTATCTGTAAATTGTCGAAAAGAGAGAAGTCAAAAAGGATTCCAAGTGTCTTCACTGAGATGCCTAGGGAGTCTGGAAGAGGTGTGCAAGAGACATGGAAAGAGAGAAACGGAGTAAGGTGGAGGGAATACGTGCCAGATAGTGTGGTGAATAATCAACCCCATCACTTCTTCCTCGGGCACTGGAGTCTTGGAAGCCGTATTTCCCAGGTTGGCTTGCCGTCAGGGTTCTATGCGATTTGGAAGGCAAAATACAAGGAGAAGCAGGAGCAGATGGCAGACAAGAGGTTTGCAGTGGTCTGAGCAAGCTCCCTTTGGCGCTATAGCTTCTTCCTCTGCCTATGCTGTCTGATTCCCTCAGCCTCCCTGACCATCGCCCCGTTCCAAGGGTCATGCCAGCATAATGTTTCCTGGACTACAGCCTTTTGCTAGAATACCTGGAGTGCTTCCTACGTTTCTGACCAAACTCGGATGTAGACCCTTGCAACTCAAAGTGTGGTTCCCAGGCCAGCAGCATCAGCATTCCCTGGGATCTTGTTAGGAACTCAGAATTTCCAGCCCCGCTCCAGACCTACTGAATCTAAACCTGCATTTTAACAAGATCCCCAGGTGACTGGGATGGGAATTCAAATTTGGGAAGACTTGCTAGAAAGCGGCTGGAGATGTAGGAGGTCATCCTTGGGAGAAGTTTCAGTGGATTTATAGGGGGAAGGGAAGACAATTTATAGGAAGAAAGACATAAATGGGACGTAACAAATAAGAGGCAATAAACAGACATCGCTGTTTTGAAGAATTCTGCCATAAACTAAAAGAGCACAACCTCCCCCTCTCCATTGTTTGTGACTCTAGAACAGCTCAGAGCATGCTGGCTATTACAAGTGTTACTTCTAGAAGTATCTTTATTTTCCACTGGACCATGGAACTCTAGAGCTATGAGGTCCAATACAGTAGCCACCGAGTGGCTATTGTGCACTTGAAACGTGGCTAGTCCAAATTAAGACATGCTGTAGGTATAAAATCCAGAATGGATTTCAATGAGTTTAAAATAAAATCCAATATATCATGTTAGTATTTTTGTTTGTTTGTTTAAAAGTAGTTTCTTCAGGGACACCTGGGTGGCTCAGTTGGTGAAGCGTCTGCCTTCAGCTCAGGTCATGATCCCGGGATCCTGGGTTCGAGTCCTGCATAGGGCTCCCTGCTCAGCGGAGAGCCTGCTTCTCACGCAGCCTCTGCCCCTCCCCCAACTTGTGCGTGCGTGTGTGTGTGTGTGTGTGTGTGTGCACGCACTCTCTCTCTGTGTCAAATAAATAAATAAAATCTTTTTTAAAAAGTAGTTTCTTCATCTGGATGATAAATGTATGACTTCTCTTTATAATTATTTATTAAACTCTACATATGCATTTTTTTAAAGATTTTTATTTACTTACTTGACAGAGAGAGACAGCCAGCAAGAGAGGGAACACAGCGGGGGAGTGGGAGAGGAAGAAGCAGGCTCCTAGCAGTGGAGCCCGATATGGGGCTCGATCCCAGGACTCTGGGATCACACCCTGAGCCAAAGGCAGACAGTTAACGACTAAGCCACCCAGGCACCCCAATTCTTGCTATCCTTAAGAATTATCGAATCATATACTTTCCTTAGATACTAAAATTATATCCAATTTAATTTTGTATATTACTTTGGATTTGTTCGCCCTGAGCCGAAGGCAGACGCTTAACAAATGCACCACCCAGGCGCCCCTACATATGCATTTTATACATTTTTTCTGTATGTACATTTCACAAGAGAAGAAAGGTAAAAATGCGATCAGGCTGTAACAATACGTTCAAAGAAAAACTGCTATACACTTGTTAAACATTAGTATAGAAAATAACAGCCTTTTTATAACAAGCAAACATAAGGAGTAAGGGGCTTTGTAATGTGGGCCATTTACTTGGGATCAATCATCAAAAGGCATTTACTGAGGACCAATTTGTGAGGCTAGCCCTATAATATCATCTGGTTTCTCCATGAGGTAGTTCTTACACAACCATCAATTCTGAATCGTGTTTAGTTTGATGCTAGGTAGTATACTCTTAAAAATGTATTATAAGAAAACTCTAGATGAAAGTATTATAATTATTCCAGTATCATACATAATTTATATTATCCATGCATAACTTTGCCTGTTTTCTATAGGTTTTTGTTATTTTTCTCATTAGGATTTCACAGAATTCTTTTGTAAAACCCTCAAAAGTCTTAAGTTGTTCAGAATTTCATGTTTTCAAACTGATTTTTAATATATTAATCCATTTGATTATCTTTGTATCACCTAAATCAGTATCAAAATCTAAATCGTCATCACTATCTTCATTTTTTCTGCAACTTCTATGGTTGGAACATAGATTACTTTCAGTATTTTCTGTCTTTTCTGATTGTTTATTAAACAAGTAACAATGTCTTTTTTAAATTTTTAAAAAATATTTTATTTATTTATTTGAGAGAGGGAGCGAGATAGCTTGAGTGGGGAGGAGGGGGGGGAGCAGACTGTCCGCCGAGCAGGAAGCCCGATGACGCGGGGCTCCATCCCAGAACCCTGGGATCATGACCTGAGCCGAAGGCAGGCACTTCACTGACAGAGCCACCCGGAAGCCCCACAAATGTCTTCTTTCTTTCCATGTTTTGAACAAACTTCAAATTCACAGGCACATAGTCTACACACTATGTGATAAGAATCCTTCGCGGACTTTTGTCATTTTAACATATTTTTAAGGCTTTGACAATGGTTTACATTTGCTGTATCTTACACACCATTCAAGACCTTCACGGTGCTGACAAACATCATGAAGCCTTGTGTTAATTTTCTTGGTCTGAGTACTCTTATCAAACCTGTCATTTTTGAAGCTGACTGTATTCTGGTGCCTCTGGGGCCTGGGACGAGCCACGTTCCCCTTCTGGGAGCTCACCTGAAACCACGGTCACCTCACATTGGACAAGGAATGAAGAGGGAAGACCAAAATGCCAGGAATGACCCCCACAGAGTCCATGCTTCTGTCCTCATGCTAGTATATTTTTTAAGTTTATTTATTTAAGTAATCTCTACAACCCACATGGGGCTTGAACTCACGACCCCAAGACCAAGAGTTGCATGTTCTTCTGACTGGGCCAGCCAGGCGCCCCCTCATGTTTTTTTTTTTTTTTAATAATCGTGAGACATCAAATGGTAATCTGTGGGCTATATTGGGTCAAATCATAAGTTTTTAAAAATCAGTATCACCTGTTACTTTTTATCTTTTTAAATGTGGTTACTAGAAAATTTTAAATTACGTCTGTGGTTCACATTATATTTCTTTTTTTTCCTAGCTTTATTGAGATATAATTGACATAATGTTGTGTAACTTTAAGGTGTACAATGTGATGATTTCGTACACGTATATACTGTGAATGTTTTCCACAATCTGGTTAGTTAACACATCCTTCACTTCACACAATTACAATTTTATTGTTGTTACAGTACAAACATTAAATCTCTCCTACCATAGCAACTTTCAAGTACACAATACAGTATTATTAACTATAGTCACCGTGCTGTACATTAGATCCCCAAATTTTCATCTTATAATTGAAACTTGTCCCCTTTGACCAACATCTCCCCATTTTCCCCACCCTTTGGTCCCTGGAAACCACCTCTACTCTCTCTGAGTTCAGTGTTTAGATTCCAGTTCAGTGTTTAGATTCCACCTATAAGTGATAGCATACCGTACTTGTCTTCCTCGGTCTGACTTCTTTCACTTAGCTTAATGACCCCAAGCTCCATGTGGCAAATGTCAGGATTTCCTTTCTTTTTTATGGCTAAATAATATTCCACTCTGTGTAAATGTATTTATTTATGCGTATATATGTAAACACACATATATAGCTCACATTTTCTTCAATGTTCATCTGTCTATGGACACAGGCTATTCCTGTGTCTTGGCTGTTATGACTAATGCTGCAATAAACTTGGGAGTATGCATATCTCTTTTGAGATCCTGGTTTCATTTCTTTTGGCTGTATACCTGGAAGTGGGATTGTTCGAGCGTATGGTAGTTCTATGTTTGATTTTTTGAGGAGTGTCCATACTGCTTTCCACAGTGGCTGCACCATTTTACTCTCCCACCAACAGTGCATGAGGGTTCTCTTTTTGCCACATCCTCGCCCATCCTTGCTATCTCTTGTCTTTTTGATAATAGCCATTCTCACAGGTGATGTCTCATCGTGGTTTTGACTGGCATTTGCCTGATGATTAGTGGTGTCGAGCACCTTTTCATGTACTTGTTGGCCACTTGCAAGTCTTCTCTGGAGAAATGTCTATTCAAAAAAATTTTTGCTCGTTTTCTGGAAGTTTATTTAATTTACGTCATCTCTACCCCCAATGTGGGGCTCGAACTCACAACCCCGAGATCAAGAGTTGCATGCTCTTCCGACTAAGCCAGCCAGGTGCCCCCACCTTCTGCTCATTTTTAATCGGATCGTTTGTGCTTCATTATTGAGTTATATGTGTTCCTTATATATTTTGGCTATTAACCCCTTACCAAAAATATGGTTTACAAATATTTTCTCCCATTCCATAGGTTGCCTTTACGTTTTGTTGATTTTTTTTTCTTTTGCTTGCAGAAGCTTTTTAGTTTGATGTGGTCCCACTTGTTGATTTTTGCTTTCGTTGTTTGTGCTTTTGGTGTCACATCCAAAATCTCATTATCAAGACCAATGTCAAGAAGCTTTTTCCCTATGCTTTCTTTTAGGAATGTTACACTTCAGGTCTTATGTGTAAGTCCTTTATCCATTTCTAGTCAATTTTTGTGAGTGGTGTAAGATAGGGGTCCAATTTCATTCTTTCCATCATATTATATTTCTATTAGACAGTGCTGTCCTACAGAGTTGGGATAAGGACTTAGTCATAGCTGAATCCCCAGCCCTTTGCACTCCACTACTCAGGACTGAATTGCTAAATGGAGATGAAAACGCCTAAGCTCTCCAGTCAAAGCTGATTTCTTTAATTTTCCTGAATCCTCATAGTACTTAATATTTTCACTTCTTTATACCTGATTATACACAATTTAGAACTTACTTGGCATTATTTCATATTATTAATTATGTCATGTCTATAAGTATTGTCACTGCCTTTGTGCGTTCTATTATTCCTATTATGTCTGGCACAATGCCACATATATAGTAGGACCTGATTATGTTCCTGTTAAATTAAAGTGGGTGTTTCTAATCCTCTGCTTGTGGTGAACTTTGCTACCATAGTAATAAAAGCTCAGTCTACATACAACGGAGGCGGACTGACTTGAAAACAATCTATCTTTGACATAAACGTGGCCCCATGATAATGAATTAGCCCATTGAGATGTTAATGTATTCAGCATATGTTTGACACCTACTGCGTTCCAGGATTAAGCCCTCATTTACAACCACTAACCCAATTACACTTTTCTTCATCTCTGTTAAAAGACAATGAATAAAAACATGATAATCCTGAAGTCTCATACCTTTTGTTTTTTAGAACATACATATTTTTTATTTCCTAAAATGTGTGTGCTTCTTTACTACTTTAATCCAGAGTTACTTTTTGCAAAGATTTTCATTTTATTTTATTGTCTTGATTCCCAGTAACATAGATTGGCTCAAAGGAGAAAAGAAGAAATGGGTTGAAGAGCTGCTGCGGATTCATAAATCTTCCCACAGCCTTTCTTTTTTTATTTAAGTTCAATTAGCCAACATATAGTACATCGTTAGTTTCAGATGTAGAGTTCAATAATTCATCAGTTGTGTATAACACCCAGTGCTCACCACATCCTTTCTTAAGAGCAAGTCAGAGCTTGGTGGAGGGATTTAAATGGACTTTATAATCAATAATAAGTCTCAAAGTTTCTCCATTTCTCGCTTTCCCTCTAAAAAATGAAAGAGCTACAGTTTGATCTCCACCTTTGACATACAGTAATTTAAACATCAAAGAGGGATTTTAGTAATGGGTTTCACACTTTTGAGGGGAAAAAAGGTTCCCTGTAGCTTTGTTGGCAACAGATAAAAGCACTGAATCAAAATAACCTAGATAAACTGTCTATGGAGTTTATCGATGAAGTCCAGGTACTTCGCTCAAAATGAGACTTAAGTCAACGTATTTCTTTAGAGGAACAATAACCTGATACATCTGCTAAGCTGACCAACAACAAAAAAAACCCCATATTTAGACTTTTACACTTCCCCCAAAGCCCAACATGGCTGAAGTCACATCTGCTCATCCACGGTCTTCACGCCAAGTTGCCCTGTGGAGAGAGCTTGCTCTGTTCTCTTGCATGTCATGTTCAACTGTCACATGGTGACTGCCTCAAAGCTTCCATCTACTGCCTGGCTTCAGGGTGGAGACACATACTGTTGTCAGCTGCTGTTGGCCAACTTGGGAGTCTGATTCATTCTTTCTCTATACAATACTCACAAAGATGCATATACACACACTTCATGTACGTACATAACACGGGTAGGGGCTCTGAGAGGCCAGCCTCAGACCGTCGGAAGTAGGCAACGCTAAGAGTCAGAAGCACCACTTTCGCTCCAACTAATGTGTTTGGAGACAACATCCCTCTCACTCAGAGTATTGCCATTGCCTCCTAAATGTTCTCCGTGTTTCAACCCGTGCCCTCCTATAGTCTATTCATCCACAGAGTAAAACCCAAGGTCCTTATATTGGCCTACATGACCCTGCATGATCTGCCACAGTACTCCTTGTTTCCAGAACCTCAATTCTTAGCACTCTCTACTTCCTGCTAACTGCGTCTTGCTACCCGTCAAACATGCCAAATGTAGTCATGCTCGTGGTCTTTGCACTTGCTCTTCCTACTGCCTGGAACAGATATATTGTCCTCCACATATTGATAGGGTCCAACCCCTTACTCACTTCCGGTCTCTGGTCAGTTGGCACCTTACTAGTGAGGCTTTCCCGGCCCCAACTGGCCCAGAGAAAATAGCAGCACTGCTCAAACACTCCCCATCCACGTTTCCATTTTTTTATTTTTTCCAAAGCACTTACCACTATCTAATATATTATTTACGTATTCATTTATTCTATTTCCCCCTCGCAGGATATAAGCTGCATGAGGACAAAGAGTTTTCTCACTGCTGTCTCTCCAACACTTAGAACATACGAGGTACTCAACAAATATTTGCTGAATTAGTGAATTTATAAGCGAATCAAGAGATATTGTTTAAAGACATGATTAAACACCTGGGATTAACATTGAAAAAAACAATGAGACTGAACGACAGGCTCTGAATCAAGATTTAAAAAAAAATTTATTGACTAAGCCATGGTCACAATACCAAAGCAGATGTATCTGGGAACTCTCAGAGACCAGGCCAAGCTTAGAGACACATTACCTGGAAATTTCCTCATAGAATCAATAGAAATCAAATTCAGAGTCAAAAATGCAGGCAGAGGTCACAGTCTGAAAGAAAGAAAATGACATCACAAGCCAGAGGGCTGAGGAGGAGATCTAAGAAATCATTTGGCAAATGAAACAGTGAAGTGAATGGCATGAGGTGCTAGGTGTGGGTTGATTAAGCCAGATGGCTCGGGAGCTCTGAATCCAGCAGCCAGAGGAGAAATAAGAGGCAAGGTGTCAAGTGCACATCGGTGGGCTGCGCTTGGAATCCAGAAAGCCAGAAGAGACAGGAAACCTTAGGCAGAAGCAGACCCAAAATGCAAGTAGAATTTGGCATCTGGGCCTCATTTGGGAGGATGCTTTGATAAGAGAACTGGCGCTTTGGGAGACCAGAATCAAATTTTTGGTATCTAATGTAAGTGGACAGGTGTGTACCATGAAGCAAGTATTACAAGACTCCTGTTCCCAGGTGAGAAACTATCTGTCCTCTGGCTAAGCCCGAAGCTTCCATCTGCTGCACCCAGGCAGACAAGGCCTGTTCCCCAAGAGGTGACTAATTCTCTTACCTTATAGAGAAAATACAAACTACAGATGAGAATTCCCACACCTTTCCGACCTCATTTCCTGACCTCATATCCTCATTGCATGCAAAACCACATATCCTCCCTAACCTCCAATTCAAAAGAAGCACCTGCACTTTTATCAGAAATCAATCCTTGGGGGGGGTCTGGGTGGCTCAGTCAATTTAGCATCTGCCTTCAGCTCAGGTCATGATCCCGGGGTCCTGGGATCCAGCCGCACATCGGACTCCCTGCTCAGCAGGGAATCTGCTTCTCCCTCTCTCCATGCATGCTCTCTCTGTTTCTCTCAAATAAATACAATCTTAAAAAAAAATCAATCCTTTTTTTCTCCTTTTCAAGAACTTTCTCTTTCATCTGATCCTTTACGCGATAGGCAGAATTCTAAGTTGGACCCCAAGATTCCTGCTTCCCTGGTGTACAAACCCTATAGAATTCCATCCCTTGCATGTAAGTGAGACCTGTTAATATGGCAAATAGTGATAGGACAGTTACTCCCATGATTATCTCACATTACATAAGACTCCTTTGTAGCCAACTGGAGAGAAGTTTTCCTGTTGGCTTTAAGAAGTTAGCTGCTATTTTGTGTAAGGACCACCTGGCTAAGGTCTGAGAGTGGCCTCTGGGAGCTGAGAGTTAACCCTGGCTGACAGCCAGTAAGAAAACAGGAACCTCCTTCCTATAACTGCTTGGAACTGAATCCTGGAAGCACATGAGGTTACAGCCGCAGGCCAACACCTTTATCTTGGCTTCTTGAGACAAGGAGCAGAGGACCCAGAAAACCCATGCCTGGATTCCTGACCCACAGAAAGTGTAAGATGATAAATTTGTGCTCTTCTAAACTGCTAAGTCCCTGATAAGTTTAGTTTCTACCGAAAACAAACAGACTTTGGTACCTGCAAGCGGGGTGCTGCTATAACAAATACCTAAAATGTGGGATCAGCTTTGGAACTGGACAGTGGGAAGAGTCTAGAAGAATGTTGGAAAGCATGGTGGAGAAAGCCGAAATCACCTTCCACAGACTGTTGGTAGAAATCTGGACTTCAGGGGTCCTGTTGGTGAGGGCTCAGAAGGAAGTGAGGAAGTTGTTATTGGAAGCTGGAGGAAAAGGGTTCTGGTTATAGGGTGGCGGAAAGCTTAGCTAAGTTGCGACCTATAGTTGTGTGGAAAGTGGAACTTGTAAGATTGATGAGCTTGGATGTTAAGCTAAGGAGATTTCACCTCAGATTTCCCGCCTCTGCATACCCCACTTTTTCTGCCCTTATTACTCCATCAAAACTCTTTTCACTGAGGATAACAGAAACTTCATGTTTTAGGCTAATCATTTGATGTGGCCTCTCATTAGCATTCAGTAAAGTTAACCCACTTTCTTCCTTCCTTGTGAAACACGGTTCTTTTCTGTTTCTATGCCCTGACGCTCTCCTGGTGATCCCGCTACCTCACAAACCACGGCTTTTTTTTTTTTTAATGACTCCGTTATTGTTTCAATGCTGTGTGATTTTTGTCCTGGGGCCTTTTGTCCACTAAACTCTCTAGGTGATTCTTCCATTTTCATAATTTTAAAACCACACCTTGCATTTGAATCCCAAACTGCAACTGCCTTCCTGATAGCTCCATCCAGGTGTCTCATAAACATCTCAAAATACGTGTCCAAAATAGAATTTGTTATCTCCCTCAAAGTTGCTCCTGTTTCAGTCATAAGCACCTCTACTCACACAAGGAAGCCAGAAACCTTGGAATCGTCCTTGACTTCTCTGTCTGCTCCAACTCCCACCTCCGAGTACCTAGCAGCAACTGTAAACTATCCCATTGCGTGTATCTCAAGTCCAGCCATCGGCACAACCACTACCCTTCCATTTTCACCCATGTTCCTCTCCATTCTCCACTTAGCATCCAGAGTGAGTCTTCTCATAAATAAATCTGATGTCACTCCTCAGCTCAAAACCTTTGGAAGGCTTCTAATCACACCTAGGAAAAAATGTCAAAGCCTCTAAAGCCTGGATGGTGTGTTTCCTGTCTAACCCCCTGCACTCACCCTGCCTCCCACAGCAGCCACACCAGAATTCCCTTGCTTCCGGGAATATGTCAAGCTCCTGCTTCTGGGCTACTCCCTCTGTGAGAAATTATCTTCCACACCACTCTTAACCCATCTCTCTCCTAATCCTATGTAAGCTCTCAGAGGTCACTATTTCAGAAAGGCCTTCACTGGGCTCCCAAACCAGATCCTATCTGCCTGATACCACTTTTGTTGGTTCCAAATATATTTCCTCAGTAGCACCTTTTCATGGCTTATAAATCCAGCTGTGGGGACACTTGATGGATGTCTATCTCCACTACTGGGCCATAAACCAGGGAAGGCTGGGACTGTCTCTGTCTCATTCATCACCATATCTCTGGTGTCTTACAGCGCCTCATACCTACTAGGTGCTCAGGAAATGTGTATCAAATGAGGCACTGAGAGCTATGTCCAGAAAAACAAAAGGCTAGATCCTCTGAGCAGTTCTAATAATTCCAGCAAATCCTCTGGATGATTCCCTACCTTTCCAGTCCCTAAACCCTAGGTGAGTTGTTAGTCATTGTTATTTAATTAAAATAGGTCTTGTCCCCATCAAAAAAATGACACGTGTCGGGCACCTGGCTGGCTCAGTCAGCGGAGCATGCAACTCTTGATCTCGGGGTTGTGAGTTCAAGCCCCACATCGGGGGTAGAGATTACTTAAAAATAAAATCTTCAGAGACGCCTGGGTGGCTCAGCCGGTGAAGCATCTGCCTTCGGCTCAGGTCATGATCCCAGGGTCCTGGGCTCGACCCCTGCATCGGGCTCCCTGCTTAGCAGGGAGTTTGCTTCTCCCTCTCCCTCTGTGCTCTCCCCACCCTCTCAAATAAATAAATTTTAAACATCTTTAAAAAAAAGAAAATCTTCAAAAAAAAAAGTGACACATACATGTGATCTTGGGCAGCACTTTAAGTTGCCCACAGAAGCCATAATATGGGGAACTCTCTTCTGGCAATCTAAATCTCAACACTTGTGCTCTTACTATCATGCATTTCCCATAACACATTTAGCATGCATCAATAATAGGCAAAAATATCCACCCTGAGTTGTATCGATATATCATTTATCTATGCCTAAGTCTGTTTGCTCATGTCAAGAAGCAGGAAGGAGTAGGAAGGAGCCCATAAAATACCTCAATTCTACGGTAGTTTTGGTTCCAATTTACACTTACTTAGCCCCTTCCTCTAAGGAAATGTGGATAAATGTGTGTGCATGTGTGTGTGTTTAGAAACACGCATTCATATATTTGTATACATATATATGTAAATATATCCCAACAACTTACAGCCCCCTTTTTTAAGACTTTATTTATTTATTTGACAGAGAGAGAGAGAGCGCATGCAGGCGCACACGTGTTCGCGCGCACGCACACACACACGAGGTGGGGGGAAGGACAGAGGAAGAAACAGGCTCCCCGCTAAGCAGGGAGCCCAATTCAGAGCTGGATCCCAGGACCCTGAGATCATGACCTGAGCCGAAGGCAGACGCTTCACCTACTGAGCCACCCAGGAGCCCCTTACGGCTCCTTTTCTACCGATGTTGTAGACTGTGAGAATAAGAAGAGAAAGGGAATCTCTCTTCTCTGATCCCAGGATAATATTGTAGCTAGCTTATCCTCAGATAATGTGTACACACTGGTAAAACCGGAACACACGTATCTATAAAATGGGAAAAATAAATGTAATTGTATCTTCTGTATTTTGTGACCCCCATAATTCCGTTCGACTACGTAGCCATCATAATTTGATTAGTATTAAATAGGCAACTTGAAATAAAAGGCAAAAGCATGTTTTCTGATAATTACACCAAGGTGAGATAGTAACCTTTTATATAATGACAATAACAAAATGGTTCTTGGAGATTTTAGTGAATTTGGATTTTTTTTTTTTTTCTGATGCCGCATGAGGAGCGAGGCTTGCAGTCAGGCTCTGGAAGGCTATTCCAATAGGTAATTAAATACAATCTGTGCACCGACTGGCACAGAAGGTGAGGAGAGAAGAAGCCATACCTGCCAGCGATGCTCTCAGTTGCTGTGACAACAAGATCTCAGAAACTGGATGAAACAAACACAGAGTCCCCAGTCCAGGGCTCCCCACAGTCAAAGTCACGGGTAGATACGAATGGCTCTTGCTCACTTCGTGCTGGGAAATATCTACTGAAGTTACCTGAAAACTTCTGCCCTTTGGAAAACTGTAACCTCCTCGTCACGCGTGAAATCAGTGCTGCGGCAATCAGAACGGTCAGTTCTCCACCCTCTGCCACTCAGCCCGAAGCCTCCCAGACACTGGCGATCTTGTCCCACACCCAACACTGCCCTGTATCTCTCTCACTGGAGTATAATCCGCCCACAGGAAGCAACAAGAGGATGCCTATGAGTGGGGCGCCTGGGTGGCACAGTCACTTGGGCGTCTGCCTCTTGGTTTCGGCTCAGGTCCCAGTGTCAGGGTCATGGGATCGAGTCCTGTGTCGGGCTCCACACCCAGCAGGGAGTCTGCTGGAGATTCTATCTCCCTCTCCCTCTGCCCTTCCCACTCGTGCTTTCTCTCACTCTAAAATAAATAAATCTTTTTTTAAAAGAAAAATATGATCAAGGGGTGCCTGGGTGGCCTAGTGGGTTAAGTGTCTGCCTTCGGGTCAGGTCGTGATCCCAGGGTCCTGGGATCGAGCCCCACATCGGGCTCCTTGCTCGGCAAGAAGACTGCTTCTCCCTCTTTCTCTGTCTGCCACTCCCCCTGCTTGTGTGCTCTCTGTCAAATAAAAAAAAAAGGTGATCAAAACCTAGAAAATACTGAAAATAAGGATTGTATTCAGTTGTAGGATGATAGCTGATTTTTTTCCTTTTTACAACATGTATTTTAGGATGTCATGATGTTATTTGGGGTTTTTTTTTTAAGATTTTATTTATCAGAGAGAGAAAGAGAAAGAACACAAGCGGGGGGTCTGACAGAGGGAGAGGGAGAAACAGAGTTCCCGCTGAGCAGGGAGCCCAGCACAGGGCTCGATCCCAGGACCCTGGGATCACGACCTGAGCAGAAGGCAGATGCTTAACGACTGAGCCACCCAGGCGCCCCTGGTGTTATTTTCCTAATAAAACAAATACCGTGTGATGTCTATTTGCCCCTCTGATGGCAGAGCAAAAACTGTATGTCCATCAGCCCTGACAAATGCTACTTGGAATGTCCTGTCTAGTTACCCTGTTACCCCTGTGACCGAGCACATCACAGCCTGCTAAGGACCTCTCAAAGCTCCATGCATGAGCGTTGAGTGAGTGCTCGATTTCCTGTGCTAGGTGACAGCGAAAGGAAAACAAAGCAAGAGTGAATTGCTGAGGTAGGCCAAAGCTTCTCCTCAACTGACGGCCCCTCCCCTTAGACTTCTTCCATGTTTTCTTGGTAGCAGCTCAAAATTATACATTTCAACATCCCCCTTGCCCATCAAAACCTTGTCACATCTTCTTAGGGTTCCAGTCACTGCAAGGGGATATCAGGTAGTAAGGGGCTAATTACAGAAGTCGATCCCTTGTGCGATCTACACAGTGTTGTAACTCCAGCAAAACACCTTTCGACGGCAACTGTTTAGTCTCATTGGAAGATCTGGGCTGGTGAGCACCACCGACATGTTCCACAGCGCTTCCCTAACAGAGCGACTCAGTCCACTTCTGCATAAGTGTAAACTTGCCCGAGAACTTCGGCACCCTTTCTCACCAAGTGATCCGAGAAACTTTCCCGTCCTTCATCGTCCTCTGGTTTAGAGCATCCCTAAAGGAGGAGTCAAATGGCTAAAGGCAATAGGCCAGAAAGGAGGTTGGAAGTTTAGCCAACCGCTGCCCTCCCGAGACAGCCAAGCTGTCTTTTCTGGTTCTGCAGCTAACATGGGCTTCGCTGAACCGCCTTGAACTGCTCGGAGCACCACTTCCCTTAAGGAGGAAAGGCTTGTTGTGATGATTAGAAATAATGTATGCAAAGTAGCTAATTACAGACCTGGCTTTTGGTATGCAATCAATAAATTGTAACTATTTTTATTTTGCTCGTAAACTAGAATTTCCACTGGGTTGGTACACACGAGGAAAAGGTGGTGCAGTCTAGACCAGAAACACATATCCAAACTTCAGGAAAGCCACAACCAGACTCTTTGATGAGGAGCAGACCTCCAGATCGTGGTCACAAACATGTTCTAAGGTGCATGTGGCACCAGCCACAGGAGGATGTGGGACTTGTTCAGGCCCCGGACTAGGCTGAGGCAAGTGAGGCACTCATGTGACCTTGAGAGTGGTGTGCCCTGGGCGCTGAGCGGGCCCCGGCCTAGTTGAGGCCCGGCACGGCCTTCTGCCTCCTTTCAGAGCAGGTAGGAGAGAGTGTGGTCTACACCACATGCAGGGGCTCCAGGGGAGGTAGACCAGCCACCAGCAGCACCCGCTGGCCTGGGTGGTTAGCACTCGTGGGTCCCAAGTTGGGCTTCACGGCGTCCCCATGTAGAAAGGCTGCTCGATGTAGAAGGAAGACCTGCCTTTTTCAGAGGCGCGTGAGCCCAAGGAAATGATCTAAGACCTGAACTGTATTAGTTGCCTCTGGCACAAAGAGCATAAAAGCAACACCCCCGAAAGAGGTGACGCACAGAAAGGTATATGGTTCACAGATCTCCTAAGATGAATCCATGAGTGTAGCTTTACATTTTCTAAACAACTTCCAACTCATCATGGTATCTGTTCATTACAACTCAGACAGGTGGCAACCTAGGTGCTATTATTTCCGTTTTAGAGAAGAAGAAGCCTGAGACAGAGAGGAAGTTACTGCCTTAGTAATGAGACTTTTTAAGAGGGATCACAGTGGAGTGGTGACTGTTTGTCCTGGAGAAGCTTACTTTTGAATCAGCTGTTCCTTTGGATCCCAGATTCGACATGATTAGCTCTGTGGCCTCACAGGCGGCTGATCTCACCCTTCTTCACTTCCTGTTTCCTTTTCCATAACATTTATGATACTCCGTACAGAGCCCGCTTGGTTAGGGTGAGCACTAAATTGGTACAAACTGTTCAGAACCACATCTAGTACACAGCAAGCCCTCAACCAATGCTACCCTCCTCTCCTCTTTGGATTCAATATTGTACTGATTGCTGGTCTCTTTGCTCCTGCTTTTGCCATGAGTCCTTTTCGAGAGGACCTGTGCTCTGAATACAATGGTCAGCTTGTCCAACCCAAAGACTGATGGTAAAGGAGAGTCCTTTGTTCATGAAACAAATGCTCTCACGCAGCTAAATGAGAGGGGGCTCTGCGAGCAGAGCTGCAATGAAGACAAGCAGATCGTCAATTTCATCGGAAATAAATCAATGCATGGATCAGAGCAATGCAGCTCAGGGACCAGGGTGGGAAGCATTTTTAGAACTGTCACTTTAAAAATATGTTCCCTCCTGCCTTGCGGCTCTCTCAGTGGGCAGATTTTAAAATAGAAACAAGTAACTTTAATTAGGCTCTAATTAGCCCCATAAGTTTGGTGAGCTAGGATAGTTTATTTTAGAAAAAAAATTATAATAACAGACGGAGGATTTTCCAGGCGCCACAACTTTAATTACAATCCCAAACACCTCCAGCATGCTTACTGGGCCAATTAAATCAGCAGGGCAATGGCAAAGCTAATGCACTCTACGCCAGACCCAAGCTATGATGATGCTTTCCACTCGAGTTTGTTTCCAAAGTAATTTGAAAAGCAGATAACTTACAATGCTTACTTAAACAGAAGCGGGGGGGGGGGGCCTTTAAACCGTTGTTAATGCACGATTAACTAGGATCTCAGAGATAGGAGCTCTCCAGATCGATGTTGCTCAAGGGCAGGCCCACGGGCAGCCTTCCCTCCTCTTGTTTGCTTCAGGGCCACCCCCAAAGATGGAGCCGCTTGGCCTGCTTTCTCCCACTGCCCCTTGAGCCTTGGTAGGCAATCCAGGCCTTGACCAATCCCCAGAGAGAAAGAGACCAGAGAGAAACATGGCTCTAGATGCCGTCTGGCATGCTCCGATGCGTCGGGGAGCCAGCCCACAGTGGATGTCCTCTGAACTCAGGGACATGAGGGGTGGTCCAAGGAAAAACAGCACCTCGTCCTACTGCAGTTACAGGCTAGAAAGGGAAAGAGGGTGACCGTGTTCGGGAGGATGATGAAGGTCAACACCCACGTCCACACGGGCAACCTGACTCTGACCAGGGGTTGACATGAGAGGTTCATGCAGGCAGGGAAATGCTTTCGATTCCTTCTCAGAAAACGCATTTTCCATATCATGTGGCAGAAATACATTCAGAGCCAATGAATGGTCGGGTGGTCCCCACCCACATTCATAGATCTAGTGAATATCCTACAAGTAAGCCTTTGACGCTGTACATCGGGAGAGCCTTCTAGTGCCTTCCTTTGGTTTCTCCAGAGTTATGTTGGAAAAGAGCCACTCCAGCCAGTTAATGTTGTTGTCTCAAATGACTGTTCTGATGGGAATAGCAGAGTGATCAGTATGTGGGTGGCCCTGTACACGCTGACCCCTGAGCCCTGGAAAGGGTACAATGTTTGAGAACCATCACACATTGAATGACTCTTTCGATTTGTTAGGTTTTCTTATTTTCCATAACATTGCTCATTGATCTCAACCTGGTGTTCCATGTGATTCATTTATTCATCCAAAAAAGAGTTAATTAAGTGCCGAACAGGTATCTGGCACAGGGCTAGCTTCTGAAGGTACCAAAAGGAGCGAGAAAGGGCGCCTCTACTCGAGAAGCAGGCCACCTAGCAAGGGTGGAAGGCAGGCCATAGTATCAGGGAAGGAAAAAGCACGGGGGGACACTTGCCAAATGTCGAAGCTCTGGAAATTAGCACTTTAATTTAATAAAGAACAAAATCAATGTTGTTTGAAACCATCAGGCCTATCAGGTTCCATTTGAGATCAACCAAATAAACCACCCTTGGATAAATAGGAAAAAAGGGGGGGCGGTAACTGCTCTGCCTTACAGGTCATCAGAGGAAAGCCTCCCAAAGCCAGTATACCCTGAGCAGCCCATTTACTGTAATGAGCGCTTCTCTGGCCTCCCCTGCCTATGGGGAGAATGACAGCCTCAAAATGGTCTTTCTCTGGTTCCAGACAACTTCTCATTCCTTCCAAATCTTTACAGGAATCCTCAGGAAAAGTCTTATTCTCTTCCACACATCCTCTGACTACAGAAAGGCATGCCAGTGTTTCCTTTCAGCTCTCTGCCTTATGTAAGTTTGGCTTCTGGTCTCTGACAACTCCGAAAGTGGCAGTGACATTAGTACTAAAACTTGATATGAATAATAGAAGGCAAAAAAAATCATATCAGCGACACTTAATAAGTGTGCACTATGTGCCGGGCGCTGGGCAAAGTGAGCTTATTTAGTCAAGCGACCCTGGGAAGTCGATTCTATTATCTCCTCCTTTTTCCATAGAAAGAAACTGGGGGTCTGAGAAATCATCTCACCCCAAATAGGAAGCAGTGGAGCCAAGACTACCTCAGACAAGCTAAATCTCGAGCAAACGTCCTGCTGTCAGGAGGGGTTGCTGCTGCCGCACAGGCTGATGGGAAACTAAGGGTCCTGGGCGTCGATGTCTGTGCCAGGAGCCCGGACGCCCAGCGCTACAGACTGGAGGCAGTGACACCGCAACTACCACTGTTGATGTCACAGTCTGGGTCATCAACAGCCGTAATGAAAGACTGCTGCTATCATCACTGTCACCGAGCCAGCTGAAGCCCTTCCAACAGCTCCATCCTCCCAGGGGAATTCGATGTGAATTCATGGGAGCTGTGCCAGAGGGCACTTCCCGTCCTTGGAATCACGGTCCCCTGGAGCCCCCGGCCTACTGTCTTTGACTCGACTACATGCTCTCCAATCTCACTTCCCCCAACTGTTCTTTCCCAGGGAGCTTCTCAACCCCTCCTGGAAAGGGTCCCTAGCGCACCCACGTGATCCTACTCCCGACGGTGCAGGTGCTGTGGCCACCCCAAATCCGCAGTGCATGTTGAGGCCGATGAAGCCACAGATACCCCCGAGAGGATATCAAAAGGCTTATTACCTACATTACCCTGCAAGAAAAGCAGGACAGCCTCCCAGGATGTTCTCCAATGGCTTGAGAGCAGGGAAGGGAGGCTACCTTGGGACTGTGCCACTTGGCTGGCACTACGGGCGGGAGTGCCTGGGTTTTCTTATCAGGGGGACGGGGAGCTGTGAGACTTGAGTCCCGTCAGCAGTCAGACATTGAAAGTGGAGTCAGACTTCTTACAACAGAGACATTCGAGTCTTAGGACAAAGCAGAATTTAGACTCAAGTTAGAAAAACCCTTCTGCCCAATAGCAAGGGGTGATTTTGCTGATGGAAATCCAGAAGACCATGCCTCCACCCGTGTATTCTCAAAAACACTATCTATAAAAAGGCACTTTTTTAAAAGTTTTATTTACTTCTCTCTACACCCAATGTGGGACTCGAACTCAAGACCCCAAGGTCAAGAGTCATGCTCTACCAACTAAGGCAGCCGGGTGCCCCAAAAAAGGCACAACTTGATGTGTTGCCTTATCATAAAGATCATCCCTATTTGAGGTGTGGGGAGCAACATCATAATTCATGTCATTGGACTTGTACCATTTGATTTTTACAGACTTGAAGTTTTTTTATTTAAATTTTACTTAGTTAACATACAGTGCAAACTCTTTCTGGAGAATCCAGTGATTCATCATTTACATACAACACCCAGTGCTCATCACAACTGGTGTCCTCTTTAATACCCATCCCCCACCTAACCCATCCCCCACCCGCCTCCCTTCCTCTACCCTCAGTTCTCTATTATTAATATGCTTTTGTCTTGTTCTATTATTATAGAATTCTCTTTTTAAAAAATATATTTTCTATTTACTTGAGAGAGAGAGCATGGGCGGAGAGAGGGGCAGAGGGAGAGGGACAAACATGCTCCCCACTGAGCAGGGAGCCCAACTCGGGGCCCCATCCCAGGATCCCGAGATCACGACCAGAGCCAAAGTCAGACACTTAACCGACTGAGCCACCCAGGTGCCCCAATTAGAGAAATTCTCTTGACTCCCAAACATGAAAGTCTCCCGTTCACCTTTCTACCTCCAAATTCTACCCACTGTAATTTTACTTATATGTTGTACAGGTTGATAACATTTATATTCCTTTTGTTAACACCATTTTCTGTGCTTTGAGTCCGAATTGACACCAGAAGTTAAAAGATTAATTAACAGCATTCACACTATAATGAGCAAGTCAGTATTATAAGGTATTGAACCTAACTATGTGCTGTGATTACGTTTTCTTCTTAGCAAGTCCTGTGTCTTGACCAGCATCACACTAGAGTAGAACATTCACATGGATTGTCCTTTCTTGCCTTCAAAATCATGCCACAGTTTAGCCTGTTTCATAACGACACAATGCCTGTCATTTTCTTTTTTTGTGTGCCTTTTTTCTGGACTTTATGATTTCCTTTCCTTTTTTCTTTTTGGGGTAAGTAAATTACAGATAGTACCTTCTTCACCTATCCCCCTAATGCCTTCCAATTTCTCACTCCTTCCTCCTATTGTTTGAAATGTATTCCTCTCTTTTTTCTCCAAGCTCACTAACCACCTGAATTGATTGCTTCATATTTAGAACGTAGCCTCTTATACAACTTTTTTTTATCCTAGAGTTTGAAATCGTCTTTCTCTTTGTATTCTAGTTTTGTTTTTTTGTTTTTGTTTTTGTTTTTGCTTGCTTTAATTATATCCTCTTATTCTTTCTTTATCTCCCTCCCTAAGGAACCCCTCTGTTTCCTGAAGTCCTTCTTCCCAAATTCTTCTTTTTTTTTAAATGTTTTATTTATTTATTTGACAGAGAGAGACGGCCAGGGAGAGAGGGAACACAAGCAGGGGGAGTGGGAGAGGAAGAAGCAGGCTCCTAGCAGAGAAGCCCTATGTGGGGCTCGATCCCAGAACGCTGGGATCACGCCCTGAGCCAAAGGCAGACGCTTAATGACTGCGCCACCAGGGGCCCCTTCCCAAATTCTTCTGATCCTCTCTAGACTAATTGTCCTGAAGATCGACTGCAGAGTCTAAATCCTGGGGCTTCTGTTCACTCCTCTCAAGAGTTAGGACCACGGTTTTGTTCTGTATCCATCCTCTTTCTTGGCTTATTTTCTTGGTTTGATGGCTTAATTCCTAAACCTTCCTAAGAAAGAGAGCAGGAAAGGTGAATTTTCTGGGTCCTCGCATATCTGAAAAGTGTCTATATTCTGACCTCACACTTCATGAAAACCTCGGCTGGGGTGACAAAACTTATTAGTAGTCTCTTCTCCCATAGTAATAAAATATTGAGCTGGTCACAGGCTGCCCGAAATGAAGACCACACTGCCCAGGCTCCCTTGTAAGCAACTATGGGCAATGAATACAAGAAGTGTCATATGGCAGCTTCCTGGAATCATCCAGCAGAGGCAATTCACATGAACCGCTGGGACTCTTCTTCACCAGCCTTCCTTTCCGACCGCTGCCTGGAACATGAATGCCATCATCTTGTACTATGGAGTCAAGGCCATGCATCGTAGAGCCGCAAAATAGGAAAAGCCTAGGTCTCTGAAAGTCAAAGTCACTCTGGGATGCTTACCGGGACTTTTGCATAAGAGAGAAAGAAGCTGAATTTTTCCAAGCCACTGTTATTTTGGGGTTTCTGACAAAGCTACACCTAATGCATAAAACAGGTTGGGTATAGAAACAAATGATGGAACCATTTTCTCTAAGAACACAGAAAGCATGATTCCACTGATTTCTACCATCCAGTGTTGCCAATCTATAAATACCAGTTCTAATTCTTTATATATGACCTTTTTTTGTTTTGTTTTGTTTTGTTTTCTCTGAGAGCTCCAAGGAACTTAACCATCTCTGATGTTCTGAAATTCACAGCGGGTCTTTCTTTACTCTTCCTTTTTTTTTTTTTTTTAGTTTTTTTATTTATTTATTTATTTATTCGACAGAGATAGAGACAGCCAGCGAGAGAGGGAACACAAGTAGGGGGAGCGGGAGAGGAAGAAGCAGGCTCACAGCGGAGGAGCCTGATGTGGGGCTCGATCCCATAACGCCGGCATCACGCCCTGAGCCGAAGGCAGACGCTTAACCACTGTGCCACCCAGGCACCGCTTCTTTACTCTTCCTGATGTGCACTCATTAGGCCCTTTCAGTTAAAAGATTCACTTCCTCATTCAACTCTAAGATTCTTGTTTTATTTCTAAGTTTATTCCTTCCTCTTTATTTTGTCCATTCTCTGTTTCTAACAGGATCCTTTTTTCTACTGGTTGGATGCTAGACTTCCTGATTTGAGACTGAGTTTCATATTTCTTTCACAATTTGTCTTTTAAAATCTGTCCTTTGTCCAATCCTTCCACTGAATTTTAAATAGGGCAGCCATGTTTTGATTTCTGAGAGTTTTCTTGCTCCCTCGTTGTACATAGTATCCTGTTCTTGCCTACCAGTGCAATTTGTTCTTGAGTCACTGTAGTAATTTTCTATAAGTATGTGGTAACATACCCTAAACTTTGTGGTTAAGAACAAGAAATTTTTATTATCTCACAGTTTTTGTGAACCAGGCATCCAGGAGCCACTTAGCTGGGCAGTTCTGGCTTGGGGTCTCTCGCAAGGATACAAGCTCACGCACATGACTATTAGCAGGATTCAGAAGATCTATTCCCAAGTCCATTCACATGATTGCTGACAAGCTTCTGTTCCTTCTCACATGGACCTCTTTCACAATTTGGACACTGGCTTTCTTCCTTTCATAGTTGCCTTCATGACATGGCAGTCGGCTTCCTCCAGAGGAGTGAGTGTTGGTTCGGAGCGTAGGGAGGGAGAAATAGAAGCCAAATGGAAGCCCCAGGCTCTCTGTAGTTTTTAAGCTAACGTTGGAAGTGGTATGCCATCATTTCTACCATAATCTGTTTGCTCACTGGAGATGATTCATTAAGTTCAGGTCACACTCAAGGGGAGACAATTAAGGGGAAGAGTATCCAAAAAAACTGTGGACATATCTTTACAACTACCACATTCTCTAGGATGCTAATTTGTTTGTTTTTAAATTGCCTCCTGAGTCACTTCCTCTTCTTTCATCTAGCTCTTTCTTGGTTATGCTGCAGACTTTCCTCAAATATCTAGAAACTCATAGTTGTTTGTTTCAATGATAGAAGGAGACAATGTGAAGGTTGACTGGGCTTGCATGCGGAAGGATTTGGAACTGGCAGGTTTTAGGGTGAATCGTCAGGGAACTGGCTAGTCCTTAATCCCAAAATGACAAGGTCATTACGCTGAGACATACTCCCCAAAATACCTGCCTTGGTTCTTCCTATACCAATTGTTCAAATATTTTAGGAAAGTCTCTGTTCAAAGTTTTACTTGGAACTAAATTCCTGTCCACCAACTGTACAGGGAGGGAAGGGGAGTGAAGAGATTGACTGTCTATGCACAGGTTTTCAGCTAATCCTCATCTTGTCAGGCCCTCGGAGGCACCTGCCAATTTCCAGATCTGGCCTCATAGAGACGACAGTGCAAGGCTTTTGCAAGGAGCCCATTTTCTCCCTTTCCCCAGGACGTAGACTATTCTGGAGCTATAGAATTACTAAAATGAAAGTCCTGAACTTATTGCTGGCTAACTTTGTAATCTTAGCAAAGAATTTTCCTACACTTGTCTCATTTACAAAATCAGAGGAATGGACTAATTGAACTTTAAGTTTCCTTACAATAATGGCAATCAAATTCAGCCAGGATTGGAAACTTTCCTGGTAGCTTTATTTCATACGTTTTGAAATATAAAAAAATCTAGTAGATGGTAAAAAATAAATAAAATGAACTCAAGCTGAGAATCTATAGGAAAGATAGGAACAAGCTTCCAAAAATGGATGAGTCTATATTTTCTTCAAATATTCCAAGAAACCTCCCTATTCCTGTTGGTAGAATTCTGTGTGATAAACATTGAAACAAACAAAGAGTGTTTTCCCCAAAGAAGGAGTTTTTAGGGTATTTCAATCATTTAGGAGGAAAATACGAAGTTATTGACATTTTGAAGTTATAGCTCGGACTTCTGGGTTTGACAAGATTCTGGGAAAAGTAGCTCAGAGTAACCTACTTTGGTGATGTTGAACATGCCATTTCCTGACAATTTATACTTTGGATAGCCTCCTAGCAGCTACTCTAGTGCTCCGATTGACTTTTCGCTTGTAAATGTGAAGTTCAAGTTTGTCCTCTAGATTATGGGTAATGAAAAATCACCCAGGGGCGCCTGGCTGGCTCAGTCAGTAGAGCATGCGACTCTTCATCTCAGGGTCATGAGCTCAAGCCCCACGTTGGGTGTGGAGATTGCTTAAATACACAAAACTTAAAAAAAAGAAAAAAGAAAAAATCACCCAAATATTTTATAATTTTGCTTTCTAGTTATACCTCACGTTAATTTTATTTGAAAGCAGTATCCACATGATGATTTTGGTTGATGAATATAGCATGCTACATTTGGAAATAAGTAGAGGAAAGGAGTGAAGTCAATGGAGAATTACGAAAAGTCACCGTGACATTTTTAGCTCAGGTACAACAAACCACTTGAGAGTAAGAGAGATCTCCAGACCTACTCATTGGTACCAAACAAGTTCAAGACTCAGGAAAAGCATGGCTGTTTATGGATAAAGTTCTATCCACCCCAGCAGTTAAACTGTACTGAATTCAGCATAGAACGCTTTTTAGGATTGTTCACAGTGAAAGAAGTCAGACAAACACCAGACTAACTCTCGGGGCTGAAACTTTTGTGTGCTTCTCCACCAAAAATTTATCAGAAAATCTCAGACTTGCCAAGGGCCTCAGAAGTTATTTGTTACTCTCACCTTTATCGTAAAGTAGAACTTCATTCTTCAAATATCATTGCTTTAATAAATCCAGCCAATGAAGGTTCATTACCTCTTAGGGCAGCTGTTTTTGAACACACTCTAATTGTTGGCAGATTATTCCTTTCATCTAGATGAAACTTGCTCCCTTCTAACTTTCATCCATTAGTTCTCGTTTTGCTCTTTGGCGACATCGTATGAGTCTAGACCTTTTCCCACACAGAACAATTCTGAAAGCACGACTATATTCCCTTTGAAACTTTCCTTCTCTGGGTTAAATAAGCCCATCTCTCCATCTGGTTTTACAAACCCCCTTTGCTATCATGATCACCCCTCTTCTAGCTGCTTTTGCTCACCCATAAGCTGCTTCTGAAGTGCAGATACTAAGTCAGCCCTGGTTTTGCTCAGATCTCACTCTAGGGATGAAAGGGAAGGTAGTACATAAATAGTCGATAATATGGCATTTATGGGAGCTTTAGAAGTCATTTGTTAATTCTGGTAGTAATAGAAAGGATATATCACTCCTTCCTTTCTTCCTCAGACATTTTACTGAAGGCCTACCCTGTGCTGTGGGGCTATAAGGATGGGGAAAAATCAGCATCAGAGCTGAAATCTAGAATCTTACCTTCTCGATGTGACAAAGAGCACAACAGATTGGCAAATGGAAGGAGCCCAGAACCTTCAAACTGTCTCCAAATTTTCTGGTTTGTAGAGTACAGGCAGAATCTTGGAAGTTTGGTTTGTCTTGTCTTTCTTGAGGCAGAGAGAGCCGGGCATTAGAAGCCCAGAGTGTGGTAGAGCAGAAGCAAACCTTAACTGAGAGTCAAACGTCCTGGCTTTAGGTCCAGGCCCCACCATCAACTGACTGTGTGATCTTGGACATGTTACTTTATCGCTATAGACATCAACTTTCCCACCTACAAATGTGAAAAGTAAACTTCATTACTATTTGGAGATAAGGACCCAGACCACAGGACCATTGGAAGTCCAGTCCTACATTAAGATATAGGTTTCTTTTCTGCCAATTCAAGCAGAGGAGGACTAGGTGGCCACAGCGCTTCCGGAAGCACCTTCCCTGGGGAATGTCCTCTCTCCCTCACCTAAACCTCCTCTGAGAAGGGCCCTGTGGCTCTCAAGAACTCATGGGAGGTACAGGTATAGACAAGGATAAGAGGGCTTGGCAAGATGGAGAGGACGAAGGGAAGTAGCTGACTGAAGTGTGCTGGAGGCTTAGACTCATAGAAGAGAAGGAAAAGGATTTCAAGTAGGCCTTCCAGAGTAACCAGCCCTGCTTTATTAGGGAAATTAAGAAAGCAAGCATTTAAGACTAAAGACCTATAATGGGGGCGGTGGGGGGGGAAACAAAAGCATCAGGGCAAAGCTGACTGGGCTAACTAAAATTCCAAAATGGCAAATATAGCAAACTTTGGATAGAGAAAATTTCAACAAAACAAGCATGAAACAATACAATAGTGCCCCCCACACACACGTGCATGCGTACACACACACACACACACACACACACACATAAATCAGGAAGTCCTGGGAAATAAGTTTAAATTCACCTTCCATTCTGTGGTTTTCCCTGACCAGCCCACACGAATCTCTCACATTTCCCCCATGTCACTCAAGCTTGGGCGCATACCTTAGTTACAGCCCTGGTCACACTGAGTTACAGTCGCTTGAATGTACGTCTGTCTTTCCCATTTGGTTGTGATTTTCTCAGGAGATGCTTCATCTTAGAATCCCCTGGATCTTGCACTGTGTAGGACCTAATGTAGGTTCTCAGCAAATGACTTTTAATTTGAACTTAGGCAAGGGTCAAATACCAGTTCAAACAATTTCTAAGAATCTTCATTTAAAGGAAATTTGGATACAATCCAGGAAGGGTCCTGGATTAAATGTAGCCAGTTTAAGTTTACTAGAATACCAGGAAGTTTGTGGCCCAGCCAGAGGTAGTTCGAGGCTCTCTTATTCACGGGCTTCACATGAAGCTCTGGAGGGGAATGGATTGACCCTCAAAGGTGGGAAATCTCAGAATCATCCCAGCACTCAACAGAGTGAAAGCATTTTACTCTGAAGTTTACACTGAATACAGGGAGGTCTCCACCTTTACCACTGGACTGCCTACTCACTTGCTCCCTTGTCTAAGACGGTCAAGAAACTTTTAAAGTATACCCAAAACAATGTACCTCTGAAAAGCCCATGAAGTAGGAGGCAAGGAAAGAAAGCTCAACCAGACACACTGTCCATGCTTTCTGCTTGCAAAATGCTCTCTCTGCACAGTGCCCACGTTCCTCAGCACAACACCACAAACACACACACGCATCTCTGTAACCACCACAGTGCCCTAATGGTTTCAGGAGGCCATGAGAAAACTGAGGCTAGGAGCTCTTTCATAATACTTTTCTAGTATCTCCACAATGCCCATAGAACACTTTGGAGGCAATCTAGTTCCTTCGCTTACTAGTGGGGTTCCACATATGGTCATCCTAAATTCAAATGGGCCAGAGATTCCCTGAAACTTTCTGATCTCTTTTGTCCCTATCCCCTGCACACCCTGATGCCATCGGGGCAGGGTGGCGGAGGAGGGAACTAGACACTAGATTTCATGCAATCCGATAAACTCATACCCATTCATAATCTGAACTGTCCCTTTGAGTTATTTATCTCTCCAGCCAGATCTTGTGTGGAAAGCCTATTGCCCTGCTATGGACTCAAGCCAAAATGGAATTCCAATTGAGCAATGACGTCTCAGTTCTAGCAGGTATTAGCCCTTCCCCCCAAGTCTAGCAACAATAAAGTAATGAATTCTGTAGAGATAGACCTCTCTCAACGTATTTTAAAAACATATTATCTGTGTTATGTTTTCATTCACTCATTTGCATGTACTGAGCACCTGCTGCCCGACTCACATCTCCTAGATTCAGACAATACATAAATACACGAGGCAGACAAAGTTCTGCCCCAGAGAGGAGCGCAGACAGTGAGGAAGAGACAAACAGAAAAATTCAATATAGTGCACGAAGTCTCAGGCAATGATTGGCTCCAAGGATTTAATGCTCAGAGACAGCATGTGATTGAAATACAGCACATACTGATCTGGGAATGCCCTTGAGAGCCTCTAGTCTGGTGATTCTCCATGCTAACACCCCGTCAGAATCATTCGTCACTCAGGAACTGTCAAATCAGACACGTTCCCTGGACTCCACCCCAGATACTGAGTCAGACTATCTCGGGACTGGACTCAAAGATTTCACGTTTTGCGACACTTCTCAGATGGTCGTGGTGCCAGTCCACAGTCTCGTGGTTGGGAATCACTGACCTGGTCCAGAGGTTTTCAAAGTGTTTTTTAGATCCAGAAACTGTGCGATAATAAAAAGAGAAGAAACATCCCTCCCACTCCTGGATACGGAACAGCAATGAGTCCATATGTGCCCCCAAAGACGTGTACAAAAATGTTCATAAGATCTTTCTGCACTGCAGCCACGCATTATGAACAACCCGGGTGCCCAGCACCAGCAGAGTGACTAGAAGTACTGTGATGTCTTCATAGAACGAAATACTGAAATACTACTCGGCAATGAAAAAGAATGAGCTTCCTCGGCAGGAAATGACTTGGATGAATCTCACAGACGTTATGTGACGCAAAAGAAGTCGGACACACAAATGAGCTGATTTACCCCATTTATCTTAAACTCAAAAGCAGGCCTCACAAATCTGTGGTAATGCCAGTGGGAATAGTTAGCTACCTTGGGGGCGCTGGGCAGGAAATGTGGCTGTGGCAAACTGAAGAGATCAAAATGTTCAGTATCTCGAACCGGGGGGCCGTTTGAGGGCTGCGTTCATTTTGTCAGAATTCACTGAGCTGTACACCTCAGACCTGTGGACTTTCCTGGAGACAGCTTCTACCACAAGAGAAGTTTAAAACCCAACAAGACACAGTCCCCTCCCAAGGAAGCGGGAGTGAGCACAGCAGAGAAAGTGGACCTGCTCGGCCTGAAACGCAACCGACAGACCCAGTTAGTCCTCTTCGCTGTTCAGATGAAGGCCCTGACGTCCAGAGAGGGTGTGCGCCTCAGAGTAAGGGCAGGGCAGAACCAGGACTGAAAACGAATCCGCCAGAAGTAACTAACTCAGAAATCCATTAGACATAAAATAAAAAAAAAAAACTACCATAATTGTTGCCATGACCTAAAATAAGGCAAGATGGGAGTGAAGGAGGCCAGGTCAGAACGCTCCCTTCTGAGCGTCTATTCACTCCCCGGATCACCTTTGTCTTCCTCCATTCTATTTGCACCATAACAAAGCCTCATTCATTCAACTGCCGCTAATTGGGAAGTAATGATAGTTTAGATAGATGCTCAATGAAGTAATCTATTACTCAGCAACTCTTTCTTCGAAGATTGGGCAAATTAGCAGTAAAAACACAATTAGAGGCAATATGTGGGCAATACTTAAAAAAAAAAAAAAGCAGGTTTCAAGTCACACCGAGCACATTAGAAACGCATGACAAACCCCCATCGTCCTTCAGGTCCGGGTTTAAATAATGCCTATTTGCTGTGGCTTTCGCTGACCCAGCAGATGGACTGACAGCTATCTTGCCCATATCCCTCAGCAATTGGATCCTACCTCTACCGAAACATTTTCCTCATTATCATCTAATGATTTGTTTCATCCTTGACCTCCTCTGCTGGGCTGCGAGCTCCGGGAAACACTTGGTCTGGTCAGTGAACTGTGAGCGGCAGATGTGACTAGAACAAAGGGTGTATCTGGGGGTCAGGGTATCTGGATATGAACTCAAGATGAGAAATGAGCCCCGATTCCAAATCCCTGTTTAAAATCTCGGCTTTGTGGGTGCCTGAGCGGCTCAGTCGGTTAAGCGTCTGCCTTTGGCTCAGGTCATAATCCCAGGGTCCTGGGATCGAGTCCCACATCGGGCTCCCTGCTCAGTGGGGAGCCTGCTTCTCCCTCTGCCTGCCATTCCCCCTGTTTGTGCGCTTTTTCTCTCTCCCTCTCTCTCTGTGTCAAATAAATAGGTAAAATCTTTGTAAAATAAATCAAATAAATCTAATAAAATCCTAGCTTTTGGGGCACTTGACTGGCTCAGTCAGTGGAGCATGCGACTGTTGATCCTGGAATTATGGATTTGAGCCATGCACTGGGTGCAGAGATTACTTAAAAATAAAATCTTAAAAATAAAAAGTAAAATAAAATCCCAGCTTTTGGGGGGATAAAAAAAGGTACAGCAGGGGCGCCTGGGTGGCACAGCGGTTAAGCGTCTGCCTTCGGCTCAGGGCGTGATCCCAGCGTCATGGGATCGAGCCCCACATCAGGCTCCTCTGCTAGGAGCCTGCTTCTTCCTCTCCCACTCCCCCTGCTTGTGCTCCCCCTCTCACTGGCTGTCTCTATCTCCGTCAAATAAATAAATAAAATCTTTTTAAAAAAAGATTATTAAAAAAAAAAAAAAGGTACAGCAGAGCGTCAGAAAACAGCAAGTCGTCCCTTACAGCTAGAACATGGGGGAGTGGGGAGGAAGGAGGAAGTGGATAGCGTTGAGGTAGTCAAGGGCCGGGACAGGAAGGGTATTGTACATTTTGTCAGGACTTTATCAGGTAGCAAATGAGGATCCACCGAAAGCTTTTGAAGCAGGGAAGTGAAATAGATTTCTGTTTAAAAGCTTTCCTCTGGCCAATTGTGAAATGAGGACGTGCAGTATGGACACAAACAGGCCAGTAGGGCCCCTGGGGGTCTTCAGTAGGGTGCCGGGACTGGTGATCGGGAGCAGGAGGTGGGGCCACTAAGCTACGTTTCTGGCTTGCACAGCGTGCGAAGATGCTAAACGTTCAGTTGGCTGCCAGCTCCTTACATGACACATGCACAGGCCAAGTGTTTGTTAGATAAAAATGTTTAAATGAGGAACCACATGGGGCACCTGTCTGGCTCAGTCAGTAGAACGTGCAACTCTTGACCTCCAGGTCATGAGTTCAAGACCCTTGTTGACCGTAGAGCTTACTTTTTTTTTTTAAGATTTTTTTATTTATTCATAGGAGACAGAGCAAGCGAGCGAGAGCACGAGCAGGGGGGAGGGGTCCTTTGTGAAGCTTACTTTTAAAAAAATTAAAGGGATGGGGCACCTGGGTAGCTCAGTCAGTTAAGCAGTTAAGCGTCTATCTTCAGCTCAGGTCATGATCCCGGAGGCCTGGGATCAAGCCCCGCATCGGGCTCCCTGCTCAGTGGGAAGTCTGCTTCTCCCTCTCCCTCTGCCCACTACTCCCCCTGCTTGTGTGCTCACTTGCTCTCTCTCATAAATAAACAATAAAAAATCTTTAAAAAATTAAAGGGGTTCCTGGCTGGCTCAGTCAGAAGAGCATGTGACTCTTGATCTTGCAGTTGTGAGTTCAAGCCCCACGTTGGGTGGAGAATTAACTTAAAAAATAAAATCTTTAGGGGCGCCTGGGTGGCACAGCGGTTAAGCGTCTGCCTTCGGCTCAGGGCGTGATCCCGGCGTTATGGGATCGAGCCCCACATCAGGCTCCTCCGCTATGAGCTTGCTTCTTCCTCTCCCACTCCCGCTGCTTGTGTTCCCTGTCTCGCTGGCTGTCTCTATCTCTGTCAAATAAATAAATCTTTAAAAAAAATAAATAAATAAAATAAAATAAAATCTTTAAAAATAATAAAAAATAAAAATAAGTGAAAATAAACAAATAAATAAATGACAAACCCAGGAGCCTGGCATTTGTCTCTGTTACTGTTTCACTATTTAGCTTCAACCCTATCTGCCCAGCAACAGAGCCCTTCTCTGACCCTGACCCCAACGGTCAGAAGATCAGATCCTAAACTTCGCATCCTTAAATAACAAGAGCACATGCCAGGCTTCCAGTATCTCCCCCTCTTGGTGCCACTTGGCTTGGATCTCGCCCTCCCGTGTTCCATGCTGGATATATACAGATGCCCTCGAGAGGCTTCTGGACCGCTGAAAGGTGGGGGTACATATATAAACCAACAATATATGGTGCAAGTGAAGGTAATCCTTATTCACCCACCCATCCCTTGGTCTGTTCATCCATCCATTCAACAAATATATTTGCAGTATCAACCTGTTCATTGCTGTTTTATGTGTTGGGTATAGAAGTACATGGTATCATACAGTTCAGGCCCTGTGTTAAGAGGCTCTCAGTTCCCTGGCCCCCGGATCCCATCCCTGACTTCCTCCATTTTCCACATGTCCACATCTAAGTTCTCAATGAGTTTTGTGGCCGAGCCTTTCTAAGATCCATATTACACATCTAAGATCCTCTGTTTCTGGCATCACAGCTCAGGCTAACATAAGATGAGACACTGCAAACATTTTAAGGGAAATCTGACATCAGAGCAAGTTCATAGAAATAAACTCATAAAATATAACGCATGAACATGCTCTGGGATTCTTATTCCCTCTAGAAGACCTGTATCTTTCAGGGGGAGCATTTCTCCCTCAGATTTTTCTGTTATAGAAACGTCAGAGCAATTTGTGTACCTTCCCAGCGACTTTCCTCAGACATACTCTAAGGGCCTCTGGCTTTCCTTTGGAGTCTATAGATCCCTTTGCAGGTTTGCAGCATTTTCAAAAATTGAGGAACTTTCCAAAACCAGATTGGATTTCAGGACCTGTGGACAGTATTGACTGGTACAGATCTGTGGTCTCCAGAATAGGGTCCCTGTCAGGCCCACTGATTTTATTCATCTTGCTAAATGATCAGGATACAATAAATTTTCCTGATTCACTACACTCAACTCCAGAAATGTGGTTCTATTTTTACCTTAAAATTACACTCAACTTAGATGTCTCAGTGGAGGATTAGGAAGAGAAATAGCATCATCTATGAACAGAAGGGAGGCATCTTCCAGACCATTGCATTACATTCCTGCAGTTCTAGCATCCTCCATGGGGGATTTCTAAGCACCCCAAACTAAGGTTGACTTGGACCATGGTAGGTATTCAAAAAACACATGAAGAACGTCATCTTATAATGTGGTAAATCTTGTTTCATTCATGTAGCTTCAGTGAAAAGTCGGCACCCACGCTGAACTGATTGCAGAAGCCGATACGAGGAACACCGGAGCAGGTGCTGCGCTACAGCCAGTCTGAACAAGCCAATGCTAACGGAGGAGCCATTTGTCTAGTGCTCCCCATGTGCCAAGCACATTTGCTTAGTTAATCCGCACAACAACCTTGACACATTGGTATTATCAGTAGTATTAGTATTATCACCAACATTTTATGCATAAGGAATATGAGGCCCATTGAGGGGAGGTGACTTGCCCAAGTTCACACAGCAGCTAGGTGCCAGAGCTCCAATCTGACTGTAGGTCTGTCTGACTCCGGAAGTTCTTAACCACTACGATTCATGGTCTCTTAACAAGAAAGCCTGTTTTTTATATTTTCAAAACCAAAATCAATACAATTCAAGAGTTCAATCAGCAAAACCCAGTTCAAAGATGGTCGTGGTATACGGTGGGGAGCCATATTATTACCAGATCATGGGGGGGGGGTCTGAGATTGATAGAATGATATAAAGAGGAAGCAGACACTGAGAAAGGAAAAAGCCAGTCTGACTGGGCGAGTCTTCGGAACAAAGGAGAGACAAGGCCCCTGCCCCTCTCCCCACCTCCTTCCAGCGGGCACTTTGCTGTCATTCCAAGTGCTGACTGTGGGCCCCTGAGTTACTGCTTTCTGTTCCTCTCTCCACCATTCAGGAAGCACTGATCTTCTCACCCAGTGGACCCCAGTTCCCAGGACGGGGTTGTCCCCCTGCTCCCTGCTGCTCTGTCTGGTCTTACT
Source organism: Ailuropoda melanoleuca (assembly GCF_002007445.2). Lineage (NCBI taxonomy): Eukaryota > Metazoa > Chordata > Mammalia > Carnivora > Ursidae > Ailuropoda > Ailuropoda melanoleuca. Next base: position 105,518,341 of record NC_048238.1, on the reverse strand, counting down.
GAGTAGCTACGCCAGGACTGCTGCCACCCCTTAACTCCTGCCCAGGGGTGGCTAGCTCTGCCTGCCTCTTCCCGGGGCCTCTGCTCTATAATCAGGCTATTCCTGGGTGGGGTCCACAGATGGACATCCGAAATATTCAGGTGTTTGACTCCCAAGTTCCTCTCCTGCCCAAAGAAACCCATGCTGGCTCCTCTTAAACATGCCAGAGTCAACCACTGGAAACGCGAGCTTCACACCCATGGCATCCGTTCACAGCTGACGTCTACACTCGGTCATTTTCCCCGGTGTCTGTCCAACTGTAAAGGCCAACTCTGTTATGGGGTCCCAAATGCCTTCTTCTTTCACACATGCCTAGTGCTTTACTCTTCAGTCTAGATAAGATCAAAGAATTAAACTGTCTGGCACTGGGGGAATATGAGAATTAAGGGATTTTAGTGCTGCAAAGAAGTTCAGACAAGATCTTCAAGCATCTGATATTATAGATGGCTGAACTGAGGTGCAGACGGATGCCCCAGGCCAAGATGCCCCAGAACTGGCCTCTAGAGCACACGGATCATGCTGCCTAGGTGGCTAACCTCAACAGTCCCCGTCTCCTTCCCGGAGCAGAGTGGGTTTACATCTCAGAACTGGAGCACTTGCTATCTTGATTTCACATCCATTGCTTCAATCACCAGCCCTTGATGAGGCCAATACTTGAGAAGACCACATGGATAAGGCAAAAAGAAAGGGCCAAGCCAAAGTGTGCTACCTTGTGTAACCGCTGTCTCCCAAACAAGGGATTTCCAACAAGTCAGGTGGTCGATACAGATTAAGCAAGATGCAACATACAGTTAATACAGGGGCTAGTTAAAGTGATGGGCAAATAACTTTGAAGCAAATTTCGTCATTAGGAAAGCCAGACACTCTTGGTCATGGGAGAGGGCCTATGTCATTTAGAAAAGCAAATAGGACATGGATTATGAAAAGTGAAAAGTAATACAACTGTGTGAAAATTTGGAGTCAGATAGAGATTTATGATCCATGTGAGTTAAATGCTGGGGAGAGAATAATCAGTCCTGATTAGCTATTGTAAAGAAAGCAGGCTCCATAGTTACGCTGCCTGGGCTTGAATCTTGGCTTGGGAAAGGGATTAAATTCCCTGGGCCCCATTTTACTCATCTTTGAAGTAGGGATAATAATGGCAATAATAGTAATAATAAGAGTGATAATAATAATGATAATAATAATGATGATGCAGGATAGGTTACCAAGGTTCAATAAAATAATAGATGCATGTGCCTAATACAACATCTAATGCTTATTAGGAGCCCATTTAATATTAGGACTGTACCCCTAAATGATAGCTAATGGTATCCAGGCAAAGACTCCTTTTCATGCCAAAGACAGGACAATATCCCACAGTTCTAGTAAGAGAACAGACCCTCTAGGTCAATATTACATCAAAGATCATCATGAGTACACTCTCCACTTAAAACCTCCCTCGTGGTTATATCCCCACACCAAGGGCAAAGGGAATTTTGGCCTTTCCACGCTAATCTTGTGGTGTTCGAGGCAATGTAGTGGAAAGCTTCAAAGTCAGAGGATCCAAACTTCAGTTTCACCTTCACCACTTACTAATTATAGGTGGTAAATAACCTCAAACGAGTACCTAATATAACAGAAACTCCATTTCCTCAATTGGCATCATGAATTTGAAAATGGAAGTGAAAACACTTCGGTGACTAGAAAGCATCATAGTTGTGAGGTTTTTTTTTTTTAAGATTTTATTTATTTGAAAGAGATCACAGAGAGAGAGGGAGAGGGAGAAGCAGACTCGCCGCTGAGCAGAGAGCCTGATGCGGGGCTGGATCCCAGGACCCCGAGATCATGACCCGAGCCAAAGGCAGATGCTTCACTGAATGAGCCACTCAGGCAGCCCTGGTAAGAAGTCCGGATAGGCAAGGGCATAGTGGTAGCCGCCAGAATCACCTCCACGGGTGTTTTGTGCCAATCCCAGCCTACCAATAACCAGCGTTTTGGCTAGACCTGCTCCTGTGGTTCTTATGATCATAAGACACCCTTCAGCGATATCAGAGAACTCTGGGGAAAAAAGCTTTCTTACTTACAGGACCTGAAATGACATGGCATACCTGGGGCACACAGCAAGGTCGCAGGCCTGGAGTTTTGCTTTTATTGGGATTGGGGTGGGGGACTAGGATGTCACAGACTCACTCCTTACTGGGGATTTTAAGACATAAGCACCAGAATTTAAAGTGGAAGAAGATAAAAAACGAGAGGCCCCAATGGTCAGTCATTGAAATCAACCAAGATCCCTAAAGCAAAGGGGCCAGGAGGAGAGGTGGGGAAACGGCCTGGTTCTTTATCTAGTCCTGTGGCTGGCAATGTGTTTTCGATATAGCCATTGTTAATCTTAAAAGTGAAACCTGCCAATTATTTAACCAGCAAAGGATGTGTTTATTTGAGAATAAAAGAGAATTGCGATCAGGACAAACAAATCATAAGTGTGATTAAATCAAGAATTTAATTTAAAGATGAGATGAGATGAGATAGTGAGGTGATCCTCAGTTATCCAGGTTGGCCTGTTATAATCACAAATGGTCTTAAAAGTGGAAGAGACAGGCAAGTGCCTGGCTGGCTCAGTCGGAAGAGCATGTGACTCTTGATCTCAGGGTCATGAGTTTGAGCCCCACATTGGGTATAGAGATTATTAAAAGAAATAAACTTAACAGAAGTGGAAGAGAGAGGAAGAAGCAACCAGAGTGATTCCAATATGAGGACTCGACTCTCCTTTGCTAGCTTTGAAGAAGGAGGAAAGGCGCCATGAGCCGAGGGAGGCAGACAACCTCTAGAGGCTGGAAAAGGCCATGGGAGGGATTCTCCCCTACGGCCTCCAGAAGGACCGTGGCCCTGCCGACATTTTTACTATTAGCTCAGTGATACTACTGATCTCCAGGACTGTAAGATAACAAATTTGTATTGTTTAAGCCACTTTGTGGTAAGGTGTTACAGTAGCAATAGAAAACCAACACACGGTCCTACTGCTTACTGATACTATGGTAAAGAAACTCCTAGTTAATTATGAAATCAGGGCAGCTGAAAGGGTAGATGTTCAGTGGAAGACCACTAAGGAGGGGGGCCAGTCCCAGCCCCTGGAGGTCAGAGCAGAAACAGGGTAAAGGGACACAATCTACAGCCCATCCAGACCCCATAAAGACAATCTGGTTCTCCAGTCACTTCAAAGTTTCTCAGAGGTTTCAACATAAGCCTGTTCTCCTCAAGCCAACAGTGCTGCTCCGTGGAGTTTCCAAGTTGAGCCTTTTACTTTGCAGTTGGAACTCTTCAGTTGACCGACAGTGAAGTGAGAGAGCAGGTCTCCATTGCCTCACGAGGGCACTTGAATAAGACAAGCTCAAAGACCAGAAAGTTCTGCATGTCAGCATCACTCATGAGGAGGGTTCTGCTAAACACTGCACATTTCCATCCCACTTATAGACACAGGAAATTAGGGAAGCTGAGAAAAGACTTGATTTAAAATACAAAGTTAAAAGGAAAAAAATCAAAATAGAAAATGTGCCAAAAAGGAAAGGACAGAAAATGAAGGGAAACAAACAAGAGCAAAATTTAACAAGTCAATTTAAGATCCATTAGATACTTGTTCCTGTCACTGCAGGGTCTTGAAGCTGATTGCATTAAAATATCCCTAAACTTTGAAGGAGCTCAGGTTTCCAGACTAATTTAGGCTTCTGTTGACATCAAGCCTATTTTTCTAGCAGATATTTCCACCACCCAAAAAAGGTCTTTAGCAGGGAGAGAAAAACATCGCTCTGAGGAGGCTGAGAACAGGGCTGCTGGGGAAATGGGCCTGAGCGGCAGGCGGGACAGGCTGGATTTCTGCAGGGAGAGCAGGACTTGGCTTCCGCTAACTGCCCTTCTGGTGCCCTGGGAAAAGATGGCTTTTCAGAGGCAGGCGGTGGCGAGGACACACTGTGTCCCCGGGAATCCACGAGACTCACCGAGCGCAGAGTTGGTGCCCTTCTAGGTCGGCTACCCAGTTCGCAGGTGCAGGCTCAGGGGACTGGAAACGCGTCCGAGGCCGTAAAGGTCAAGTGCGAAGAACAGCCCCACGAGCTGTCCCATGACGAGAAAAATCACCACTCCTTGTTTACGGAACAATTGGGGATTGACTATAATACCTTAGTTTTAGAGTTAAATCTGAGGCGATCCAGTCCCTCACTGGACCACAGCGTGGTCGCCGGCCCAGCAGGGCGGTCCGCACCTGAGGGATTGAGAGAAAGACTGAATCCCAGCCCCCACTCCAGACCTGCTGGATCAGAACCTGCCTTTTAACAAGATCCCCGGGTGATCTACAGACACGCTGAAGCAAAAGAACAACTGAGCAAGTCTACTTCTCTCTTGGCGTAGATGGGGACACTGAGGCCCAAAGAGGAGAAGGCACCAGTTCAAGGTCACGAGGACAGGTTTTCACAGAGCCAGGATTACAACTCACATCCCCTCTTTTCCAGTTTTTAAAAACTCATCCTTTTCTTCTTGTTTGGTTTCCAAACTTTTTTTTTTAAGATTTTATTTATTTACTTGAGACAGAGAGAGAGCAAAAGAGAGCATGAGCGGGGGAAAGGAAAAGGAGCAGCAGACTCCCTGCTGAGCAAGGAGCCGGACATGGGGCTCGATCCCAGGTCCTGGGAGCGTGACCTGATCCAAAGGCAGGCGCTTCACCGACTGAGCCACCCAGGCACCCTGGTTTCCAAACTTTTTAAAAGAACATTTGATCATTTTAGAAGAGAATTATTCTAAAATATATTACACATGACCTCACCTTCAGAAAAATCTAAAGCAAATGGAACTTTTCCTGATGACTCAGTGTCCCCTTCCCTGTTTGACTCTGCACTGTTTTTAAAGTTCCTCTGTCTCCTTGTGACTACCAGCTACGGTATGTGGCTTAGTATAGTGATGAGCTCTACAAAGCTCTACAAAGCCCGGGCTTTGCAGTCCTACAGAAATTCAAATCTGAATTTCGCCACTCCTAGGCTCTGCTACCTTGATTAAGTCATTTAACCTCTCTGTGTCAAAGTTTCTTCACCTGTAAAATAGGGCTAACAATACTCCACAGGGATGTTATAAGGAGTCGGTAAAATGACACACATAGAGCCCTAGCACAGGACTTCACGTGGAATGAAAAGTCAGCAAAGTTTAGCTCTCATGCCTCATACAAGGAACACCGATCAGCAGCTCCGCGAATGCTTACGGGGAGCAGCACAGCCCAGCCCAGTCGTTGCCCTCGATGCTATGCAGGTGTAGTGGCTTTTTCTTTTGCCTTCCAAACCCTCAGCTTCCGCTCGGGATGAATGAGGTCAGCAGACAGTAGCCTTCCCAATCTCTGCAGGGGGAACCCCAGCAGAAATGACACAAGAGGAGCTGCGTTTGGACCTACCTCCTGGGCCCCTGAGTCTGTCAGAGCTTCTGTTTCCTCGCCCACACAGCAACATCCACTCAGCCTGCCGCAGAGGCTGTGGGGCGGAAGACAAAATCATAGATAATGAGGGTGCATGTTGATTCAAACACCAGAATCTTCAAATGCTGGAAATGAGAAGGCTCCTTAGGAATGATCTAGTTCGACCTACTCTTTTCACAAATAAAGAAACCGAGGCCAAGAGAATGAGTGTCACAAGTATCAGAGCCAGGGGTAAATAATAGCAAAAGTGATCATAGATAATAGCTACAACTTGAGTGCCTACTGTATACTCGGGGTGGGGGAGGCTAGATCTTATAATGTAATCTCATTAAATCCTCATAATTTTCTTACACAGGTACCATTATTGATCCCATTTTGTAATTAGAGAAATTGAGGCATAGAGAGATTAAAAATCTAATCCAAGGGGCACCTGGGTGGCTCTGTCCGTTGACCATCTGACTCTCAGTTTCAGCTCAGGTCATGATCTTGGGGTTGTGAGATCGAGCCCCACGTCGGGCTCCACACTCAGTTCAGATGCTGCTGGTCCCTCTCCCTCAGCTCTTCCCCCGCCCCCAGCTCTCTCTCTTGAATGAATAAATAAAATCTTTAAAAAAAAAAACACTAAGTCAAGCCAACACTGCTAGGAAGTGTAAGAGCTGGGATTTCAGTCCAGGCCTGACCACTCCAGAGCCTGTGGCCTCTGCATGGGGCCCCACTCTCCAGCCACACTGTGCTGGGTGATCTGCAGACTAACGCTGCAGAAAGAGGAAAGGCGGAGCTAGGGCAACCGTGTGCTACAGTTGTGCTCTTCTCTGCCATTGCATTTGGGACTGCACGTCTGAGTTGCTGAGTTTCCTGAAAACTGATTTCATCCACTCAGGCTCAAGGTTGGCACTTTGTTTCCTAGTTGCTCACGCCAGTTCTTGGTCAAGCCTTAAAGCTCTTGGCTCCTTGACACATGCCCTGAATGACAAGTATCCGTTCCTAAGGCATCCAAGTGCTGGAAGCTCTGGGTTGTGATGAACTGATTTAAATATAATTCCCTAGTTACATTAGCCAGCCTTGCCCATAGGAGCTATAAAATCACAGGACGCAGCTCCCCGCGATAATGCCGAGCGTCAGTAAGAACCCAAGAATGAGTGTCAAGAGAGTTGGTGCTGCCATTGCCATGGGACCTTGAGCGAATCACTGGGCCTCTCTGGGCCTCAAGTGCCTGACACTGTGACCTCCCATTCCCCACCCAGTGTGGGCCAAGGGCCCGTCATCCGGGCCACAACTGACGTGCAGGCTTCACTCTAACATAGCAGGGAACGCTATGTTGTCAATGTTCATTTACTGTTCCTTCTCTGCCCATCACCCCGTAGATTCCCTAAAGTTACGGACCATGTCATATTCATTTCTGCATCCCTGGGGCCTAACGTGGTGCTCAGCGTGTAAATGGCCCTAGGTAATGAGCTATAAGCTCCTTTATGCTTCTTTGAGTTTCAGATGGTATTTTACCCTGAATAATGTAGGAAAAAAGCAACTGAATTTCTCAAAAGCAGAACTGAATATGCTGTGGTTATTTCTGTATGTAAAAATTACACAGCACTTCATAGGGGAAACCATAGAATAAATACATAGAGAGAAACAGACATGATAACAGGGGATCTTAGGTCTCTGGAAGATGGAATGAGGTTGGGATTTAAGACAGAACTGGATCGGGGTGCCTGGCTGGCTCAGTTGCTGGAGCATGTGACTCTTGATCTTGGGGTCATGAGTTCAAGCCCCACATGAGGTGCAGAGATTACTTAAATAAATAAAACCTAAAAAAAAAAAAAAGACAGAGCTGGGATCAATCTGTCATAGTCAAGAGGACTGACCCCTCCTCACGGCCATGATTTCTCTCATGTCATACCTGTTATTGCTAAATAAAGGTAAAATTCATCATTCTTATTTCTAGTAATTCCTAAACTATGCAGAATTCCAAGGGGCAGGATCCACAGTATAAATTAGTAGGATTAGAATTCAGTTTCTGTGTTCATCACTGCCCTGAGTACATGGAATCCCAAGATGAAGATTTATGCTCCTGATGGGTTCAGGGTCAGTGGGAGGCATCATGGTTTTGACACAGAAATAGAAAGAATTCTAAGACTAGCATAGTAACTGTTTATAACAGAATGAATACAGGACTGCCTGCATGGCTTAGTCAGTTAAGCATCTGACTTTTTTTTTTTTAAGATTTTATTTATTTGAAAGAGAGAGGAAGAACACAGAAGCAGAGTGAAAGGGAGAAGCAGACTCCCCACTGAGCAGGGAGCCCAATGGGGCTGGATCCCAGGACCCTGGGATCATGACCTGAGCCGAAGGCAGATGCATAACCGAGTGAGCCACCCAGGCGCCCAAGCATCTCACTCTTGATTTTGGCTCGGGTCCTGATCTCAGGGTTGTGAAATCAAGCCCCTACATAAGGCTCTGTGCTGGGCATGGAGCCCACTTAAGATTCTCTCTCTCCCTTTTGCTCTGCCCCCCCAAAAGTAAAATAAAATAAATAACAGAATGAAAACTCCTCGCTGTGGCAGCTGAGAGGTCATGACAAACCCTGCCTGGGTGTGGGGTGGGGGGAGCTTGGAGGGAGAAATGGGGAGAGAGGAGGAAGGAGAAGGAAGGAGAGGATAGAAGCCTGGGAGAAGAGAGAGCATTCGATCAGCGTCCAGGAGAATCATCACAGGTTTGCCAGGTGGAGGAGAGGGATGGGTAGTGGGAGCATTCCCAGCCGAAGCAGCCACCTGCACGTGGAGCGATAGTGGCCGGAGCGCGTGCAAGGAAGACTGAGCAGTTCCGGGGGGCTAGCCATAGCGCGGAGGCTGCAGGAAAAGGGGGGCTGGGGGGCAGCTTGCAGCCAGACCTGCGGTGCAGATGGGAGGAGAATGGGGAATGCCCCCACAAAAGGCGAGGTGAGGAGACCAGGCAGAAAGTTCTGGGGAAAGACAGGAGAGCCTAGATGACGTTGGTGGAAATGGAGGTGGAAAACAAAGGTGAAAGAATCGTTTCTTAAAATGCAGAAGTGACTGAGAAGTTCTGAGGTATCTGGGTTAGCTAGGGAGACAATATAGGAAAAAAAAGTTTAAACACCAACTGAATTCCAACCAGAAACGGGTCACTGTGTAGAGCAATAGCAGAAGTGGTCCTTTGAGCCGAGAATGAAAGGGTACCCGGATGACTCCTGTTTGCAGTGCATTTCCAACACAGTAAGTATCCAATTCCTGACTCTCTGACACAAAATGATCCGACCCTGATCTTTCCCCCCTAGGATAGCAAACCTTCTTCCTAGAAGAAACGCCCAGGAAATGTCTGGATCTACTCTCCCGAAGCCGAGTGGATTAGTTGTCCACTGCTGCCTCACACATGATCAGACCTTAGGGGCTTAAAACAATACTTCTATTATCTCACAATCTCTGTAGGTCAGAAGTCCAGAGGCACGGCACCTCTGCTCCAGGTCTCATGGGGCTGTCATCCAGGTGACAGCCAGAGCTGTGGTCTCTTCAGAGCAGCTCCTTGGGAAGGGTGTCCCTCCAAGAGCCTCCGGGCCATTGGCAGAATTCATCTCCTTACTATTGCAGAATGAAGGTCCCCAAGTTTCTCACTGACCATTGGCCAGGAGACGACTCAGCCCCTGAAGGGCTCCTGTCGTCGCTGTCCCCTGGCCCTCTCACAAGACAGCAGCTTGTTTCTTCAAGGCCAGCACTGGAGAGACAGTTTCTCTGACCTAAAGGAAGGTATGGTCGCTCTTGTAAAGGCTTTTGCCTGATCCATTCTGGCCCACTTGGGATAATCTCCCTTTTGATCAAGTCAGAATCAGCTGGTTAGAAACCTTAAATCTAGCTGCAAAATCCCTTCACCCTGACGGGCATTGAGGAAGGCACTTGACGGAATGAGCACTGGGTGTCACATGCAACTGATGAATCACTAAACTCTACCCCTGAAAAGAAAACACATTCTATGAGAATGAAATTGAATTTAAATTAAAATTTTTAAAAAAATCCCTTCACCCTGTCAGCCATCTTCTGTGGGCTGGAAGCAAGTCACGGTCTCGCCCACTCTCAAGAGACATGACGTGATGGTACAGGCATGAAGAGCAGGAGGCGGGGCTCACTGGGGGGCGCCTCGGCGTCTATCCACCACACCAAGCTCTGCTCCTGGACATATGCAGTGACTCCCAGAATAAACAAATCATGGATTTGAACAAAGCTAACTATAAATAAAAATAATACCCTTGTTTTGTTTCATCGAGATGAGTTTCCATTCATGCCAATCCTCAGATCTCTAGTCTCTAACAAAATCTGTTCGCTAGTTAAATGCAAGGCAAGAGTAGCCATTTGAGGTTATAAAAAGAAGTTTCTTCTTTAGCCCCAGTCAGCATTCTGACAGTCCCTCCACCAACTTCTGCTCCACAGGGGCCTGCTTGGTGCCAACGTGTCAACAAACTCCGTTTCACTAAACTGAGGGAACAGGCAAGTTTGCCTCCCTGTTCTCCGCAAGTATATCCCCAAATTATGCCTCACTGAATGTCCCTCCCCAACAACAATGATAACAACAACAAAATAACAAAGGAATCAATGACAATAGCTAAGCAAATGGGAAAATTCATGAATGCAAAAGCAAAGACAGGTCTGGAGATTGCCATTTAAATTCTACGTGCTTTTTGAAGAGACCGAGCTTCCCTTGTGCTTGAAATGAGCAAGAACAGCATTCTTCCATTTGCATAGCCCTGATTACACAAGGGGCCATGGGAACAGAAGAGTCACCAGTAATTGCTGGAATTTTCCAGAAAATGCTTAGTAAGACCATACATGCACATGGAGATCAAAGACAGTCTTTTTAGATTTTCAGATTTTCCAGAGGTTGCTCCTCCTAAATTATTTATTTCAGGCACAGAGTCAATAGAAAAATTCTCATGTTATGCATGCAGGAGAAGTATCGTCCAAAATGGTGATGTAAATATAAAGACATGAAACAAAATTATGATTATACTTTGAAAGTAAGAATCATGTTTCCATTAAAAAATACGACTCCCGAGGCAAGGGAAACAAAAGCAAAAATAAACTATTGGGACTCCAACAAAATAAAAAGCTTCTGCACAGCGAAGGAAACAATCGACAGAACTAAAAGGCAGCCTATGGAACGGGAGAAGATATTTGCAAATGACATACCCGATAAAGGCTTAGTATCCAAAATACATAAGGAACTTATATATATAAGTCAACACCACCAAACCCCAAATAATCCAATTAAGAAATGGGCAGAAGACATGCATAGACATTTCTCCAAAGAAGACATCCAGAGGGCCAATAGACACATGAAAATGTGCTCATCATCACTCATCATGAGGGAAATGCAAATCAAAACTATAGTAAGATATCACCTCACACCTGTCAGAATGGCTAAATTCAACAATACAAGAAACAGCAAGTGTCGGCGAGGATGTGGAGAAAAAGCAACCCTCTTGCACTGTTACAGGGAACGCAAACTGGTGCAGCCACTATGGAAAATGGTATGGAGGGTCCTCAAAAAATTAAAAATAGAATTACCCTGTGATCCAGTAATTCTACTACTGAGAACTTACCCAAAGAATGTGAAAACAGTAATCGGAAAGGACACATGCACCCCTATGTTTGCTGTAACATTAATAACAACAGCCAAATTATGGAAGCAGCCCAAGTGTATATCAATACATGAATGGGGCCTGGGTGGCTCAGTCAGGTAAGCGTCTGCCTTTGGCTCAGATCATCGACCCAGGGCTCGATCCCAGAACCCTGGGTCAGGCTCCCTGCTCAGCGGGGAGTCTGCTTCTTCCTCTGCCTGCTGCTTCCCCTACCTGTGCTCTCTCTCTCTGTCAAATAAATAAATAAAATCTTAAAAAAAAAAAAGAACGGATAAAGAAGATGTGGTGTGTATGGGTACACACATACACGCACACACACATGCATGGGCACACTGGAATATTATTCAGTCATAAAAAAGAACAAAGTCTTGCCATTTGCAAGGACATGGCTGGAGCTAGAGAATATTACGCTAAGTGAAATAAGTCAGCCAGAGAAAGACAAATACCATAGGATTTCACTTATATGTGGAATTTAAGAAACAAAACAAACAAGCAAAGGGCAAAGGAAAAAAGAGAGAGAGAGAGACAAACCAAGAAACAGACTTGACTGTAGAGAAGAAACCAGGGGGCACCAGAGGGAGGCGGGTGGCGCATGGGTGAAACAGGTGAAGGGGATGAAGGGCCCACTCACCACCAACACGCTGAGCACCGAGTGACAGATGGAAGTGCGGAGTCACTCTGCTGCACACCGAAACTCACAGGACACTGTACGCTAACCACACTGGAATTCGAGTTAGAAAGTATGAAACAGGTCAAAAAACTTTTGAGTGGCATCAGAAATTCTTCCTGAGGACCTACACACAGTGGCAGAGTCATTCCGTGTCCACGGCATGACCGAATCCACTGTCAAAGTCACGTGCCTGTAAGAAGGCAGGTGCCTCACCCGGGCCCTTGGCTCTACCTTCCCATCAACCAATGATGATTCTAGAAAAGTGGCCTAAGACTTCTGTGGAAAGATGAAAAGGATATAGTGTACCCAGGACAGGGCCTCACACGTTGTCAGTGCCAAATATTCTTGGAAGGAGTGCCTGAATGACTCCATGACTGAATGAAAGCAGGAGGGGGTCTGAAGCCAGACCCACCTCAATTCCTCAGTTCTGTGCTGCACCTTACACATGGTGTGACCTTCGCGAAATTATTTCACCTCTGAGTCTTCACTTCCACGCCTATAGCTTTCCATGCCTACACATTGGAAATAGCAATAACCCCTTGAGTTGTGAGTGTGAACTGTAGAAACAGAGCCCCGGATTTTCTTCCCAGCTCTCACATGCGCACAGCGCCTCCTGTGTCTCTGCACTGCCGCGGAACCCTCCTCTAAGGCGGGGGTCACAACTGTCATGAGACACTACTTGGAAAGGTTTCAGGGCAGGGCCTGGCCGCTAATGATCCTGACACGTTCACTGTTGTTACTGAAACCCGCTAATGACTCTAAGTAACGTAACGGGCGGGTGTTGTGGCTGTTCCAGAAATGCCATCTACCTTTCCCAGTCTGATGGGGGTACTCTCTCCTCCTCTACTGAGCACAGAAAACCTCCCTCGCTCTCCCTCCTCCTCGTCCTCCTCAAACTGGACACAGCAAATGATCACTGGTTAGATAGGATACCCAAAATTACTGCTTCTCAAAATCTTTCTCTCTTCCTTCCTTCCTTCCTTCTTTCCTTTCTTTCGTAGTCATGGAACCCTTTCTTCAAAGTCTATGAGGAAGGTGTGTCAGATCAACACATGAAAGTGGCTGCTTGGTTTGAAGCTGGGTGGTGAGGCAGGCCCCTGGCCTCTAGTTTAACCCCTCCTCTCTCCCCTACTCCTCTCTCCCTCTCCCCTACTGCCTCCCTCTCTCCCCCTGCCTTTCTCTGTCTCTCTCTCTCTCTCTCACACACACACACACACTGCCCCTCTGAGGAAGCTCCAGGATTCTGAGCAGCATGATTGTGATAACTTCAAAATTAGTTGTTCTGGGGGCGCCTGGCTGGCTCAGTCAGGGGGCTTGTGACTCCTGATCTCGGGGTTATGGGTTTGAGCCCCACGTTGGGTGTGGTGATTACTTAAAAATAAAATCTTTGAGAAAACATTAGCTGTTCTTAAACACGGCAGACTGTCAGAATCATCCGCAGACAGCTGGAACACGGGAGCACCACCACCACCGTCGCTCGGTAAGTCCGGTTTACTATAGTGGTATGTCCTACGACTCTCAGTGCCCAGAGTAGGGGCAAAGCTGCCAGAGCCATCAAGGGAACGGCTCTAGCTCCTGCCACCATAAAATGAAGTCACTAAGACTAACGGAGATGCTGCTGATGTTTGAGGTCATGAGCCCTGGTGACTTTCTCTCAGTCCCCACACTGCTCACTTGTCTGTAGCACACACTAGTGCCCACTCCTTTCCTCATCGGCAGAATTCTGCTTCTGGGCCACCTGCGTCGTGCAGTCGGTTGAGTGACTCTTGGTTTTGGCTCCGGTTGTGATCTCAGGGACACGAGATCAAACCCTACATCAGGCTCCACACTGAGCTCAGAGTCTGCTTGAGACTCTCTCTCTCCCCCTGCTCTTTCTCCTCTCTCTCAAAATAAATAAATAAATCTTAAAAAAAAAAAAGAATTCTGATTCTGTTCAAGTGCCCATTCCTCCCCTATGTGATATAGGAAAGAGGAGTGTACAGCTCCATCCCCAGAAGAAAATCCTAATTATTCTAAACTATAACCATGGCTTGTTCTTCTTGTTAGGAATTAGATTGGGACTGAGGATGTGAAATAATTCCACCAACGAGAAGAAGTGGGCTGAGGAATTTCTGGGAAAAATTCTACTAATAAAAAAATATTGAGAAAGAGACAGTTCCTCTTCCTCCACTGGATTCTGCCTGTATATGCATCTATGTAATGGCAGCCATCTTGTAACTGTGAGGTGAGCTTACCTAAGGCAGAGCCTCACCACTGAGAATGGCAGAATGAAGGATAGAAAGCATCAGTGACTTTAAGGACATCACTGAACTTTCAAATAAGCAGGGGGTTTCCTTTCCTTGAGATTTCTTCTTGTGTAAGCTTACTATTATTTTTATTGTTTAGGCTGCTATCTCTCAAAGTGTACCACCATCACCATGTTAGAAATGCAAATTCTTGAGCCCCAACCCAAAACCACTGACTCTGAAACTCTTGGGGTTAGAGGCCAGCATTCTGTGTTACAACAAAGCTCTCAGGAAATGCTGATGCACACTCAGGTCTGAGGAGCACGGAGAACCAAACCATTTTGAGTTGTTTTTTCTCCCCCTGCCTTTTTTTTTCTATACATTACTTAGTGCTCATCACAATAAGTGAATTTTTTTTTGAGATTTTAGTTTTGAGTAATCTCTACACCCAAAGTGGGGCTTAAATTCACACCCCCAAGATCAAGAGTTCCACGCTGTACTGACTGAGCCAGCCAGGTACCCCCATAATACATGTACTCTTAATCCCTCTCACTCATTTCACCCATCCCCTACCCACCTCCCCTCTGGCAATCATCAGTTTTTATTCTACAGTTAAGAATCTGCTTTTGGGGACACCTAGTGGCTCAGTCGGTTAAGTATCTGCCTTCAGCTCAGGTCATGATCACAAGGTCCTGGAATTGAGTCCTGCATCGGACTCCTTGCTCAGCAGGGAACCTGCTTCTCCCTCTGCCTGCTGCTCCCCTTGCTTGTGGCTGACATGTGCTCGCTCTCTCTCTCTCTCTCGCTCTCTCTCGGACAAATAAATAAATAAAATCTTTTTAAAAAGAGTCTGTTTTTTTTGTCTTTTTCTTCATTCATTTTTGTTTCCTAAACTCCACATTCAAATGGTATCATACAGTATTTGTCCTTCTCTGGCTGACTTATTTCACTTATCATTATACCTCTGAATTCATCCATGTTATTGCAAATGACAAGATTTCATTCTTGTTTATGGCTGAGTAATATTCACATTAACAAGAGAAAGAATTAAAATACATGATCATTTCAATAGATGCAGAAAAAGCATTTGACAAAGTACAATATTCATTCATGACAAAAAAAAACCCTCTCAATAAAGTAGGTTTAGAGGGAACATACTTCAACATAATAAAGTCCATATATGAAAAACCCACAGCTAACATCATACTCAATGGTGAAAAATTGAGAGCTTTTCCTTTAAGATCAGGAACGAAACAAGGATGTCCACTCTCACCACTTTTATTCAATATAGTACTGGAAGTCCTAGCCACAGCAATCAGACAAGAAAAGGAAAACATCATCCAAATTGGTAAAGAAGAAGTAAAACTGTCACGATTTGCAGATCACATGATACTGTATATAGAAAACCCTCAAGACTCTACCAAAAAAAAAATACTAAAACCAATAAATGAAGTCAGTAAAATCACAAGATAGGAAATCAATATATAGACCTCTCTTGCATTTCTATACACTAATAATGAACTAGCGGAAAGAGAAATTAAGAAAACAATCCCATTTATAATTACATTACAAATAGTAAAATATCTAGGATTAACTTAACCAAGGAGGTGAAAGACCTGTACTCTGAAAACTATAAAACACTGATGAAAGAAATTAAAGATGACACAAATGGAAAGATGTTCCATGCTCACAGATTGGAAAAACAAATATTGTTGAAATGGTCATATGACCCAAAGCAATCTACACATTTAATGCAATCCCTACCAAAATACCAATAGCATTTTTCACAGACCTAGAACAAACAATCTTAAAATTTGTACAGAAACACAAAAGATCCTGAACAGCCAAAGCAATCTTGAAAAAGAAGAATTGGCAAAAAAAAAAAAAAGAAGAAGAAGAAGAAGGAGTTGGCTTTTCTTTTATTTAGAGTCAAGAATCTTAACTGATACCAAAATATCTATAAAATTTCAAAGTCTATGATTATTCTTTTAATTTTTTGATGATTCTTTTTATGCACTAATTGATGGTAGTCCCTCTGCCTAGAGTTTGGACCTGAGTTCGCAGGCCTCCTCCTCTCCCACCCTTCTCTTCCTTCTCACTAGGCCCATGACTCTCAGCCAAATGGTAGAAGGTCTTATTCTTCCTCCCTCCCTGCCTCCTTCAGGGTAGGCCCCCACCTGCAGTCCCTCCTAAAAGAAACTTGCCCAAGGCCTGTGTCGGCCTTCAGAAATGCCCCAACATGAAGACCCTTGCTACACATGTCATCTTTTGAGTCTCAGAACAACCCTCTTACGCAAGTGTTATCACCATATTTTTCACATGAGGAAAAACCCTGAGGATCTGAAAAGATAGGAAATTATCAAGTCATTCAGCTAGCCAGGTATGGAGCTTGGCTTTGGGCTTGCATCTTCTTGATTTCAACGACTATTCTTTCCCAAGCAGCTACACCATGACTGACAATGCCTATCCACATTGCATTCTGATTTTTTCTATTGCAGAGACGTAGAGCAGTCCAAAGGAACTCAAAGGGGTCCAGGACCCACCTGCAACCCAATCACTTATTCAAAATGTTATTCAAAAACATTTCCAGTAGTAGTCATGCTTTTATTTTTTTTTAAAGATTTTATTTATTTATTCGACAGAGATAGAGACAGCCAGCGAGAGAGGGAACACAAGCAGGGGGAGTGGGAGAGGAAGAAGCAGGCTCATAGCGGAGGAGCCTGACGCAGGGCTCGATCCGGCTCGATCCCACAACGCCAGGATCACGCCCTGAGCCGAAGGCAGACGGTTAACTGCTGTGCCACCCAGGCGTCCCAGTCATGCTTTTAAACACAGTTACCGCAGTTAGAGACTCCTCTTTGGGGGTATAGGACTAAAGGTGGTGGAGCTGATCAACGAAGAGGCTAAGAGCACAGACCACTTCGAGCTTTTGGAAATTTAATATGTTTAAAGACTGTGAAATGGGGGTGCCTGGGTGGCTCAGTCGGTTAAGCGGCTGCCTTCAGTTCAGGTCACGATCTCAGAGTCCTGAGATCGAGCCCCACATCAGGCTCCCTGCCCAGTGGGAAGTCTGCTTCTCCCTCTCCCTCTGCTCCTCCCCCTGCTTGTGCTTTCTTGCTGGTGCTCTCTCTCAAATAAATAAATAAAATGTTTCAAAAAAACAGACTGTGAAATGTAGGAGAGCCCAGCTTGTTCACTCAGTGGAGCATGCAACTCCTGATGTCAGAGTTGTGAGTTCAAGCCCCACATTGGGCATAGAGATGCTTTTAAAAAAGACTATGAAATGTATACAACCCTGCAACCACAAACAGGTGTTACGTACAGTATCCACATCAACTATGATTGGGACCCACAGAAGGAAGCCACTCATTGAATAACTCATTCTACATCTTGGGGAGAAATTCTCCATTCTTTGAAATATGTCCCCATCTTCCTTTGGAAAAAAAAAATCAGACAATTGAGATTCAGTTAAAGGAAGATGTCCAGGAACAGCTACCTTCTCCCTCTTTCTCCACCCTCCTGGCACCATTTACATTTAACAGAGAGGCAGTGGGTGAAAAGACTTGGCATCAGAAGACTTCGGTCAGATTTCCAGCTATGCCACTTACTAGTCACTAGTTGGACTTAGTGCTGCTCACTTAACCTCACTGAGCCTCAGTCTTCTCATCTGGAGGATGGGGATTATAATCTCACTAGCACCCTCATAGATCTTTTATTGAAGGGGTAGCAAATGAGATGGTATGTATACAAATACCTAACCAGTGGGTGCAGTGGGTTGGCGTTAATACTAATACAAAAGAAGATTCTGCATGCTGACTGTTGACTCCTCGCCAGGCACTGTGCTATGGCTTTACACGTATGGTTTCTCTGGATCCTCACGACAGCCCTATGATGACTGCTCTATTATCTTCTCCAGCTTCCGGAAGAAGAAACAGACTAAGGTTAAATAGCAGCTTCCTCACGCGTGACTAGCACGTGGCAGACGACGCCAATGCAACACCAAGACTGTCCGATTCCAGAGACAAGCATGTGAGAACTACTGCGGTGTGTCCGTCTTACGAACGAGAAAAGCCAAAAGCTGAAAGAGCTGATGTGGCTGCCAAACCAGTAGATGTCGAAGCTGGGACATAAACCCAACCCCGAGTCTAAGCCTCCGGCTCCTGACCACACGCTGCGCCGCTGCCTCTGGCAGATACTCGCGAAGGGAAGGGTCCCATCACGAAGGGAAGGGCAGGGCCAAAAAGTCCCTCTGTGGACATCTGGGTTTCAACTCTTGATCCGTGTCTGGTTCCTTGCTCCTATTGTGACGAACTTGGCACTGGTCTTAGCAACGTCTGGGGACTCTTTACATCAAAGCTTTGTTAAGATGTTTTGCTTGAAGAGAGAAGGAACAAAAAGTGTGGTGGTATTTACTTAAAGTACAAAACGCAAGTGGCCAGCCTAGCTAGAAAAGATAGAATCACTGAGTGTTTCCACAGGTTGAAATACCCTTTCAAGTACAGAGAAGGCACGTATCCGCTGCCACAAACGGCAGACTGTGGATGTTAGATGCGTATCCTGCTTTCTTTAATATGTGTTATATTCGGGAACCACCTCTTACGTGACACCCGCAAGCATGTGTCCCCACATTGTGCCTCTCGTAAGCATTCCTGCCACAGAGATGTACTAAGACATGTAATGAACATAAAACCATATTTGTCCATTTACTTTGCTGGCCGGTGTACAGAGCTGGGAAAGCCGCCTCCTTCCTGCTGCGCTCTCAACTGCTGTGGCTCTGTATATGACACCACGGCCGCAGAGCCCTTCCTTCCGGCTCATCTGCCAGGCTCTGGCTCCGCGACAGTCGAGACAAGTCTTTCCCCGTTATCGTCTGGTCTTCTCTTTCACATGTTTTTCCCTCCAGCCTCCCGGGAAGGCCACTTCTCTTTAACCCGTGGGTAAGACCATCTCCCTACGGCCCCTCCGCTAGCGCAGTGCCACACCGCAGGCGGGCTGAGTCCCTCCTCCATCCACAGACTCCGGCAGTGCTGCCTAGCTCAGGATCAGGGGTAGGAGCTCGCTCATTTCTGGCCTGGGTCCCTCATGGTCCTATAGCCAAACAGGTCAATAGGGAATATTGGCGCATTACCAGAATAGAAACAAACACAGAGATCTGTATCTGAGAAGTAGAGACGACTAGAGAGGAAGTGAGGACAGGAACGCCCCAAGAGCAGGGGATACTGACATCCGCAGGTGAAGCACGTGGTGGTCAGAGGCCGGCTCCCTCAGGAGGCTACAAAGCTCAGTTATTAAAAAACATACTTTCTAGAACCAGCCAGGTCTGGATGCAAAGCCTTATTTTTCTACTTCCTCTGAGATGCTGGGCAAGCCCCTTCCCTCAATTTTCACGTTCAAAAAGTAGAGACAGTCCTATTTCCCAAAGTTAACTCTAGGGAATACATGAGATGCAAGGGACAGGAAAGTCCCTGCACGTGGTAGGTGCTCAAAACTTGGTTGTTCACATTTCTTTCTTTCCTTTCTGTCTGAAGCAGAACAGGGCAGGGCGAGAGAGGAAGAACAACTAGGCTTTGCCAGGAAGTTGCCCGCTCCGGGCTCGGCCACCTCAGCGACCTGGCCAACCCAGCACCGCTGTTTCACAGCACGGGGTTCAGAGTGGATCTTCAATT
Source organism: Ailuropoda melanoleuca (assembly GCF_002007445.2). Classification (NCBI taxonomy): domain Eukaryota; kingdom Metazoa; phylum Chordata; class Mammalia; order Carnivora; family Ursidae; genus Ailuropoda; species Ailuropoda melanoleuca. The sequence continues at coordinate 105,498,666 of NC_048238.1, read as the reverse complement.
AGATTTCTAATATGGCAACTAATATCTACAAATTCTTATTTCTACTGTACTTGAGGGTACTTGGAACAACTCTCTCTGCAGCAAGTAAAACATCACGACTGAGGGATTTTCCAGCAAGATGTACTTAATGAATATTTTTAACTCTTTGACTCAAGAGAAGCACTATTAATTCACACGCGCTAGAGACCAAGATTGGGGAGGAACAGGAAAGAAGAGACAGCCAAGAGGGTTAAAAAGAACCACGGATTTGAGCATTCATTTAGCTCTAGGAAACCACCACAACAAACCAAATCAAATGAAAAACAAAAAGTGAAGACTTTTAGAATGGTCCTTGCCTTCATTGCAAGGTAGAGGATACTTACATTCTTTTCAACATCTCTTTCAAATTTCCAGATATTTTCACGTAATAGCCAGATGACACATAATCCACTACAACAACTGTCTCATTACATCTCAATTAAGTACTTAAGATACTTAAAATGTGATCAATTTTGTGCTGTATCATGTTGCTTCTGTGGCTTACAATCATGCAAAACTTGTTTATGGTACATTTCTGTCCCAGTAAATCTGACAAGAAGAGGTCCTTATTTCTGATATCCCACTCCTGAGCCTGACAACTGTGTATTGTAGAAAGGGAAGTCTCAAGAGGCAAACTCATAACTCAGAAGAGGGTGAGTCATCCAATATCTTTAAAGGGGAATTTGAATTAGACCAACCCACCCATTAACGTGGTTAGGATTAGTGACAGAGCGTGATTCAATTCACAAGTGAAACTTTCCTCTCTTTTTTTCCTCTTTATTCAAACTGAGGTGTCTGCCACTGATGTATTCAAATTAAGACACAAGGATTATGGGTACTTGCATGTGCCTATGAGGTCATATAAAACTCATTATAGCTGTGTCTGGGGAAATCATTTCTCTTTCAGCATTAATAATATTTAAAAAAAACTTATGGCTTTATGATAAATCATTTAATCAGGCTATAGTTCCAAAAACTTACTTTTTAATTGTAATATTAAAAGCACTTTTAATTGATGTGCCTGCTTAAAATGAACAATGCTAGTGACAGAGCTCTAGAAACAATTAAGATAATCCTGTCAAAATGAATAGAAATGGCATTCTCTTCACCCAAAATACCTGCTGGAATCCGGGATTCTCTTCTCTTGTTTCCCTTTCCCTATTCTTCTCAAAGGTCATCCATTGAAAAGGAGTCCATTCCTCGTTTGTTACTGGCTCCAGATAGAGCTGCGCTGAGGAAGAGATCTAAAGTATGGGTCAAGCTCCTGGGTGAGGATATGCTGCTCTCCCACCTTCTCAAGTACCATCGTATAGTCTGTTAGAGCTAAAAGGTGACCTAACTCTCTAGGAAGAAAGATCATCATAATGAAGCCAGGTATGTTCTTTCAAGGATAAAGCTCCATAGATTTTTCAATTCAGACCATTGAAGGCTCCCCAATTCCGGCGCATGGCACACCATGTGAGATGAGTAGTGTCCTGCAAGCAGCACAACATTTAGGGTTCTTTTAGTCTCCTAAGTGTTTTTATTTTTTTATTTTCTTTTTTTTTTAAAGGTTTTATCCACCTACATGAGAGAGAGAGAGAAAGAATACAAACTGGGGAGAGGCAGAGAGAGAGGGAGAAGCAGACTCCCTATTGAATGGGTACCCCAATGTCGGGCTTGATCCCAGGACCCCAAGATCATGACCCAAGCTGAAGGCAGATGCTTGACCAACTGAGCCACCCAGGCGCCCCTCTCCTAAGTGTTTCTGGAGGAAGGGTGTGTTGGGCAGGACATGCATCCTGTCCTCTTTATTAAGCACCTACTATCTGTCAGGAAATGAGCTAAGGGCTATGCTTATATTACCTTGTGTAACCTTCAAACAGTCCTCTGTGAAGGTGTGGCTGAGCCTGCTGGCTGCTTGTCAAATAGCCATTCTTTTTGGCTTCATAAACAGAGCTAAGATTTTATTTGGTGTAACAATGTCACTAACTAAACACATTTCCCAGCTTCCCCCACAACTATGCGTGGTCATGCTAAGGTCTGGTCAATTCTACATAACTGGAAGTATTACGATTATGTCAGACTTCAAGACAGACTTTTTGAGGGGGCTGTCTCAACACAGAAGTGAGCCTTTTTACCATCTGACTAGTCTTTCTTCCTGCTTCACAGAATATAGTCCAAATGGCTGGCGTGTCAGCAGACTTCCTGGACTATGAAGTGACTTGAAGATGGAAGACAAAGAGTTAGTGAGGTGGAACAGAAAGACAAATGGGGACTGGATCCCTATTGATCTTGGAAATGCCACGCTAGTCTTGGACTTCCTGCTTCTAGACTTCTTTTGCATGAGAGATAAATTTCCATTTTTTTAAACTACTGTTATTTTTGGTTTTCTGTTTTATGAAGTCTAATCCCATCAATCCCAACTAATGCAGGGAGATGCTATTTTCACTCTTCTTTTACAGATTGGAAAAGGGATGTTTACAGAGGTTCATTAACTCACCAAAGGCCCTAGAGTTATTAAATGGTGAAGCATGGCTTTGAATTCAAGTAGGATTTGTATGTGTGCGATGTGTGGGGTGCATGCACATACAAGCATAGACATCTACGTATCGCTTCAAGTGAGTATCAGTCACATTTATAGTCAGTACTTTTCTGTATACCCTCATCTGTGAAAGAAATGATACAGTTAACATTTATTGAGCACCTAGAATATCTCAGGCATGTTGTTAAGCACTTTTTATCCATGAACTCATTTAATCTTCACAGCAACTATGAGAAAATACTGTGGTTTTTTCTATTTTAGAAATGAAGAAAATAAGAATCGGAGAGATTAAGTAGCTTGGCCAAGGCCTCACAGCTAGGAAACAGCAGAGTGAGTACTCAAACTCAAGTCTGTCCAATATACTGCACTTTCATGGACACTGTATTGCTAAAGGTGTCTGCCTACCACCCACATCAAAGTAGGGAAGGTCCACCTCTCATGGTCCTGGGCTCTGGTAACCAAGGGAAGTTGGCAGTCCCAACGATGGGGACAGTACAGATAGGTGTTCTGATCCCTAAGAGAGAAATCAATTCAGATTATGTCATTTTCATGTTTATTACCCACCAATGGCTTCTCATTGCCTTCAGAATAAAAGTCAGACTCTTCACTAAGGACTGCAAAGCCTTGCATCATCGAGTGTCATTCTACTCCTTGCTCAACATGTCATAGCCACACTGTCTTGCTCCTTTTCATACTAGGCAAGCTCATTCTGGCCTCAAGACCTTGAAGTTTCTGTTCCCTATGCCTGTCCTTCTCTTCCTCCACCATTTCACAGGGCCTTTTCCTTTTTACCATTCAAATCTCTGCTAAATGCCACTTTCTTAGAGATTCATTTCCCTGAAAATCAAGTTTAAAGTAGGTACTGTCAACTCTGTCACTCATTTTCATTATCTGATACTGTCAGGCTTATTCATAAGCTCCATCAAACTTAATTACTAGAATGGCTGATTCTTTTCTATCTAATCTTTTATGCAACACTAATTCACTCCGCAAACATTTACAGACTGTCCTTTCTGGGCTGGTTCACCTGATTCCTTTGTATTTTGTGACCATTGAACTTGGGAGACTAAGGAAAGATAATCATGATGGACGGCAGTCGGGGAGCAGAAGCCTCAGTCCTTACTCTCTGATGACTCTGTTGCACGTATAAACATTAGGTCTCTGTTCAAGAAACTTATATTACAGCACGACTCTGCACGAGATTCTGTAAGGTTTGAAGTTCTGTTCATTTCCCTACCCTTTCTCTCTCATGATAGAAGATACACATTTGCAAGATATTCATCAGAGAAGGAAGATGGGGAATCTGTGGCCAGGAATTAGTGTTAATATAAAGCCCTAGGTGAGGAGTAAATGCACGGCCTCCCGCTCTAGAGCCTAAGCAAACGAGTCGCATCATATTCATGGTTTTAAAGAGATGCTCTTAAGAAATGTGTTTTCAGGGGCGCCTGGGTAGCGCAGTCGTTAAGCATCTGCCTTTGGCTCAGGGCGTGATCCCGGCATTCCGGGACCGAGTCCCACATCGGGCTCCTCCACTGGGAGCCTGCTTCTTCCTCTCCCACTCCCCCTGCTTGTGTTCCCTCTCTCACTGGATGTCTCTCTGTCACATAAATAAATAAAATCTTTAAAAAAAATGTGTTTTCATTTGGAATCAAGCTGTTCTTTCTTACAGTGTAAGTACAGTTCTTATATTACATGCCTTCCTGATCAAGGCATCTGTATCCTATCTGCTCAAAGAAGTCACCATTGCTATTGTTCTTTGATATTATCATCTATAAAAATAGGATAGAATTTTGAGGGGACAAAGGAGAAGATCATTCTCATTCCAGTTACTAGCCTGTTCTTTATTTTTTTATTTCTTTTCAGATTTCATTTATTTACTTTAGAGAGAGAGACAGCATGAGTGTGAAGGACAGAGGGAGACAGAGAAAGAATATCAAGCTGACTCCATGCTGAGCGCGGAGCCTGCTGCGGGGCTCAATCCCAGGACCCTGGGATGATGACCTGAGCTGAAACAAAGAGTCAGATGCTTAACCGACTGAGCCACCCAGGTGCCGTTAACCTGTTCTTTTTTTAATTAAATATTTTATTTTGATACAATTTCATATTGACATTCAGTCATATGAAATAATACCGAGGAATCCTGGGTACCCTTTACCCCGGTTCCCTCAATAGTAATATCTTTTGGGAACTGCAACAATAATATTGTATCACTGTCCAATCAGGGACTGGTAAAAAATCAAGCATATATGTTTTTCTCCCAGTGTTCTGGAATTAAGCTACTGTCCATATAAGGTCAAGATGGAAGAGACTTACTTGTAAGGTGAGAATTGCTTAGCCCATAATGCCAATGCTTTTTAAAAAAGTATTTACTGAAGTAATCTCTACACCCAATGTGGGGCTCAAACTCACGACCCCGAGATCAAGAGTCACACACTCCTTTCACTGAGCCAGCCAGGCACCCCAATTCCAGGGCTTTTTTGAACTCCTAACTAACACAATCTACACTGGAGGTGTGAGATTAAAACCAAGCATGCGAGCAGTGAATAAAACCCTAGCTATTCTATTGGAACACCACACTGGGACCAAGACTTCTAGTCTCTGTAGAAGTGAAATGTTCGTCCAATTATCATTCCATAACAAGTTTGTTAAATTGTATAGTTTTAAAGTTAAAAGTAAGCCCCCTAAATTTTATTATTATTATTTTGTAAAGATTTGATTGATTTATTTATTTGTCAGAGAGAGAGAGAGAACAAGCTGGGGGAGTGGCAGGCAGAGGGAGAAGCAGGCTCCGCACTGAGCAACTAGGCCAATGCCAGACTCGATCCCAAGACCCTGGGATCATGACCTGAGCCAAAGGCAGATGCTTCACCAACTGAGCCACCCGGGGATCCCAGCCCCCTACATTTTAAACACACACACACACACACACACACACACACACACTGCAAGCAGAATGACAAAGCAACAGTTTTAGTAGGCCTATTTTCCTGACGAGGAGTTCCATGAGGAAGGAAACTGTGTTTGTCCTATTCACTGCTATAGTCCCAGCATGGTATCTGGCCCATAATAGGTGCTCTTTACATAAATGTTAAAGGACTTTTTTGAACAAATAAATACCTCATCCGCAAGTCACAATTTGAAGTATATTAAAAGGCTAATAATTGCTAGAGAAGATATAATAAGGTCTCTTTTTCACACTTAATTGCAATAGTTTCCTTAAAGATAGTTAGAACAAATTCCTATATTACAATAAGGAGACTTAAGCAATCTGCCTTAATGTAATTTAGAGCCGTGATAAGCATCACGGCTCTAAATTACATAACAGAAGTGGCAATCTGTCTATACTAGACTTTCAATACAACTTGAGAGAAATAAGCTTTATGTCTCACTCAGTCCATCAGCTGGGAAAATGTTGATAGCAACTTAGGTCCATGCAAAGATTTTTTTAAGATTTATTTTATTTCTTTTTAGAGAGAGACAGAGAAAGAGCGCAAGCAGGCAGAGGGGCAGAGGGAGAGAGAGAATCTCAAGCTGACTTCCCACTGAGCACAGAGCCCAAGGCTGGGCTAGATTTCATGACCCTGAGATCATGACCTGAGCTGAAATCGACAGTCGGACACTTAATCAACTGGGCCACCCAAGTGCCCCTAGGTCCATGCAAGTATCCTGACCCATATTAACATGTTAGCTTCCAACTAGCAAAACATCTACACAAAGCCACAAGGCACTGTCCTGCCTCGCAAATGAACATTCTATGCTCTTGTGTGAGTGGCCTAAGGCTTTGAGGCATCTCTTTTGATGCCTATTAGGAAGTGAAACCTGTTATTTATTATTACTTTTTTTTAAGTATGCTCTACGCCCAACGTGGGGCTTGAAATCATAACCCTGAGATCGAGAGTCACATGCTCTACCAACTGAGCCAGCCAGGTGCCTTTACTTAGAAGTAAAACCAGAGAATGTTGAGAATAAAAAATGGATACCATGGTTATTAATATGACTGTTGGTTACTTTTTCTTTTACAATGATTTCATTCACACATAATATATGGTTTTAATGATGATTCAGCAGAATCTGTACTGTTTTTTAAAATCTCTAAGTAATTTTACCAATAAATACTTTTGCTGCTATCCACTTTTAAAGCATATTAGTTTTCAAAGTACTCTCTTATTCTTGTAACCATCCTATAGGTAATAAGAAGCATATCACACTCTGAATGTTATTTTAGGAAAAAAAATCACAGTATTCATAATCTCGAAATTTCTACGTGATACCAATTCAGTCAAACAACTCATGGATTTAGGAGAAATTAGGTAAATGAGTTGCTTGACTGAGTTCAATTATTCTTGTGATCATTATTTTCACTTCCTATTTTCTCGAGCATCTCTAGAATACTTTACACTAAAGGTGACCATGAGATTTATGTTTTTGTAAGCAAAAGGAGGTGCTATTAATAAGGACAACGGGCATATAGCGGGACTGTCACAGGCAAACCAGGACATACGGTCACCCTATTGATAGTTTACTTGCTCTCACCTACTGTCCTAGGTCAGGTTCTCCCAGAAGCACATTCTGAGCCAAGGATTTGAGTACGCATGATTTATGAAGGAAGTATTCCCAGAGGAAAAGAAGAGGCGAGTTGGAGGAAGCAGGACAGGGAAGGGGAAGGAAGCCACACCAGGATGCCATTTCAAGTAAAGTCCCAGGTTCACCCTGATGTCAGAAGGAACCCTGGAGAAACAATTACACTTCAGAGTTTATCCCACCTCCCCTGCCTGCCAACCCTTGCCCATGGGCAACCCCCAGCGGAGAGTTCAGGTACCCAAGTGCAAGCTCCTGAAGGTTGCGAAGCATGCAGAAACTTGGCCATGGGCCACCAGTGTACACTATGTATACATTCATTTATTGACTCCTCACAACAACTCCACAGAGGAACATCTTTTAAAACTTTAAATATCTGAAAACGACCGTGGGTCCATTTAAAGAGACTTGTCCAGGATCACATCGCATATCATCAGCAGAGGGAGGATTTAAACCCAGGTCTCTGGACTCAAGATGGATAGGGTTTCTACTCTGCAATACCTACCAGGACGCACAAGTAGATAATCTCTATGATATGTGTAGTCCTTAGTAGAAAACACTGTTAAAGAAGCAATTGCTCATATACCCAGGCTTGGTATAATTATATTTACATGTCTCATTTTATAGGCACATTTTTTCTAGCTAAAACTATGAGCTTAGGACAAAAGATCTTATGTTAATGGTTAATGAGGAAAGTTAGGATATTATTCAGGGTTCTCCAGAGAAACAGAACCAACAAGATATAATACATATAAAGAGATTTCTTATAAGAAATTGGCTCACATGATTATGGAGACTGACAAGTCCCAAGAAGGGCAGGGTGAGTTGGCAAGCAGAAGGCCCAGGAGAGATGATGGTGTAGCTACAGTCAGAAGGCCAGCAAGCTAGAGACCCTAGAAGAGCCCATGGTTCAGTATGAGCCAGAAGGCAGGAGAAGAATGCGTCTTTTTTTTTTTTAAGATTTTATTTATTTATTTATTAGACAGAGTTAGAGACAGCCAGCGAGAGAGGGAACACAAGCAGGGGGAGTGGGAGAGGAAGAAGCAGGCTCATAGCGGAAGAGCCTGATGTGGGGCTCGATCCCATAATGCCAGGATCACGCCCTGAGCCGAAGGCAGATGCTTAACAGCTGTGCCACCCAGGCGCCCCCAGGAGAAGAATGCGTCTTAATTTGAAGGCAGTCAGGCAGGAGGAGTTCTTTCTTACTCAGGGAAGGATCAGTCTTTTTGTTCAATGCACTGAATGAGGCTCACCCACTTTAGGGAGAGAAATCTGCTTTACTCTGTCTGGCAATTTAAATATTAATCTTATGCAAAAACATCCTCATAGAGGGGCGCCTGGGTGGCACAGCGGTTAAGCATCTGCCTTCGGCTCAGGGCGTGATCCCGGCGTTCTGGGATCGAGCCCCACATCAGGCTCCTCTGCTATGAGCCTGCTTCTTCCTCTCCCACTCCCCCTGCTGTGTTCCCTCTCTCGCTGGCTGTCTCTGTCTATGTTAAATAAATAAAATCTTTAAAAAAAAAAAAAACATCCTCATAGAAACACCCAGAAAATAATGTTTGACCAAATATCTGGACACCCTGTGGCCCAGTGAAGTTGACACATAAAATTAACTATCATAGTTAGCATTGCCCTGCTGGCCCTGTGCATGATTATAAAGAAAAACATTATTAAAAGAAATTGAATTTCAATTTAACATTTAAGCACATTTTATTCAGCTTCCTAAATTTAAAAACACACACACATCTTTCTCTTCTTGTGACCTGCTAGTTCCGGAGACTATTTCTATACCATTTCTCAGAATCTATTCTTTTAGGATTTTTTTTTCTGTCTTTTTTCAGTTAATGTATAGCCGCTTATGTGTGAGAAATGGTTTTATAAGTAAATGGAATAGATTTTGATACTATCAGTTTCTATGATAAGGGGAAAAAAGGAAAATAATAAGGAATTTTGTTCACAAATCATTGATCTAATGCAGTCCTATTTTTGGCGGAAATTATTTTTAATATTTAGATCTATTTAAATAAGGCCCTGTTTCAACAAGGTGAAACCACAACTGGATTTATTGGGGGAAAGTAAAATGGTTCCTTTGAACCGAGCTGATTAATTCAGCCAAATTACAAGGTCAGAAAACCAGTAAGCAATATAGCTAGCACTCAAACCAACTCTCACTCACTGAGCTCTACCATCACCCTAAAATAGAGGGTTTGCCATGTGCATTTTCAGAAGTTTTGTTTATTTTAGCATTTTCTTAGTTTATTTTTTTTATTTTTTTTAAAAGATTTTATTTATTTATTCGACAGAGATAGAGACAGCCAGCGAGAGAGGGAACACAAGCAGGGGGAGTGGGAGAGGAAGAAGCAGGCTCATAGCGGAGGAGGCTGATGTGGGGCTCGATCCCATAACACCGGGATCACACCCTGAGCCGAAGGCAGATGCTTAACCGCTGTGCCACCCAGGCGCCCCACATTTTCTTAGTTTAAAGGACCTCTCCTTTGCTATTGAAATCTTTGGAAGCTCAATGCAAAAGCCAGCTCTTCAAATAAACCTTCCCTAATACCCAGTTGGAATGCCTCTCTACTCTGTTGGATTTTCACCACCATCCTGCATGAGTTTCTATCAAGGTCATTGTTTGACTTCACATCTGTCTCCCCCGTTGGATGGGGAGACCCTTACGAATTCACAGACTCTGCCCTGATGTCCTCTATGTAGGTGTTCGGTAACTGCTGAGTGACGGCTTCTCGACCAAATTTACCCAGATGGCAGAGGAACACCAACCAACTACTCAGTGCTACAGAAGCCCTGGATGGGAGCTGAAAGGCCTGGATTTAGGTCCCACTCTAACCACTTCCGAGCTCTGACCTTGGGACCTTAGAGAACTCACTTCGTTACTTTGAGTTTACTTTAAAATGAAGAGCTTACACGGGATGATATCTCCATTCCCTTCCTATTCCAACTATGATAGGACACTTTACTTTTCTCCTTCCATCTTCCTCCCTTCCTTCCTTTCTCCAATCACTTAATGACTATTTACTATGTACCTAGGCATTCAAAACACAGCTCATTCCTGACCTTGTTCATTTAACGGGGATATATCCATTTGCAGACTCTCCGCCATTTCAAGGTATAACGTTTCGTCAGTCATGGGGGTGAGATTCAGTGGAAGAGTCAGGAATCTTCTTAGTTTTTCACAAGCAGAGGCTACAGCAATGAGCTGCCCTAGAATCTCTGGTGTTTCAGAGAATCAGCCACCTTGTATTTTTTTTCCCCCTCAAAGTTCGGGAATAAATGCCTGGACAGACCAAAAGAAAAAATTCCAGGAAAAAATGTAATGATTCAATTCCGTCATTGCTGCCCTGGCATAGCACTGGTTAGATTGGCAGATTCATCTCAATTTCATTTCCAAAGCTCATCCTACTAGAGGGGTTCTACCCCCATCCTCAAGTTACAGAGGCTCATGAAATCGAGACCCGGTAAGAGGCAGTTCCAATGAAAATCTGTCAGTATTATGGTATTTTGTTATTAAAATGAACCAGCTTTGAAGCCAACATGATTTTTCCCTTATCGCATTTGCAGGTATTCTAAAGAACAATAATGCCCAATTTGGTGAGGCATGGTGAAACCAGCATTCATGAGTACTACTAAGGAGACTATAAATCGGCATTATCTTTCTGAGGGGAAATGTGACAAAACATATTCGAGCCTTAAAAAGCTCCAAATTCTTTTACCCAGTAATTTCATTTCTAGGAATTTAACTTAAAATTATCAGGAATAGTCAAACCATGATGTATCCATATAATACTATTCAATATACCTATATTGGTGAGAATAGAAGAGGCTATACTGCCGTCAGAAATTAACCTTGAAATCCCAGTGGCTTTACCAAAATAAAAGTCTATTTCTCACTTGTGCTCCCCGTTCAACATGGAGTAGCAGGAATCTCAGCTCCACACAGTCACTGTGAGACAAAGGCTGATGGAAAATCTACCATGGAATGACCCCATCACTGAGCAGAAAAAGAAATAAATTGGCGGATGGCACATGCTGACTCTTCCACACTTTGGCCCAGAAGTTTATTACTGATTTTTGTCCTTTTTTCTTATGCCCAATGGCCAGAATTAATCACGTAGCCCTATCTAACAGCAGAGAGGATGGGAAATGCACAGGGCCAAATGGTAAGCACCAATATCTCTATCATAGCAGTTAAAAAAAAAACACTTTTTTTCTTAAGTTATAACAGAATGAAATGCTCATGATAAGAAAGTGGGAAAGCAGGCTTAATCTGTGTTGAATGTAATTTCAGATTCATAAAAAATATTATACTCCTTTTTACTTAATGCATTTTGAAAATATTCTTCAATTAAATGGTTTACTTTTATATTTTAATCATTTTTTAAAAGATTTTATTTATTTGACAGAGAGAGAGCACAAGTAGGCAGGGTGGCAGGCAGAGGGAGAGGGAGAAGCAGGCTCCCCACTGAGCAGAGAGTCTGATGCAGGGCTCGATCCCAGGACCCTGGGATCATGACCTGAGCCAAAGGCAGATGCTTCACCGACTGAGCCACCCAGGAGCCCCTGGTTTACTTTTATAATAAGATTATGTTTGAATAATTATCATTTGTCTTTTGATGCTCAAATTTAAACTTCTTTTTGTCTTTATTACTAATCTACCTTAGTCAGATGCCAGGTCGGTACCGAGGATACAGAGGTGGACTTGATGGTCCTTGCCCTCAAGAAGTTCACAGTCAAATGGGGGAGAAAACTACATAAAGTCAATTGCAAGGCAGCACCAGTACTGCAACGGGGTACAGAGCTACACCCGAAGTGCTGCAGAAGGGCAGGGAGAAGGGATGGCAAAGAGAACGAGGGTTAGAAAATGCTAACGATGAGAAGATACTTGTCCTGAGTTTTAAAGGGGTACAGGTGCTTGCAACATAAAAGGTCCCCAACAGCTCTTGTCTTGGGTTTTGAAACCTACATTATTTTTGCCTTATTTATAGCCTGGTAAGCTCTTAGAAGCCTCATCTCCACAAGCTCCTGGGGACTAGAGTAGTTGTGTGCCCTAAAGCTAGGATCTACGAGGCCCAGGACAGAGCCACAGGTACCCATTAGGTCTTTATGCTGGATCCCACATGGCACGCCTAGTCTCTAGTGGTATCAACTTCTTCACCGGAAAGATTTTAAACCATAGCACACAAGGCTTAGGCTCTTGGAAGACCCCACCCTTCCCCTGCCGAGTTAACCATGAGACAGTAACCTGCCTGGCTACAAGTATCTCCTTTGCCCAGGTGCCTGCTGCCTTTTCCTTTTTTTTTTTTAAAGACTTTATTTCTAAATAATCTCTATACCCAACGTGGGGCTTGAATGTACAATCGAGTTGCATGTTCTCCTGACTAAGCCAGCCCGGCACCCACCAGGTACCTGCTACCTGTCACTTCCCCCAGAATGCACATACGTCGGATATCAGTATCAGCCCCAACTGAACACAACTTCCCTGCATCGCCTTTGGAAACTGTGATTTGGACCCCTGACTGCCTTTGGGGCAATGTATAGACAATGTCAATTCTTTTGGAGGGTCTCAGCCCTTGAAGTGCCAGCATACTCCTCAATTAAAGCCATCTTGGTTATACCATAGTTCCCAACTATCCCTTACTAACCAGAGGTGTGACCTGTGACCAGGGTCCCATTAATATTTATCATCTGCCCCAAACACATATACAGCCATTTCAGTGTAACGCCTTATTAAACTGGCACAATAATGATTTGTGAACACAGATTGTGTTCCTAAGAAATGTGAAATCATTTGCATCTATAAAATGTGATTATCTTTAGATTTCTCATTTTAGAGAAAAACACTTTGTACTTAACACAATGAGAGATTACTCCATAACTCCTCACTGTTTCTAATGGTTAATGATGCAAACTAACAACGCCCCAGCATGACATTCATCATTTCAAGATGGATAGCATAACTGGAAAAATGTTGCCAACTTAATAAGAAATACATAAAAATATTAGTTCAGGTAGCTATTGCGAGAATCAACACCACCAACAAAAGGAAATGCAGTTAGATTAACAGGAACCGACTACACACATTTTTCTTGTGTGGATAGAGTAAGGAACTTCACTGCCACAAATATCAAGTTGAGAGGTTAGTACTTCAGAAGTATTCAACTCGTAATTAGCACACAGAGCCTGCTAACATAGGAATGATAGTGTATTGAAGATTTCAAGACCAAAAAAAAAAAAAGCATACAAAAAGTGTGTGTGTGTATGTGTGTGTGTGTGTGTGTGTGTGCATGGAACAGCTAGCTATCCGATAGACTCACGGTAATAAACATTCATGGGCAATAATTTTATACAATAACATAGAACATTAGGTTTCAATTTTTAAAAGACAATTTGCTTATGGAGTTTTTATAGATTAAAAGCAAAACTAATGTTTTATGCATTCAGATTTAAATTTAAAGAGAGGCATTTATTTCAGTCTCAGGAATATGCTTCAGGTTATTTTTTAAATCTTTTTTTTAACATCGCCAAATTATACTTTAAAGCAGAGGTCAGCAAACCAGGGCCTACCGGCCAAACGCAGCCTACCACCAGCTTCTATCAATAAAGTTTTAGTAGAATACAGCCGTGCCCATTGGCTTATGTATATGTACTGTCTATGTATTTCTTTTTTCCCATTACAATGTTGGAGTTGAATACTTGTAACAGAGTCCCTATGACCCACAAAGCCTAAGGCATTTACTATTTGGCCCTTCCCAGAAAAAGTTTGCTGGTTGGTCCCCTCTCTAGAGCTGCGCTGTCTGATAGCCACTAGCCACAAGTGACTATTTACATTTAAATTAATTAAAATTAAATAAAATTTAAAATTCAGTTCCTCAGTCACCCCAGCCACATTTCATGTGCGGTAAGTACCCGCACCATTGTCATGAGTGAGAGTCTGTTAGGAATGCAGACTGTGGCCCCCTGCATCCGAATCTCTAGTTTAACAGAATTCCCCAGGTGACTCCGATGCATATTAATGGTGGAGCAGCAGCTCTAGGGGAATGAAGAAGAGGGTAAATAGAAGGGGAGCCAAGGACTTAGTAAGGAGAGGAAACAAAACCCAGAAAGGTCCCCCACGACAGAGACTCTGCTAGCTGACAATGATGTCCAGAAAGGCAAAGGCCTTTCAATTTTGTGATGCTGTTGCTGGTATTATTGCCATTAATATTAAGGCTCCTGACGATGTCATGATCTGAGGATTGCTCTGCAAAATGAAAGCTTGGAAAGCCCTGAGACTCTGGAAGGCCAGGCACTCTAGGCATCCCTGTGCAGAGGAACTGTGTGCATGTGTGTGGCTGAGGGCACTCCGGGGAGACGTTCCTCCGTTCCCCGAGTGTCTTCGACCTAGCGCTCCGTTCCTTTCCCTTCCCCCAACACCAGTGAGAGCAATCAGTCTGTAGACCAAACTGGCTTTTGTTTTGTTCTGTTTATTCTGGGTGCAGAACTTTGGAGACTCAGGAGGAATGAGAGAAGTTTTCAAATAAGTCTATTCTGAAAAGGCTCCCCGGTTCCAGCTGCTAAGAGTGACACACAGAAGGGATGAAGATGCAGGTGTTGGCCCACTATCCCCAGGGCCTGCCTGTCACAGTGCAAGGCCAGAGGACTCGGCGACCCTTCCAGGGTGCTGGTGAAGGGCTCTATCAGAGCGGCGATTTTCAACCAAGCGGACAAACCCGAATCACGGGGGGTAGGTGCGAGGGTGGAGAAGAGGGCAGTTTGTGTCATCTGAGAAAGCACACTATGAAGTGATCCTCACCTAGGTATTGAGAAATATGAAGTCACCATCAAGGACATTGAGAGATTTTTGTGTTTATTAAAACGTGGTATGAATTTTGAAATGTTGAAAGTCTCTTCTAGGTGGAGGTGGAAATGGCTTTACAGGGTTATCCTCAAGACCTTGGTGAATTGGCTCTGGTCCAAGGTCTAACACTTGGCACTGAAGACTCAGGAACCTGACTGAGTCACATCTGGAGCGCAGAGGGGAATCCACTCACCGCTCAAGAGTGCACTCGTGTTCACCAAGCTCACATGAATACTGTATAAAATCCAAATGCTAATTTACTAATGTACGATGAAAACTATGTCACAGGAATAGTTGGCACAACTAGCTCCTTTTCCTCCTTTTCTCCCTATAGATATTTCTACCTATAATTCAGAGTATAATCTGAATGTCAATTTAATATACAGGGAGACTTACTACTGCCATGGGACCTAGATCATTTTAAGGACAGCATATTCTTTCTCACCTTTGGCAAACATACATTTGAATCGAAGCCTTAATCAAATGAGTATTTTGTGATGTTTTATGGAGTCAGCTAAAAACCTTTTGTATTGCTTTCGCGGTAGGAACTGCTTGGTAAACAAATAGGAAAACTTGCTTCTGACATTGCTGTCATTTATGTATGCATTTGCCCGTTCATTCGACATCTCTAAGTGTCTACGGCGCACTAGGCTCTCCCTAATAGGCATTAGGCATACAAGTGTGAACAAAACAGGTCCCAAACCAAACTATTCTCATGGAGCTTGTATTTCAGATGGACAATAACATAAAGGGAGACAAAGCAGCGAAGGGAGATAGAGATTTGGGAGGGTGGGTATTTTAAACTGGTGATCAGAGAAGGGCTCAACGACAACCTTTGCCCGTTTCCTTAGCTAACCATACCCTTCCCCCCATCTTAACACCAGACACGTTCTTACTTCAACAGCATTCGGTGGTGTGAGCGAAATCCTGCAGCCTTAAAAGCTATTGTGTCTCTTTAAGGCAATTCTCAACCTCGATGGCGCTGTAGAATCCCTTGGGGAGCTTTTAATAAAACACCTGGGCCCCACCGTGGCCCAATTAAATAAGAATGTCTGGTAGCCAGCCTGGGGCATCAGTATTTTTTAAAAGCTCCCCAGGTGATTCTAATATGCACCCAAAGCTGAGAAACTTCGCTTTAAGGTGACTTTGCTTTAATACAATGTATGTGGAGCTTAAAGTTTAATCCTTCAAAGGCAATCTTCCTATTTTGGGAGCAACATACCTTGCTCCTCCAAATTCTTCAGCAGGAAAAAAAAATATATTCTCTTTAAACTGCTACATTCGGAACAAACAGTTTTGATGGCTATGACTCATTACCCTTTATCAGTTTCTAAAACAGGATCAGAAAATAAGTACCAAACAATCCCTTTTTTAAAAAAAATTTTGAAAAATATAAAAACGCTCTCCAAAACTAGGATCTCCCCTTCCCGGCAGATTTCTTCTTACCAATAATACAGCTCCCACTCTTGGCTCAGCAGCCTCCTCGGTATTAAAGGTTGCACCTCCTTCTCCCTTGGAGACCAGAAGATTGAGTTAGTAATCTAGCTGCAGTCGCATTTAGCTATTGATTTGTTTCAGCTCCAAGACAGGTACTGCGTTGAGAATTACGGCACATGGTTGCTGGGTACCAAGATTTCCACATGTATTCTCTGAGGGAGACTGTTTACAGGAAATTCACAAAGCTGTACTGCACACTACTGGTGCCTAATTGCATCATGAATACGGAATAGACCAGATCTGTAGAATGGTGCAATACAAGAGTTTGGTGTGATCCAGAACTTCAGAAGGAGCTGTTGTTGACATACGTACAAAAGCAATGGGAAATGGGGCGATGGAATTGGCTGAAAATTGCCAACGGCGGCATGAGCTAGGAGACCCCAAATTTGATTCACCCCCAAACTAACACCTGTCAAGACTAGGTCATGAGAAAGTTGAAGTGTAGTATTTGTCTCGCCTTCTCTTGAGATACACACGGGTTTCGGGGTAAAGGAAAACTCTCCTTCAGGGGTGCAACAGAAAGCCATGGCCAACAGGAATTTCACTGACAATACGAATCCCTTCCCCAGGCAAGTTGAGCAGCCGCAGACAGAGAAGACAATGAGACCTTCGAGTACCTACCACAGCTGCACGGGGAGGCTCTTTGCTCAAAAGGAATTTTTGCTCCAAAGTGTAGGGAGGAAAAAAAAAACAACCGGTTTGGCTCCAGAACACAGGTCATGAAAGCATCTTCCGTGTGTCCTAGCCAAGGAGATACTCCTCTGTCAAAATGGGGAAGATCTAGCTTAAGATTCCTGTAACAACTCCCCACTCAATTCTGAGCCCTTGAGTCATTTGAGTAAAAGGGGGAAAGACGGTACAGGAAACGTGTTAAGTGCTCACAACGCACCAGGCATTTGACCTACATTGATGTCATCTGTGCTGGGTTGAAAAGTAGGCCCCCAACAAATTCATTGCCCATCCAGAACCTCAAGCTGTGGCCTGATTTTAAAATATGGACTTTGCAAATGTAATTGATTAAGGGTCTTAAAATGATATGATAGTGGCATTAGGGTGATCCCGATTCAGTGACTGTCATCCTTGTAAGAAGAGGAGAGGACACGGAGAGGGAGGCCGTGGGAAGGTGCACAGAGGTGGGGATTAAAGTTATGCGGCCACAGCCAAGGAAGACCCCTGTGAAGCGGGGAAAGGAGGAAGGAAGGATTCCTGCTCAAGCCTGCAGAGGGAGCAGGGCCAGGCTAACGCCGTGATTTTGGACTTTGGCCTCCAGATCTGTGAGAGAAGTAATTCCTGGTGTTCTCGCCCCCCTAGCTTGTGGTAATTCGCTCAAGTGGCCCTAGGAAACGAATATGCCATCCGGGCCACAACAAATTATGAGAAACACGTGCTTATCCTCACTTTACAGGTGAGGAAGCTAAAGCCATGCCGCAGTGGAAAACAATTTAAATTCATACCTGTCTGGCCCTAAGGCTTGTTTCCTTTTCAGGAAAAGACGCTGCTTGTGGGATAAGAAAAAGCCTTCAACTGCCTTCCCAGCCTGAGCCTCTCAAGCTTTAATATGCATATGAATCCTAGGGGCCTGGGGGGGGGGGCTTTATTAAAATGCAGCTGCTGAGTCCATAGGTCTGGAAGGTGCCTAATATTCTTCATTTCCAACATGGTGCATAGGTCAGCACTTAGATAATACTTTGGGGAGCAAGGACCTAAATCAGCAGTCAGAGAAGTATTTCTGCTAGGAGTCAGAGTGTAAATACACCAGCCCCCTCCCCCCGCAACCATCCGTGGGGGATACCTTCCAATGGACCCCCAGTGGCTGCCTGAAACCGCATAGTACCAAACCCTATACAGACTAGTGTTTCCTATATATACAGACCTGTGATAAACTTATAAATTAAGCACAATAAGAGATTAACAATAATAATAAAATCGAACAATTATAATATACTGTAATAAAAGCTTTGTGAATGTGGTCTCTCTCAAAATACGTTACGGTACTGTACTCACCCTTCTTGGGATGATGCAAGAGAACAAGATGCCCACGGGATGAGACGCAGGGAGGCGAATGACGTAGGCATCGTGATGCAGCGTCAGGCTACTCTCGACCTTCTGACGCTGCGGAAGGATCACCTGGTATCAGACCACGGTTGAGTGCGGGGAAACTGAAAGGGCCCAAAGCAAAACCTTGGATAAGGGAGGCTCCCGTACTCTCAGCCTTGCAGGCCATACTGTCTCTGCCCCAGCCCCGTAATCCTGCCATTGTAGCATCAAAGCAAACTATAAACAATACATGAATGAGTGGGCATAGCTGTGTCTCATCAAAGCTATTTATAGAAATCAATATTTCAATGTCTTATAACTTTCCTGTGCCATGAAATATTATTCTTCCCATTGTTTAACCATTAAAAAATGTAAAAAAAAAATTCTTAGCTTGTAGGCAATACCGAAAGAGGTGGCTTGCTGGACTTGGCATACAGGCCATGGTTTGCTGACCCCTGGTCTAAATTATTAAGACCTGGTGGTGGCATGGTGTGGAAGAGCTTATCTTATTTTTAAAAGAGGCAGCGTATTTGAAAAACATCCTGGTGGGATGGGAAGAGCACTGGAGTGGTGAAGAGAAATGCTAGGTTTTACACCCTACCCGTGCTCCTTATTAGCAAATGACTTCTCTACACTGCCTCCTCTTTTCATTTATGCACTAGAGTTGATAAAAAAATAAAAAAACCCTGCTGGTCTTCTCTTCCTTGGTTGTCTGCAGGTTAAATGGGAAAAGATATTCCCTAACTCTTTCTTCCCGTTCCTCCTACCCGCTCCTTTTTTCTGTTTTGCATATGAATTTACTCCCTCCAGGCAAATGAGTGGAGACGAGAACATTAATTTCTGTGGACTTGTGTCAACATCAAAC
This sequence comes from Ailuropoda melanoleuca, assembly GCF_002007445.2. Taxonomy (NCBI): domain Eukaryota; kingdom Metazoa; phylum Chordata; class Mammalia; order Carnivora; family Ursidae; genus Ailuropoda; species Ailuropoda melanoleuca. The sequence goes on along the minus strand of NC_048238.1, from coordinate 105,479,295 downwards.
TCAGAAGAAAGGTGCCAGTGTGCTTTGAAGGCCTGTACATAAGAAAACCCAAACCACTGGAAATAGAAACCCATACACCTACAACAAACAGACCCCCATGCCGAAGAGGCATGGGAGAGGGTACGGGGAATGGTGGCTGCATGGCAGGGGAAGGAAAGGATTACGAGGGAATAGGGTGTATAAGGAAAAGACGCCAGAAACAAGGATGGAGGCTGAGGATATAAACCCCTGTGTTATCAGCCCTGGGGCCCGTATCGCTGTGGAGAAGCTTCTGTGTGTCTTTGCTAGGTATACAAAGTATACACACCATAGGCATTTGAAGCCAACATCCCCACTCCGAAGTCCCCTTGCAGAGCCAGAATAGACTTGACTCAGTAACACTTTCCTCCTGTGAAGTCCATCTTGCATGAAATCTCCTCCACTGGTGAGCCACGAAGAGGACCCAGGACACGTCTGACCCACATTAATTAATTGCTCAAAGAGTACCTCTAATTTGGAAGTCTGCCTTCTAATTTGCTTGTTGGAAGTCAGTAAGGCATGGTAGCCAGGTCTTACCTTCAGTTCAGCAAGCATTTCCAGAGTGCTTGCCATGTAGCTTATCTCCATGAATTGTTTCAAAGGGAGAACCACATGGCTCAGGTCCCCCAGGGAGCTGATAGTCTAGAGAGAGAGACGGGAATGCCAATAAATAACTGTAGTATAATATGGAACACACACAGCCAAAACAGAAACATATATACAGGGTTCAACAGCTAGAGTGGGGTAGAAGTGATTTATTCTAGCTGAGGTCAAGGGAGCAAGGCTAATGGAACACAGAGTGGGCGGAGAACCCCCCAGGAAGGTTTTGAAGAAGAGCTAATGCATCCAGTGTGCTTCCTTGGGGCCAGGCAGTGGGCTACATTAACCCCTTTGATCTGCACAACAGATAAAATTTCCCAGTCCTTTTTTTTTTTTTGTCCTTTATAGTTTTGAAGCTGGGCATGAGGCTCGATCTCAGGACCCCAAGATCATGACCTGAGCCGAAGGCAGACACTTGACTGAGCCGCCCAGGCACCCTTTACTGGCACAGCTTTGATGTATTTCCAACCCCAGTCCTCCTATCTGTAGCCGATCAGACCCTGTAACCCACCTTCCGCCTGTGGACGCCAAGGCAGCGAGTGACTCGAACATGCTCAAGAGAAGCAGAATTAAAGCAACAGCAGCAAATAGAAACCTGGGTCTCCTGAGAGCTTTCCAGTGCCTGCTTTATGTCTCTGATGCCCGGCCGTCCCCTTGCCCTTGGACTGTATGAGATGCCTCAGTCTGTTACCAATCACATTCCCGAGTTCCGGCTTGTGGTCCTTTAAAGTAGCAGTTTCAGGTAGTTGCAACCCGAAGGATCTTACTTAAAACATAAAAGAGGAATCAGGGCAATTATTTTTCAGGAAGAGAACTTTTCAGTGTTCCAGCTTTTTTTTCATTCCCAGCAGAGTGTTCTCACTTAGCAAAATTTGGCAAACAATGAAATTTTTTCACAGAAGATTGTAATATTAAAGAATAAGAACTTAAGTGCTTTGGGTAATATGATTTAACATTTCTCTTTCTGCACTATGTTGCCTATTTTTAGATTCTCTGTTATAGGACTGCCGGTGCTAACAATTATAGGTAAAAGAGAGAGGCAGGTAAGAAGCAGGAAACTCAACTGAACATGCTAGATTGATCCACTTAAAGGCTCCCCCCTTTGCTCATGTTGTTTGCCCAGAGAAAAACCAGACCCAGTTCCACTCGACGTGATTTTCACATGTGCTCAGTTTTTTTTCCAAAAGGTCCTCCTTGTGTCCCATTTGTAATATGAACAATGGAGAGAGAAGAATCTTTGAGATTGGGCTTGAAACCCATATTCAGGCACGTGTATCCAGGCCTGCTGGAAGCTGAGGCTTTTTATTCGACCTCATTCTGTTGCGGAGCATGCAAGGCCCTGGAAATGGAAGTGCTTTGTAATCTCAACATCATGTAAATGTGAGGAAGTTGTAGAGAAAAAGAGGAGGGTTGAAGGGAACACTGACATTGGTTGATTTGCGTGACCTCTCCTTGGACCTACAGAACAGACCCGCAGCTGGGTATTCTCACCCTGCGTTTTACAGATGACAAAATGGAGGCTCTTAAATTATGTCAATTATCGTAACATGTAAAACAGCTTTTCCACCCAAAAATGTTATTTTCCATGTCTCAACATTCAAACTAATTAATCATCATATTTAATCACAGTGATTCAATAACGAACTATACAGATTCCACGATGAAATCAACTAATGAGGAACTGCGCTACTCCCCTGCACGGAGCACCCCTTCTGCGTTATTCCTGTCGTAAGGGCAGACTCCAAACAACCCACGCGGAGGCAAAGGCTTGTTCAACTGATTCAGAGGACAAGTTACAGACAGGGCTTTTGATTCCTCTGAAATAAGAGGATAAAGGGAGATAATGGCACGCGTCTTCCAACCTGCCCAGCACACCTATTTGTTCCCATTTGTGTTAACACAAAATGTGCCCAGCAGAGCAAGTGAGTGGCCATTGAAATCCATCCACAGTGCTGCTCACCAAGGCTGGCACAATGACACGGAGCCACTTCCTCCCAGACGGAACATTTTTCTGCCAATCTGCCCAAGGGCACTCTATAGTCCCCAGGCTCTGTGCCCCTGGCGCTGCTAAGCCCAGGAAGAGTGGCTTTTACTGATTCAAGGTACCCTTGCAAAGGCACCCTATCGTCTAGTAGCTCCCCTCTCCTTTCAAAGACACAGGCTTTTTTGTTTTTTGTACTTTGATCTTTTTTTTCCCTAAAGGCACACCTTAGTCCCAGAGTAAGAGCAACTCTTGTGTGTGGGGGGGGGGAATAAAAACCCCTGTGTGTAGTCCACCCCTGTCAGCTCTCTCCAAAAATAAGATTTTCAATACAGGAGACTGGCTTTTGGAGCCAGCAAAATCACAGAACCCTAACTGCAGAGACGAAAGCAGTCCTTGGCTTCTGTCACCTCAGAAAAAGCTACTCAACATGGGCCTGGGTAAAAGGGGACAGGGCCTCTGGGATGATGGCCTGCTCCTTTTAGTGCAAGCCTCTGGGAGACAGCTCTCGGTCCTTCCCAGCTGGCACATCATAAGGCTCTGAGCCCGGCCTCTGCTGAAGAATTTTGGGTCTGGTGGGGCTGGGAAAGGCAAAAAGAAACCTTGGAGAAATAGAGGCAGCCCTCCAGATCCAGACTCTCTAAAAGGGACACTGAAGGATCAGTTTTCGACATAGTATTGGTCTTTCATAATCAGCTCTTCTCCACCCTAATAAGAACTTTCATAGACATTTGCTCAGGATTAACTTTAAAAATATATACACAGAGGTGATTCTCATCCATTGTTATGGACTGCATATTTGTATCCCTCCTCCAAATATCCCTGCATATTTGTATCATATGTTGAACTCCTAACCTCCAACATGAGAATATCAGGAACTGGGGCCTTTGGGAGGTAATTAGGTCATGAGGGTAGAGCCTTCACGGTAGGACCAGTGCCCTTATGAGAAGAGCTTGCTTCCTCTATGTTCTCCACCATGTGAGGATACAAGAAGAAAATGGCCATCTGCAAACCAAGAAGTAGGCCTTTAGCAGACACTGGGTCGCCACCACCTTGATCTTGGACTTCCTAGCTTCCAGAAACATGAGAACTCCTGTGTTTGCTTAAACTGCCCACTCTGCTGGAATCAGTTACAGCAGCTGGAACTAAGACACCCACCTTCTGATATACTCTATGTGAGCAAGAACATGTAACCAGGGCGTTGAATATTACACATAACTGTGGTAGAACTTCGGGAATGTGGTACTTAGGCGAAAGGCAAGAAAGGTTTAACATAGCAGGCTTGAAACTGCTCTCTTTGGGCTGTTTGCAGCATCTGCCATTGGCTGGATCTAAACTGTACAAACACCATGGTTGAGGCTGAACGTCTGCTTTCCTTCAGGGAGTCTGGAATTCTGGGACCTGCTAGGTGAAGGGTGACTACAATACCAGCCTGTTACAAACCTTGAATACTGAATCTCTAATGAGCTTCCCTGGTAGACGATACTTTACATGTTGTGTGTTGTCCCAATTTCATGCTAGAAGAATTACATGCATCCTCTGTGACTCCACTGGGAGAGAACTCTTGCCAACCTGTGCCAGGTTTCCTCTAGACTTGGCTCCCGTGCTACTTTTCCCTTCGTTGGTTTTGCTTTGTATCTTTTCACTTTAGGAAAGTCATGGCTGTGAGTAAGAATATATGCTGAGTCTCTTTGGTGGAGTCATCCTACCAAATCATTGAACCTGGGTGTGTTCTTGGGGACCCTCGACATAGGTGAACAGCAAGTGTCACAGGAGGAACAGAAAGAAAGAAACAAAAAGGTGAGATCTGCTGACCTAAGCAACCAAATGCTCAAAAAAAAAAAAAAAAAAGACCTTCGGGGGCACCCGGCTGGCTCAGATGGTAGAGCATGAGACTCTTGATCTCAGGGTTGTAAGTTGGAGTCCCACACTGGGGGTGGAGGTCACTTAAAAATAAAAGCTTTGAAAAAATACCTTCAAACTGCTCATTATATGTTAATTTCTATCTTGTTTATTCCTCAAATGTTTAGAGGTAGCTTATGCTAAGAATATGAATAATAATACAGCATGATCTCATTATGTAAAAATACACATACGGACACAGGGAAAGAGGCTGGAAAGAAGACAACAAAACATTAACAGTTGTTTTCTCCAGATGAAGTGACAGAATTCTAATGCTTCATTTTTTTCCTCTTCTTGGGCCTAACTGTATTTTCCACATTTTCCACAATGAGCACATATTGCTTTTATAATGAGACTTAAAAAAGATTATATAAAAGTGAATTTTTTTTTTAAATTTTATTTATTTATTTGACAGAGACAGCCAGCGAGAGAGGGAACACAAGCAGGGGGAGTGGGAGAGGAAGAAGCAGGCTCCTAGTGGAGGAGCCTGATGTGGGGCTCGATCCCAGAATGCTGGGATCACGCCCTGAGCCGAAGGCAGATGCTTAACGACTGCGCCACCCAGGCACCCCTATAAAAGTGAATGTTAAACAGAATTAAGAATAGGAAAATCAGGCAAAATATGCAAAAATGCAAGAAGCCATGACTAAGAGAAAAACATTGAAAATAGATGTAGAGACCATAACGACCGCTGAAACTTTTAACGTGTCTGCCTCAAATTTGACTCTGCGTTCCCTGACAGTGAAAGCAAAATAGAAACACAGTTCAGTCACCAAGAAAGCATAGTATTTCTATCACTGTATATCAAATGATCACAAACTCAGAGGCGTAAAGCAATATCTGTTTATTAGCTCATAGTTCTACAGGTCAGAAGTCCAGCTGTGTTCTTGTTGGCAGAATTTCATTCCTTGTCCTTGTTGGACTGGGATCTCAATTTCCTTGCTAGGTGGGCTCCTCCATCTTTAAGCAAGCAATAGCGTATCAAATCTGTCTTGTGTTTCAAATCTCTGACTTCTCTGTCTCTAACTTTAGATTTAAAGGGCTCCTGTGATTAGGTCAGGACCACTAAGAGATTCTACCCTTGTTAAAATCAACTGTTCATGAACATAACTGAATCACGGGAATGAAATCTATCATATTCACAATCTCTGGGTTATACAGGAAGTATACATACACCACAAGGGTGTGGGGAATCTTGGGGACCAATTTAGAGTTCTGCCTTCACAAAGCGTGTATAATTTTGTGTGTTTTGGAAAAGATGGAATTTAACTACTTTGCATGCATACATATGGTCTCTCCCCTCATTCTGTGCCCAGAGATAGTCCCAGGGGAATGCAGATAGTAACTTGTGTGAACACCCAACACATTCAAATGCTCCTTTTAATTCTAATGTTTATCTTAAGGAAATACACCAAAAACAAGCTGTAGAAGACGGAGAAATCAGCCAGAGACTGCAAGAAGGACAGGTGCTCTGGGGCAGAATGAAAAGTGACTGACATTGGAGGCAGCCACAGATTGGGGAAATGAAAATTAATCAAGAGCCTGAAACCAGAATTTCTAGTGTTTTCCGCTACCTGGTCCTGTGACTTTTGCTAAGTCCCTTTCATCCCCCATAGAGGCCTAGCTTTCTTGTCCTTTCTCCCCCCATCACTTTTTTTTTTTTTGCATAAGGAACAGTCTGAAAGATAGATCCAAGTGATGTCTCAGCTTCCTACTTTGCACTACTGGACGGAAGCTAAGGGCAATTGTGTCTTGTATTCCAAAGTGTGGTTCAGGGACCAACAACATCAGTGTGACCTAGGAGCTAGTTAGAAATAAAGTTTCAGGGGCGCTTTGGTGGCTCAGTCGGTCGGAGGTCCGATGCTTTGTTTTCACTCAGGTCATGATCTCGGGGTCCTAGGATCGGGCCCCATGTCGGGCTCCATGCTCAGCATGGAGTCTGCTGAAGATGCTCTTTCTCCTCCTCTGCCCTTCCCCCACACTCTCTCTTTTTTTCTCTCTCTCAAATAAACAAATAAAATCTTAAAAAGAAAGAAAGAAAGAAAGAAAGAAAGAAAGAAAGAAAGAAAGAAAGAAAAAGAAAGAAAGAAAGAAAGAAAGTTTTGGTCTCCCAGAACCTGATTCGCAACCAGATCACTGCATGAGCCCTTATAGGTTGAGAAGGGCCGCATCAGAGCCTTGTTGCTCCCTTTGTGAACTCTGCTGGCCAGACTCACTGAAGTCCTGAGGGCCTGGAACCGGTAGCCCTGTGGTCTGCTCCAGCCCTCACTTCTACCTTCTCAAAAATGAAAAGCGCTGCTAACTGACAAGGAACTGGGGTTGTGGCTATAAGCTCAGTTCACTTCAAGAAGCTGTAGTCAAGGCTCTCTGCTCCTCCAAGTTCGACAGACAGCCACCTCTTCTGGTGCAGTGCCAGCCGAGCCCCTGAGATACAATGGTGAAGGTCAGAGTACATGGATCTGGCAGTATTGGGCACCTGGTCACCAGGACTGCTTTTTTTTTTTTTTTAGATTTTTTTATTTATTCGACAGAGAGAGAGACAGCCAGCGAGAGAGGGAACACAAGCAGGGGGAGTGGGAGAGGAAGAAGCAGGCTCATAGCGGAGGAGCCTGATGTGGGGCTCGATCCCAGAACGCCGGGATCACGCCCTGAGCTGAAGGCAGACGCTTAACTGCTGTGCCACCCAGGCGCCCCACCAGGACTGCTTTTAACTCTGGCAAAGTGGATATTGTCGCCATTAATGACCCCGTCATTACCTCAACTACATGGTCTACGTGTTCCAGTATGATTCCACCCTTGGCAAATTCCATGGCACAATCAAGGCTCAGAACGGGAAAGCTGTCATCAGTGGAAAGCCCACCTCCATCTCCCAGGAGCAAGATCCTGCCAACATCGAATGGGGTGAGGCTGGTGCCGAATATGTTGTGGAGTCCACTAGGGACTTCCCCACCATGGAGAAGGCTGGGGCTCACTTGAAGGGTGGGGCCGAGAGGGTCATCATCTCCGTCCCTTCTGCTGATGTCCCCATGTTTGTGATGGGTGTGAGCCATGGGAAGTATGACAACTCCCTGGAGATTGTCAGCAATGCCTCCTGTACTACCAACTGTTTGGCCCCTCTGACCAAGGTCATCCATGACAACTTTGGCATCATGGAGGAACTCATGACCACAGTCCATGCCATCACTGCCACCCAGAATACCATGGATGGCCCCTCTGGGAAGCTGTGGTGTGGTGACCAGGGGGCTGCCCAGAACATCACCGGGTACCTACTGGCACAGCCAAGACTATAAGCAAGATCATTCCTGAGCTGAATGGGAAGCTCAATGGCATTGCCTTCCCTGTTCCCACCCCCAACATGTCAGTAATGGATCTGACCTGCCACTGGGAGAAAGCTGCCAAATATGATGATATTGAGAAGGTGGTGAAGCCAGCATCAGAGGGGCCCCCCTCAAGAGCATCCTGGGCTACACTGAGGAACAGGCTGTGTCCTGTGATTTTAACAGCGACACCCACTCTTCCACCTTCGATGCTGGGGCTGGGATTGCCCTCAATGACCACTTTGTCAAGCTAATTTCCTGGTATGACAATGAATTTGACTACAGTAACCAGGTGGTGGACCTTGTGGTCCACATGGCCTCCAAGGAGTAAGAGTCCCCTGGACTACCACCCCCAGTGAGAGCAAGAGGAAGAGAGAGGCCCTCAGCTGCTGGGGAGTCCTTGCCCCAACTCATCACCCCCCAACTCGCTAAGAATCTCCCAACCTCTACACAGTTTCCATCCCAGACCCCCTAAGGAAGGGGAGGGGCTTGGGGAGTCCTACCTTGTCATATACATCAATAAAGTATACTGTACCCAGCCAAAAAAAAAAAAAAAGAGAAAGAGAGAGAGAAGCTATAGTCAAGCTGATCCTAAAATTCACATGGAAATGCAAGGGACCCAGGATTACCAAAAAAGAGCAAAGTTGGAAGACTCAAACTTCCCAATTTCAAGATTTGCTACAGTAATCAAGAAGATCATCCAATGGGGAAGAAAATATTTTTTTCAAGAAATGATACTGGAACAATTAGATATCCATATGCAAGAGAATGAGTTTTGTCCCCTACCTCACACTATAATAAAAAATAATCACAAATAGATTAAAAAAAAACTGGGGCACCTAGCTGGTTCAGTCGATAAAGATGCAACTCATAATCTCAGGGTCATGAGTTCAAGCCCCACATTGGGCGTAGAGCCTACTTGATTAAAAAAAAAAGGATCAAAAACCTAAATGTCAGAGCTAAAACTATAAAACTCTTAGAAGTACACGTAGGGGTAAATCTGAATGACTTTGGATTTGGCAATGGTTTCCTGAGTTTGACACCAAAATCACAGACAACAAAAGAAAAAATAGATACATTAGACTCAATAAAATTAAAAACTTTGGTGCATTGAAGGGATGTCTGGGTGCCTCAGTCAGTTAGGCATCTGCCTTCGGCTCAGGTCATGATCCCAGGGTCCTAAGCTCAAGTCCCGCATCGGGCTCCTTGCTCCGTGGGGAGCTTGCTTCTCCCTCTGCTTGTGCTCTCTCTATCTCAAATAAATAAAAAAAATCTTTAAAGAAATAAAAAAGAAAAACTTTTGTGCAATGAAGAACACTATCAAGAGAGTGAAAAGACAACCCACAAATGGGAGAAATATTTGCAAATCATATTGTGATAAGGGGATAATAGCCAGAATACATAAAGAACTCCTATAACTCATCAACAAAAAGACAACAACCCAAATGGAACTTGGGCAAAGGATTTGAGTGGACATTGCTCCAAAGAAGATATGGAAATGGCCAATAAGCCAAAGAAAACACCTACTAGGACAGCTAATAAAAAAAGAAACTGGAAAATAACAAGTATTGGCAAAGATGAGGAGAAATTGGGGCCCTCATACATTGCTGATGAGAATGTAAAATGGTGCAGCCCATGTAGAAAATAGTTTGGCAGCTCATCAAAATGTTAAACATACAATTACCATATGACCCAGAAAAGAAACTCCCAAATATATACACAAGATAATTGAAAATATATTTGCATGAAATAAAATTTCATGCAAAAATATGTTCACAAATGTTCACAGCAGCATTATCCATGATAGACAATGAAAGTGGAAACACCACAAATGTCCATCAATGGATGAAAGGATAAACAAAAAATGGTGAATCTACAGAATGGAATATTATTCAGCCGTAATAAGGAGTGAACTACTGATGCATGCTGCAGCGTAGGTGAACCTTGAAAACATTATGCTAAGTGAAATAACTCAGAAACAAAAGGATAATATTAGTTCCATTTATGTGAAATATTCAGAATAGGCAAATTCATACGGACAGAAAGCTTAATAACAGTTGCCAGGTAATAGAGAAAGTAGGGAGGGGGGATTAAGAATCAGGATTGAGGGGCGCCTGGGTGGCTCAGTCGGTTAAGTGTCTGCCTTCTGCTCTGGTCATGATCCTAGGGTCCCAGTATGGAGCCCCTCATCAGGCTCTCTGCTCAGCGGGGAGTCTGCTTCTCCCTCTGCCCCTCACCCCGCTTGTGCTCTCCCTCCCACTCTGTCTCTCTCTCTCAAATAAGTAAAATCATAAAAAAAAGTATTGGGATTGACTGCTAATTGGTACAGGTTTTCTTGTGGAGGTGGGGTGGTAGTAAGTTCTAGAATTAGACAGTAGTGTTGGTTATATGACATAGTAAATATACTGAACACCACTGACTTGGACACATTAAAATGGTAAATTTAATGGTATGTGAACTCTACCTCAATAATAATAAATATACAAAAATAAGCTATAGGGGCACGTGGGTGGCTCAGTCAGTTAGGCATCTGACTCTTGATTTCGGCTCAGGCTGTGGTCTCAGGGCTGTGGGGTTATGCCCCACGTTGGGCTCCATGCTGGACATGGAGCATGCTTATGATTCTCTCTCCCCCTCTCCCTCTGACCCCCTACTCTCTCTTTTTATTTTTTATTCTTAAAGATTTTATTTATTTATTTGACAGAGAGACAGCCAGCCAGATAGGGAGCACAAGTAGGGGGAGTGGGAGAGGAAGAAGCAGGCTTCCAGCGGAGGAGCCTGATGTGGGGCTCGATCCCATAACACCAGGATCACGCCCTGAGCCGAAGGCAGACGCTCAACAACTGCGCTACCCAGGTGCCCCTACTCTCTCTTTTTAATAAAAAAAAAATGGGGCACCTGGGTGGCTCAGTCGGTTAAGCATCCAACTGTTGGTGTCAGCTCAGGTCATGATCTCAGGGTTTGAGATTGAGCCCCATGTGCAACTCCATGCTCAGCACAGAGTCTGCTTGAGATTCTCTCTCCCTCTGCACCCCCATCCCTGCTTTCTCTGTTGCTCACTCGTTGTCTCTCTCTCTCTCTCTAAACTAAATAAATAAATCTTAAAAAAAAAAAGCTATAGAGCCCACTTCCAGATTCTGGCCTTCTGACCTCTGGTATCAGAAGGTCAAGCTAGAATCTCCCCTCACTACACACTGAGGAAGGAGGTAGATATAATTTAATTAATTTAGGAGAAATGAAATTAAATCACAACATGAAATGAGGTGATGAAATGTCTTCCCACTCAGGAGGAACATATCAACTGTAAAAAGAAAACTTTTTTCTTCTTTAGGGGTAGAAGCAAATAGCAAATGCTGCTTCTCTCAATTAAAATGTCAGGTGGTCTCTTCCTAAGGAAAGGAATTCAATCATCTAGTTGTTTGGTCCTCAAGCCAGGAGAAAGAAATTTTTTTTCTCTCCCCACTGAATGGACTGTTTTTAAACTTCTGTTGGTGATGAATTATTTCATTACCCTCTGCAAAAAGCCCAAAGCTGATGGGGTCAAGGAAACGTACTCTGGGACACTCTCAGTCAGATATTCTGCCAAAGAAGCTGTAATAGTGGGGGGGGGTTCTTTTCCTTTGTTGCCAACATGGTAAGTCTCAGGTTTATTGAAAAGCATTTTGTGATATCTCAAGTGAGGATGAGACTTCTCCTTTCCTGACACACTTATACTCTTCTTTGCCTCGATAACTGCTTCTCATTTTATGTCTCAGCTTAGATATCAGCTCCTTTAGGCAGCCACCCCAAACACCCAACAGGTGAGGGGCTTGGAGGACGTGATTGCTATTTCAGATTGCCCAAAACAAGAGAAGAATCCTATATTTTCTATTTTTGCATAAGAAATAACTTAACATTTAGCAGCTTAAAGCAGTACATGTTTATCACCCCACAGTTTCCACGGGTCAGCAGTCTGAACTACATCTTTTTTCAGGGGCTCATAAGGCTGCAGCCATGTGTGTCCACTAGGCTGTATGCTAATCTGAAGCTTGGGGTTCTCTTCCAAACTCATTTAGGTTGTTAGAAGAATTTACTTCCTTGCTGGAGTAGGACAGAGGACCCTGGCTCCTGGTGGTTTCTACCCTCTATAGGCAGTTCATAACCTGATGGCTGGTTCTTCCAAGCCAGAAGAAAGCATCTCCACTCTTTGGAGACTCTGGTTAAGGAAGGCCTAGCTCGTTGTTAAAAGGGCTCACCTGATTAGATCAGGCCCACCCAGTATATTCTCCCTTTGAGTGACTCATTATTAACAGATTAGGGATCTTACTTAAATCTGAAAAATCCTTTCATCTTTGCCATATAACATAATCACAGGAGTGACATCACATCATATTCATATGCCCTGCCCAAACTCAAGGGGAGAAAATTATAGAACGTGTGTATATTGGGGGCAGGAACTTGGGGACCATTTGCAATTCAGCGTTTTACAGACCCCTTAATTTTACTTTAAGAGACCACACCTACCCCCTCAGTTCATGAGCTTTGGATGGCGCTGACCCCAATCCCCACCATTTCCTAACTGATTTTATAGAAAATTAAATAATGAGCTGTTCTTTGTCTAATATTAGGCAGATCATATATTATTATCTGTAATTATTTGTTTTTATGTTTATAACCTTGCGCCATACTAGAATATAAGTACCATGGAAGCAGGAACCTTATAGATCTTGTTCAATTTTCTGTCCTCTGAACCTAGATGACTCTTTGGTATACATTAGGGGATAATTATATCCAAACATGTATACATGTATTTGGTATGTATTAGGAAATGGGATTTCTCCATTTTCACATGAGAAAGGTAGCTTGAAGAAGCCATAGAATTGTCCTTGAATTATACAGCTAGCAAATGTCTTCGAAGCAGAGAAAATCTCTTCCAAACAAAGAATAATAGTAACCACTTCTTTAACAATATGTACTAGGCACTGCCGTCACTTAATCTTCAAACGCACACTAAGGTGTACTTAGTGGGGGAGGTGAGGAGGATTAACAAATGATATTAATTTATTGCACATTTCACTGTTCCATGCAGTCAGATATCTCCTTCACCACGTGGCTCTGCAAGCCTTTTGGACCTCAGAATTTGTACTTGCTTCTGGCTTGCAAGCGAGGGAAGAGAAAATGTTACATGCCATTTCATGAATTTTAGGGGCCAGCGCATTCTCTTTAAATCCAGCAGTGCAAGAAAACGGGTAGACTATGTTCCTTACTTTTGAAACAAAATAAGCCCTCCTATAGCCTAAAAATGGGGGAGGGTGTGGGGCTCCACCCGGAAGTGGTTCTCGCCCCTCCACATTTCATTGGTGGGGACTTAGCCACCTGACCGGATCTAAAGGCCAAAGTGGGCCGGGACATTTAGTACGTTGAACTGGGGAGGAAAAGACGACCGACCGTTGGTCCTCCTGACGAGATCGTTCTTCTTGAGGAAACCGTTGATCTCTCCGGTGGGACCGTTGGTCCTGGGGAGCTCTAGCAGTCCTGGCTACGTTCGAGAAGAAGTTTGTTATGGGTAAGTTAAAAAAAAAAAGGAGTAAAGAAGCTTTTATTTTCTTCATAAGCCTGCTATGCGGTTTTACGAGCAAATGCCGTTCCTTTTGTTTTTACCTTTTTTTGTTCTGACGTGTCTTTCAAAATAGAGCTAGCTCTACAGCCCTCTAGAACTCAGTACCTGATTTCCGTAGAAACTACGATGATTCTGTTTTCCCTATACTCTACTCCCCTGTCCTTCCACCTCGAAAATTAAGCTCTTCAAGGACACGAGTTTTGTTGTTAAAAGGGTGAATCATGTAATTCCTAAATTTCAAAGAGTTTCCTAAAACATAGTTTTAAAATTTGAGTTCATATTGTGGAATATTAGCTTAAATAACAAAAGTTCAAAATAGCGAAAATGGAGAATTTGAAAGTAACAGAAAGGAATTATTTGCAAATATTTGGACAAGGTCTAAAAACAGGTATTTTAACAATGTATGCAACATTTGTAAGGAAGAATAAAACAGGGAAGATTCAAGTAGACCGAACCATATGGAGATAAATTAAAAACTGAAAGTCTTGAGATTTTTTCTCTGTAATATCACAGATAACTAATTTTAATGGAGGAAATGCCTTGCTATAGTGGTGATTGCTTTTTTTATTTTTGTTTTTTAAAGATTTTATTAAGGGAGAGACAGAGATAGCGAGAGAGAGCAGGAGTGGGGAGGAGAGGGAGAAGCAGGCTCCCTGCTGAGCAGAGAGCCCTACGCAGGGCTCCATACCGGGACCCTGAGATCGAGACCGGAGCGGAAGGCAGATGCTTAACCAACTGAGCCACCCAGGCGCCCCTGCTTTTTTTTATTTTTAAACTTTTATTTTGGAAATGATTTCAAACTATACCTTTTACCCAGATTTCACTTTTGTATTTTACATTTGACTTCATTGTCTTCATCATCTACTCTCCATCTTTCTGAACCACTTGATAGTTGTACGTATCATGGCCCCTTTCTGCTAAACATAGTGTTTCTTTCCTAAAAATAGGTATATTCACAAAGAGATTATATCTAGGGGCGCCTGGGTGGCTCAGTGGTTAAGCGTCTGCCTTCGGCTCCGGTCATGATTCCAGCGTCCTGGGATGGAGCCTCTGCAACCCGCTCCCTGCTCAGCGGGGAGTCTGCTTCTCCCTCTACCCCTGGCCCTGCTTGTGCGCGCGCGCTCTTTCTCTCCCTCTTCCTCTCCCTCAAATAAATAAATAAATAAAATCTTTTTAAAAAACTGTAAAAGAGAGCTTATATGTACATAGTACCTGACACTGTGAAGAGAAAAAAAAAAAACAAAGCATTTCATACCTGTTGTTGTAAGCTTCGCTATATTGTATGATAATTGTTTATTTTCCTATTGTTTTTTTAAGTAATCTCTACACCCCATGTGGGGCTTGAACCCACAACCCTGGGTTCCACCGACTGAACCAGCCAGGTGTCCCTTTCTTTTCCTTCAGCCAGACTAAATGCTCTTGACGGCAAGGAACATAGCTGATTATTTCTGAATCCCTATTGCTGGCACATTGCAAGTGCCTGTGATTTTGTTGTTATTATATTGGCTAATCGTGGAAGGATTGTAAATATCAGTTTTTTTTACATGACAAATAGGAATATTTTTTATTTTTATTAGCAATTTCTAGTTTAACTGCTTCATGATTAGAGGAGGTTGTTTGTAATGTTTCTCCTTTGTGAAATTTATTGATGTTTTTTTCTTGCAACTTAATCTGTGATTGGTTTTTGTGAATATACCATGCACAATTGAAAAGTCATGTTCTGTCTGAACAGAGTTTAGAGCTTCACATATATTCATAAGTTCTACCTTGTAGCTTATGCTATTTAGGTGTTTTTTTTTCCTACTGATTTTTTGTCCACTTCATCTGACTTGTAGTGAGTGGAATATTCTGTGTTTCTGTTTCTGTCTCCTTGCAACTTGTGTAGTTTTTACTTCATTAAGGATGTTGGTATTATTATTTGGTAAAAATACTCTTTTTTATTATTATTAATTTTTTAGAGAGGGAGGGGGGAGGGGCAGAGGAAAGGCAGGGGAGGGGGAGAGAGAGATAATCTTAAGCAGGTTCCATGCTCATTGTGGAGCCCGACACCAGGTTCGATCTCAGGACACTAAGATCATGACCTGAGCTGAAATGAAGAGTCAGATGCTTAACCAACTGCACCACCCAGGCTTCCCTGGTAATAAATATTCTTGAATGTTGCATCATTCTGCATAGTGGTCTTTAAAAATTGTCCTTTTGTCTATTTGCTTTGAGACTTGAATTTACTTTGGTGATACCAGGATATCGGCTCTTTTTCTGTTTCTATTTTTCTATTTCCATTATTTCTGTTTCCATTTGTCTGGTATAGCTTTGTCCTGTCCTTTATATTTTAGCCTTTTTGAATCACTGTTTGAGGTGTGTCTCTTATATACAAGAGAGTTGGCTTTTGCTATGTGTGTAAAATTGAAAATTGTTTTCTTTTACTAATCAAGGAAAGCCCATTTCCATTTAATTTTTTGAAATACATGTCTATTTTATATTTTGTCACAATCTTTTATAATTATGTGTATTTTATTTGCTATGTTCCTTTATAAGATGTGTATCGTTTGCTCTTTAATTTAGCACACATATTTTAGGTGTTTAGGAGAGTTTGCATTTTTGTTCTAGTGGTTATCTTGGTATTTTTACCTTTTTTTTTTTCAAAAAAGTTTTTTTTTTTTAAGGAATCTCTACACCCAACATGGGCTTGAACTCAAGACCCTGAGATCAAGAATTAGATGCTCTTCTGACTGAGCCAGCCAGGCACTCCAGTATTTATACCTTTTTAAATATACAGTCTCTTGTTTTCTTGTTTAGGGTCTGGTTTATAATTTTTTTTTAAAGATTTTATTTATTTATTTGACAGAGATAGAGACAGCCAGCGAGAGAGGGAACACAAGCAGGGGGAGTGGGAGAGGAAGAAGCAGGCTCATAGCAGAGGAGCCTGACGTGGGGCTCGATCCCATAACGCCGGGATCACACCCTGAGCCGAAGGCAGACGCTCAACCGCTGTGCCACCCAGGCGCCCCGGTTTATAATTTTTTAATTAATATCATAACTTCCACCTATTCCTTATTCTGTTTTGCTCTTTCACTTTCCCTTATCCCATTTATTGGTTGCATTGCTTTCACTTTGTCAAAACATATGACATTTATACATTAGTTTTTCGCTCTTTTCATCCCAAATTTGTTTTGTTCTTTATATCATCCATCCATCCTTCCATCCACTTAATTATCTACGTACCAAAATGCTCTACCATCAGTCATTTTGCCAAAGTTGCACGGGTATCTCTTGGTTGGAAGAAGCTTATCTTCCAATATGGGAGTTGGCAAACTTTTTTTCTAGCAGGCCAGATAGTGAATATATTAGGCTTTGCATGTCATATGGTCTCTGCCACACTACTCAGCTCTGTTGTTGTAGCCTGAAAGCTACTGTAGACAGTAAACAACTGAATGTAGCTTTATTCCCATAAAATTGTATCTATAAACACTGAAATTGGACTTGCTTTTAATTTTCACAGGCTGCAAAATATTGTTATTCTCTCGATTTTCTTTTAGCCATTTAAAAATGCAGAAACTGTTCTTAGCTCAGTCCCCATACAAAACAGGAGAGGTTGAATGTGGTCCATGAGCATAATTTGCCAACATTTGTTCGAGTAGATTCCTCTAAAAGGGCTCATGGGTACAGGATTCCCTAAACTTTTATATGTTGAAAACTCTGTGTGTGTGTGTGTGTGTGTGTGTGTGTGTGTGTACTAATAGCCTTGATACTTGAAGGCAGCTTTGTTGGATATAAAATCCTTGGTTCATGTTTCCTTTCATTGAATATTTATAAATAGTGCTCGATTTTTGCCTTGCTTATACATTGGGTTTTTTTTTTTATTATTATATTGTTTTTGAATGTCCACTACCAGTCCAGTTCTTTCACCTTTATGTGGTACTTGATCTTTTTACCTGGAGGCCTTTAAGATTTTATCTTTATCTTTGAAATCTAATAGATGAAAGACTATATTTTGGAGTTGATTGTGCATTTTCTTCTTTTTAAATATTTTACTTAATTATTTGAGAGAGAACATGAGCGAGAGAGAGTGCACAAGCTGGAGGGAAGGGAGAGAAAGGCGAGGAAGAAGGAGAAGCAGACTCCACATTGAGCAGAGAGCCCGATGTGGGCTCGATCCCAGGACCCTGAGATCATGACCTGAGCTGAAGGCAGACGCTCAACCAACTGAGCCACCCAGGAACCTCAATTTTGCATTTTCAATGGATAGGCAGACATAGGTTTTTTTTCTCTTCCTGGGAAATTTTCTTTTTTTTTTCTTTTTTTTTTTTAATTTTATTATATTATGTTAATCACCATACAGTACATCCCCAGATTCCGATGTAAAGTTTTATGCTTCATTAGTTGCGTATAATTTATTCTATTGATCTCCTTTCAGCAGGACAGCAATAATGTCATTCCTTCTTTGCTTGGCTTCTAGTTCCGTTATCTTCTCTGCCCCATTTTACTTTCCTATCACATTGTCATTCTGTTGTTTGTTTTCCTACCCCTTAATATTCTTCAGTACCCCTTATTAAATTTTACTAAGGCCTGTTCTCACTTGGACTCCGTGTAATTTATTCTTCATTTGTAAAATAACTTTGTTTTTTTCTCCCATTTTTTCCCCAGAGTTCCATCAACTCTTTTCATTTCTTCCTGTATTTTGTCCATTTCTGTTTTTACCTTTTGAATTTCTGATTCAAGGTATTTTTTTAATGTCACCACCTGCCATTTGTGTCTATTTAATTCCTCTTGGAGTATTATCTTGCATTAATATATTTTTAAGATTTTATTTATTTGAGAGAGAGAGAGTGTGAGAGAGCGTTAGCAGTGGGAGGGGCAGAGGGAGAGGGAGAAGCAGAGTCCCCGCTGAGCAGGGAGCCCGATATGGGGCTCAATCCTAGGACCCCAAGATCATGACCTGAGCCGAAGGCAGGCATTTAACTGACAGCCACCCGGTACCCCAATATTTTTTTGCTTCATGATTGCTTTTCTGGGGTTGGGGTTACCTCAGTTGATATGTATTGCATTTAATTTTTAAGTTTTTTGCAAAATTCTATATGGACCAGCTAATCATCTTGTTCATTTTTGTGGTGTTGTGCAGTTTACAGGATTTCTAGTTTAATGACACACTCTTCTGTCAGTATAGCAAAGTCCAGATACTTTATTTTTTTCAGTTGGTGCAGGGAGGTTGTGTTTTCTGTGATTTTATGGGTCTCTTGTCTTGCATAACCCTAAATTTTTCTCTTTTGCTTCTTTGGCACTTCACCAACCAATTGCCAATGGCTGCTTTTCCCTTGCTTTTACCTTTTATCTATCTTAGAAGCTATGGGTTTTGGAGAGTGCTCCTTCAACTTACATGTACTTAAAGTCCTCTCTCTATCATCTATGTTTAGATATATTTTTTTTAATTTTTTTTAAAGATTTTATTTATTTGACAGAGAGAGACAGCCAGTGAGAGAGGGAACACAAGCAGGGGAGTGGGAGAGGAAGAAGCAGGCTCCTAGTGGAGGAGCCTGATGTGGGGCTCGATCCCAGAACGCTGGGATCACGCCCTGAGCCGAAGGCAGACACTTAACGACTGCGCCACCCAGGCGCCCCCTAGATATATGTTTTTTTTAAAAGATTTTATTTATTTATTCGACAGAGATAGAGACAGCCAGCGAGAGAGGGAACACAAGCAGGGGGAGTGGGAGAGGAAGAGCCTGATGTGGGGCTTGATCCCATAACACCGGGATCACGCCCTGAGCCGAAGGCAGCCGTTTAACCGCTGTGCCACCCAGGCGCCCCTGGACATACGTTTTTTTAGTAATTTTCAGGCTGAGGATGGATTTATGCTTTGTCCCAGTTTTTTGGATCCATCTTAGGCCTGGTTGCTATTTCCTCTCTTTTCTCTTTGCTTGGTTTTTGTGTAGGTTTGTTTTTTTTCCTTCTTGTCCTTTTGTTTTGTTTTGTTTTTGGAGTAAACATTGGGAGATGGAGGCCTAGATGGCCTTGGTTGTCTTCAGCTGCCTTAGAAGGCCCTAGAAATGGCTGCACTTTGAAAGGAAGGCTTCTTTTCTGTTATTGGAAAGGAAACATTGTGAAAACACAATTTGTATTTTTGCAAAGACCACCACCAACATGCTGCCAAGGTCAAAGAGACCTTAATTATTTCAATTTATGATAAGTCACACCACGATATCTGAGAAACCTTGAGAAGCCCACAATAGATATCTGATGACTTCGTGGGATCTTTTAAAACTCAAGCTATTTGTCTACATTTGCCTCAGTCTTTTGGATACTGCCAGAAACTTTACTTTGGGGTTATGACAGTATGAGTAATCCATGCTGTTGAGTCATGTTCAATTAATGTAATTATAAAAGTTAGACTGAGGGTTTTTTTCCCTAACCTCCTGGTAATGTCAAGTGATAAACAACTCACCTAAAGTGTCAATCATTTGAGAAAATTTTCTCCAATCATTTTAGTCCTACTGAGAACATTACAGATAAAAAATGCCTATACTCAGGGCACCTGGGTAGCTCAGTCGGTTCAGCAATGGACTCTTGATCTCAGCTCAGGTTCATGAGTTGAAACCCTGCATTGGGCTCCACACTGGGCTTGGGGCCTGCTAAAAAAAATGACTGTACTCTATGTGGGTGGAATAGAATATTATTAATTAAGATGTTTGGTATTCTAGGTAGTAAATAACATGTTACTATCATTCAACTACCAAACCAAATAAATAATAATTCCCTAATGATTGTGGCTCTAATGGTTCAGTGATGGTGTTTATTACATGAGCTGCTTAAACTCTTGCAGCTCCCTGGGAGCAGATTAACCCCTCTCCAAATCACCCGGATTAGAAATTCCAAGAAAGCAGTACAGTTAAAGTACAATCTGTAATTTACATTCTATTATACTTTAAATGAATATCCTGAGCTACATTTTGCAATAAAGTAAGACATAGCTGACAATTGCATGTCTTTGAAAGTTTTATATCTCATAGATCCCTAAAATAGGAAGACAGTAAATTAAGTCAAGATTCACTCATGCACAAATCACTTACTAAGAATTTGCCCTTTGGATGGGGCGCTTGGGTGGCTCAGTTGTTAAGTGTCTGCCTTCAGCTCAGGGCGTGATCCAGCATTCTGGGATCGAGCCCCACATCAGGCTCCTCCGCTGGTAGCCTGCTTCTTCCTCTCCCACTCCCCCTGCTTGTGTTCCCTCTCTCGCTGGCTGTCTCTCTCTCTCTCTCAAATAAATAAAATCTTTAAAAAAGAAAAAGAATTTGGCCTTTGGGAAGTTGCATTAACTCTTTTCTTGCCTAATTGATTTATGCAACATGCATCTTTCAAATCTTATTCAACCTAGGCAAATATATAACACCTTCAACTTTCAGAAACTCGATCTCCACTATACTTCATTTATGCCTAAGCAATCCTATACCTTAAATGTCATTATCACTTAGAAATGCTCCATCTTCAGGTTCTCAGACTCTGAATCCAAACTTTCTGTTTTCTCAGAGCTCCTACTACTCACTGTAATGAATATGCACAAGGCCTTGGACTCCTAGTGGTTTCCCATCCCTTTGCTATTCTCTCAGACCACCACTTCAGATTTCATTTGCCACCTAAAGCAGTCTGGACCCCCTGAATTGATTATTTCATTTTTTTTTTTTTAAAGATTTTGTTTATTTATTCGACAGAGATAGAGACAGCCAGCGAGAGAGGGAACACAAGCAGGGGGAGTGGGAGAGGAAGAAGCAGGCTCATAGCAGAGGAGCCTGACGTGGGGCTCGATCCCATAACGCCGGGATCACGCCCTGAGCCGAAGGCAGACGCTTAACCGCTGTGCCACCCAGGAGCCCCTGAATTGATTATTTCAGCCATGTCCCTGCTGCTATTCCAAGATCCCTTGCCTCTTTGACCTATAACTTTATTATATTTTTAATTTTTTTTAAGTAAGCTCGATGCCCAGCGTGGGGCTTGAACTCCCAGCCCCCGAGATCAAGAGTTGCATGCTTTACCGACTGAGCCAGCCAGGAACCCCTTTACCTGTCATTTTAGCTGTGCTATTTTCCACTATGGTTAACCCCAGAGAGATTTATCCCAACACACAGACCCCCCAAACCGGCTTCACTACTATAACTCCAGCGTCCAACATCAGCTGAGCTCTCTTTTGTGTCTTTGTGTACCCCCTTTCTTGTTCTACTGTACTTTCTCTTCCACACCCCTACATTTTCAAGCCTCCTCACCTACTTTTACAACCTCCTATCTCACTAGTCTTGTGTTGTACTTCTGGTTCAATCAGAGTGTGCTGTTCACTGATTCTGCAACAGCCCCTCTGCTTTCCCAGTCACAGGCTTTCTCTTTTGCTGGTCCCTCAGCTGGCATTCGTTATCTTCATCATTTCTGCAAAAGGCTATAAATCCTTCCAGGTCCAGCTGAAATGCTCCCTTTATGAAGCCCAGCCGGGACTCCTCACTCAAAACTTTCCATTTCTCTAACACTTTGTTTATACTTTTCATAGGGTAATTCTGGTTTTGGACCTTACAGCTGATAACTGTGTTTGCCGCAGGTACGTTATCTTCAGCACTGCTCCGAGCCCTTTGAGGGCAAGGATGGTCATCTGGTTTTTCTTTGTATCCTTAGCACCTAATTTAAGGAATGACATATGTTAGATATTTATGAATAAAGAGGAAGAATAGCAAATCATGATGATATTAAAAGCTACTGCATTAGTCCAGCCAACAAATGGTGGTGACTTGGACAAGGAGAATAATCGTGGGTATCTACAATGTTCTGGTCATTCTAAAATAGATCTCTCTGTTGATGAGCACAGAGTTTGCAGCAAAATTAAAGAAAAAATACTATTTAACATGACCTACAGGGGTGCCTGGCTTGCTGTTGGAAGAGCATGCGACTCTTGATCTTGGGGTTGTAAGTTCGAGCGCCATGTTGGGTGTAGAGATTACATACGCGCGCACACACACACACACATGATGTACAAAGTTTCACATGTTCTGAATCTTCTATATCCCATCTTCTATCATGCTTTCTCTCTCTCTCTTTTTTAAGGTTTTATTTATTTATTTGACAGAGAAAAAGCAGGGAGAGTGGCAGGGAGAGGGAGAAGCAGGCTCCCAACTAAGCAGGGAGCCCAGTGGGGGGGGTCGATCCCAGGACCCTGGGATCATGATCTGAGCCAAAGGCAGACGCTTAACTGGCTGAGCCACCCAGGTGCCCCTATCATGCTTTCTCTTGTTGATGTCCCTTATAGCTATATTGGCTTGTTTGTAGGCATTCATTCATTCAGTCAGTATTTATTTAGCACCTACTCTGTCTCAAGCATTTTAAGGATGGGGCTATACTTGTCACATAGGACATATAAAGCCCTAGCTCTAATAGCAGCTTCCATTTTAATTGGGAGAGACACAAAATAGAACAGTAATACATTAATAGTAAGTAAATCAATCAATCAGTAATTTCTTATTGTAAGTGCTATGAAGAAAACGAAGCAGTGGCATGTATTAGAAAGTGTTGGCGTGAAGGGCAGTGCTCGCTGAGGTTGTCAGGGAAGATATCTTTGTGGGGATGACATTGTAGCTAAGACCTGAGTGGCAAGAAAGAACCAGCCCTGAGGAGATGGGAGGAAGTGTTTTATAGGCAAAGGGATGATGTGTGCATGGACCTGAGGCTAAAATAAGCTTGCCTGTGGACCCTTCCGCGGGTGCTAACTAACTACACTTCGACGGCTTATGACATTATGATCAAGAAGGCAGGTGGGGGCTATACTCTCATAAGGTTGATGGGAGGGTTGGGCAGTACGCCAATAACAGGAGCACAAATAAATGAACAGATTTATTTCAGGTAACAGTAAATGCCATAAAAAACGGGATGATGTGAAGTAGGATGCAAAGGATGGATTATTAGTATTCACCTTCCACAAATGAAGGAACCATGACTCAGAGAAGTTAAATTTTCATGGGTCACATTTAAGAGGTGTCAGTCTTTGGAACTGTGTCTCTCTGACCTAATGCTCTGTGCATTGTCCATGGCAGCACTGGCCTCTGTGATCTCATACAAAAGATCATGTAGTTTGACTTAGGATTTTTCGACTTCACAGTGGTGTGAATGTGATATGCATTCAGGAGAAACCGTACTTGGAATTTTGAATTTGGATCTTTTCCTAGGCTAGTGATATGCAGTCTGATCCTCTCTCATGATGCTGGGCAGGGGCATTGAGCCGCAGCCCCCAGTCAGCCACACAGTCACAAGGGTCAACAACCCATACACTGACAACCATTCTGTCCCCACACAGCCATTCTGTTTTTCACTTTCAGTACAATGTTCAATCAATTGCTTGAGATACTCAACACTTTATTATAAAGCAGGCTTTGTGTTGGATAATTTTGCCCAACTGTAGACTCAATATTCTGAGCACATTTAAGGTAGGCTAGGCTAAGCTATGATGTTTGTAGGGTGCATGTTTTTTTTTTTAAGATTTTATGTATTTATTTGACAGAGAGAGACAGCCAGCGAGAGAGAGAACACAGTCAGGGGGAGTGGGAGAGGAAGAAGCAGGCTCCCAGCGGAGGAGCCTGATGTGGGGCTCGATCCCAGAATGCTGGGATCACGCCCTAAGCTGAAGGCAGACACTTAATGACTGAGCCACCCAGGCGCCCCAGTAGGGTGCATGTCTTAAGTGCATTTTTGACTTACGGTATTTCAGCATATGATGGAACCCCTTCAGAAGTCGAGGAAGATCTGTAGTCTTTTTTTTTTTTTTTGAAAAGGAGAGAAAGAGAGTGAGAGAGAGGAGGAGGAGGTGCATGGGAGAGGGAGAGGAAAAGAGAGAATCGTAAGCAGGCTCCATGCCCAGTGTGGCTGGAGGCTCAACGTGGGGCTCGATCTCACAACCCTGAAATCATGATCTGAGCTGAGATCAAGGTCAAGAGTCAGACGTTTAACTAGCTGAGCCACCCATATGCCCCTGTAGTCATCTTTTGAAGAACTCCCTTCACATTGATCTGTGTCCTACCCATAGCTCTACTTTTTAAAAATTATTTTTAAAATACTATTTGTTGGCTAATTGAATTTAAATAAAAAAATAAATTCCATTAGTAATACATTCTTCTTATAAAAATATGTGTATGAACACCACTATCAGTATCCTTCCAAAGAAGTAATCATTGTAACAAGTTTTATGTTAATCGTTCCAGAACATCTCAGAAATGTGGTATTTTGTATGCATGATTTTCACAAAAATGGTATTTGTTCTCCATATATTCTGGAACTTGTTTTTTTCACTCAGCATATCTGGTTGGGGTATATACATATGTATCCATTCCTCCACTGGTGAACTTTTCAGTTATTGACAATTTTTAGCTAATACACTGATGCTGTATATTTCTGTTGTGCAGGTGTACTAGAATTTCTCTAGGTAAGAAGTACAGTTGATAGGTGCCTTATTCTTGCTGTATATTGTAATGGCTTGGGGATTGGTTTACCTCGTTATACTAGACTGTAAGCTGCTTGGTAATAGCCATCTTTGCATATCCAGGGCCTAGCACAGAGCCTGGGACAGGTACCTACTAGACTGAGATGAATGGAAGGGAAGTTCTAGAATTGTATATATTTACACCATTCCCTCTGCTAGCTTTCTTTTATAAGCCTTCCCAATATGCACATGGATCTACTGACAGCCTTGAGCCTGGCCAGAAACTGGAAACTCCCTTTTTGTGCTCTCCTACTAGTCTTGCTACCTTTTATCCCCTTCATCTTCCTTTCCTCCTTATTCTCTCTCTTCCTTTTTGCTTCCTCCTATACCTAGATCCTTAGCTCTTTCTACCGACCTCTGCCTTCTCCGCTTGGTTTTTTCCTGGGTTGGGAGTTGCTGAAACCAAACGAGTGAACCTGAATCAAAATATCCATGCGTTTTGACAGATCTGCCTTTAGAAATCTGCCTGAGATACACGTGGTCCTATTTTTGTATTGCCCTAATGTTTCAAGATAGATTTGGATAATTTCCATCACACATGCCAAGTTGCCCCCCCATTATGCTCACATTCTATGAAGATCATTCCATTTATTGCCTCCATCATAGGGACATGAGTCATAAAAATAATGAGACAGATGACTAGGGAACAATATATTCACAATGATAATAGCACTAATTCCACTCCAGAGAAGAACAGTCCAAGAAAGAATTTTTCCTTCCTACATAGGTTGTTTATAGTCTAAGGAGATTAGCTTGTTTGAATAGCAAGGAAAAGAGGCAACTAGAATTACAGAGTTGTGCTTTCTATCCACGTTCTCTAGCGGCTTCGTAAACTTGCAAACGTAGGCAAACTCTGGCCCACAGGCCGAATCTACCCCATGGCCTGGTTTTGTAAAGGAAATTTTATTGGAAGACCAAATGCCCATTTGTCTATGGTACTATCTATGGCTGCTTTCTTTTTTTCTTTTTTTTTTAAAGAATTTATTTATTTTATTTATTCGACAGAGATAGAGACAGCCAGCAAGAGAGGGAGCACAAGCAGGGGGAGTGGGAGAGGAAGAAGCAGGCTCGTAGCAGAGGAGCCTGATGTGGGGCTCGATCCCATAACGCCGGGATCACACCCTGAGCCGAAGGCAGACCCTTAACCGCTGTGCCACCCAGGCGCCCCTATGGCTGCTTTCTTGATACAACAGCAGGGTTGAGTTGTTGGGGCAAAGATGGCCTTATGGCTCACAAGGCCTGAACTATTTACTTTCTGGCCCTTTACACATGCAGTTTGCTGACCCCTGCCCTATAGAAAAAACCAAAGGCAGTGATGATTCTGTCAGTGCTCCAACAAGGCATGGTTGAGCAGACTCCCTTCTGTTGTCATTGAGCCCCACAGCTGTTCCGTGCAGTTAGAGTCCTCCTTTCCCTCCCATCTCCTGCCTCTAATCCTTCTTCCATATCACACTGCCAGAATCATTTCAGGAAGATACTGGGTGTTGCTGTGTTCCTTTCGGCCAGAACTCTGTATAATTTCCAAGACCCTCTGTTATCACACCTTTATTCAGACTGACTGCCTCTGCTTCCTCAGCGTAGCCTCCTTGTTCAGGTAGATTCATTCTGAATGTACCCTCCTCAGAGGCAGCGAGGTCCTGCCTCTGTGTATCTGCCCAAGCTGCTTTCTTTCTTGGAATGTCCTCCTCACTCTCTAGATGACATAATGAAATCTTACCCATTCTCTAAGCTCCAACTCCAGAATCCCACTTCTCTATGAGCAACCCAGCCTAGGCAAATGGAGCAATTCTAAGGACCATTCTTCCATTCTTGCAACATATGGCTGGTAGCCTTAGAGATGCCAATCAGTAGTTATTGTTGGTAGGAGGTGTGTGGCTGGCTAAGTTGGTGGAGCATGTGACTTTTGATCTCAGGGTCATGAGCTTAAGCCTCACGTTGGGCATAGAGATAATTTTTTTTAAAGATTTTATTTATTAATTTGACATAGAGAGACAGCCATCAAGAGAGGGAACACAAGCAGGGGGAGTGGGAGAGGAAGAAGCAGGCTCCTAGCAGAGGAGCCTGATGTGGGGCTCGATCCCAGAACGCTGGGATCACGCCCGAGCCGAAGGCAGACGCTTAATGACTGCGCCACCCAGGCACCCCAGGGATTACTTTAAAAAATAGTTTTTGTTAAAAAAAAAAGTTTTTGTTGGTAGTCTCTTGTTCTCCTTGATCTTTGTGGGGCTTTTTTTCCCTCCAGGCTGAGGGGCCCGGAGGCTTTTATTTCTCAACTGGTCCACAGGGTGGGGGTGAGTCTAGCACAGGGCCACCCCGGGGGGGGGGCCACCTCACCGGGACCCTTGGCCTCTGGCCGCATCTGCCTCCTTCTGCTTCTGCCTCTTCTTCCCTGGAGCAGCCCCTGCTGCTGCTCAGACGCCTTCTGCGCATCACGTGGTCCGCGTGCTCGCAGTCGTCGCTGTCGTGCTGCTGGTGCTCGCAGGCTAGGAAGTTGGGGAAGCTGGCATGCTTGCACTGGAGCAGCTGGATGAGCTAGTGGGTGCAGTCCTCCCGCTGTTGGATCACCAGCTGCACATCGTTCATCTGCGGCTGCGTGGCCACCCTCTCGTGCTCCTTGCGCCCCGGGAAGCCGTGGGGGAAGAGGGGAGAAGGTGGGATTCCATGGGGGTCGAGCCCCCCCCCCCCCGGTTTGCAGGGGAGCACAAGGCCAGATGCGCTCCCATGGCTGTAAGTCAGCAGGTTCCTGCCGCAGCCAGTTTTGTGTGTTGTGACTTGATACAAAATTTAACGTCCTATCTTCTCTGCTATCCCTGCTCTAAACAAATGGAAGAGAAGTGTCTATTTTCACTTGGAGATATTTCAGTGACAATAACTAGGTAGTATTTTTCTAGAAAAGCAGAACACGTTGTGAGAAAAAAAGTTTTTCTTGTCAGCCTAGCAACTTCCTCCTCCTTCTATAAAAATTCATTTCCCCAGTCCATATGTAAGTCAGAATTGCTAAGAAGAAAAATGCCACTTTAATGAGAAGGAAATCGAATGAGCCACGAACATTAACATTTTCAGAATTAGACGGATAGTAAAGAACATCAATCCAATTGAGTACATTTTTAGGAAATCATGATTTCCTAGGTCTAAATATGACCAGAATATCTTGAAAAACAAATTGGTACATAAATGTGCTGTCAGGAAGATTCTATTTTCTCCTCACTTCCACAGCACTGCTTCTTAAGCCCAAGTTGAATATTTCACTATGGCAACATGAAGTAAATTACTCAGCCTCGGATTGAAATGGGAAAATTCTAACATATATATGGTACAGTAAACAAAGACATCACTATGAGTGCTCAAGAGCAAGGTCTTTTGTTGATTTGTTTCTGGTTCCTGTGGGAAAGTCCTCTGTTGGCTCAAGGCTGCTCCCACCTTGCTACAAGCCCCCTCTGCACTGACCTTTCTTTGGTTTAAGTGTGTCCTATATATCACATACTAAAAATTTGTTTGTTATTTATCTGAAATGCAAATTTAATTGAGGATCCTACATTTTATCTGGCACCCCTACCCCAAACTTCCCTTGGCCAGGTTCCTGTCGCTGGGAGTGGGCAGCACCGAGGTGCATAGCTCCTCCCCTCCAGCTGGGCACCGGGAAGACCTGCTAGAGACTAGATGTTTCCCCCTCGACATTGTCTCCCTTGCTCAGTCACGTCCATAGTATGTACTTGATACCACTAAACCATGGGTCCCTCTCCAGGCTTAATGCTACTGCCCTGGGTTTAGCTTCATCAGCTTCTGCCTGCCATCTTTGTTGTAGCAGTCTTCACTCTTCCCTGGTTCCTTTACATTCATCTCCATCCACCCCCTGCCCACCTCTACAACCTTTTCTCTCACCATAGCCTCCAGGCCTCCTTTGCATGTTACTTCTAGCCATGTTTTTTGTTTGAACATGCCATCTTATTTCTCTTCTCTGCCTTGATTCAGTGACCTAGAATAAATGGCCCCCATGCCCACCGGAAACTACGCTCCCACTCTTCTCCACCTGCTGAGCACTTACCTTTTAAGAATCAACTTGAAGGTCACCACTACTGAAAGCTGTTTCTTTTTACTGTGAGCTCTCTCAGCTAATGGGATGAGGCTTCAACACACATCTTCTTGCATACAGTGAACCTTTCTAAGAACACAGGGAAGTGGGTTAGTGTTAATTTGTCAGGAGAAACCGCGGTGGTAGATGGCTTTATAGGGCACATGCTGTTTTGTCTATGTAACAAAGTCATCGCTGCAGAGTGCTTTTTTGCCAGGGCTTGGTTCAGGAGCCCAGAAATCAGCTTAGGGTCCAAGGGCCAGGCTAATTCAGCAGGAGGGATGAGAGGGGAGATTGGGGGAAATTCTTTCTTTTTTTTTTTTTTAGATTTTTATTTATTTATTTGACAGAGATAGAGACAGCCAGCGAGAGAGGGAACACAAGCAGGAGGAGTGGGAGAGGAAGAAGCAGGCTCATAGCAGAGGAGCCTGATGTGGGGCTCGATCCCAGGACTCTGGGATCACGCCCTGAGCCGAAGGCAGATGCTTAACCACTGTGCCACCCAGGTGCCCCTGGGGGAAATTCTTTCTCATTCATATTTACTTGGCTTTTGGTCAAGTCTTGCTTTGTATTAATTAAGTTAAATAATTAATTATGGTATTTCTTTTACTTGAAACTGGGAACCTAGACCATTTGAGGGAAGCTGAAAAATCATGAAAAATTTGAGGTAGACACCCAACCTTGTGTTAATAAAATAACTGCCAGTGTGAATATATAAAAGAGAAATCCATCTTTTTTTTAGTGTGTATGGTTACAAAATTCTATAGACAGTTATATAAGGAAGAAGTAGGCCAATTTACAGAGGTCAAAGGAAAGTCACCCCTAAGATTTTAAAAGCAGTTGCTTTTAGTTGGAAACGTGGCTTACTTTAAAATACAACGGTTGGAAAAACTTACTGCTTTTTTGTATGTCTGTTACTAAGCTCCATTAAATGTTGGTTTCCCCAGACCACCTTTTAAGAATTAGGTCATAGGTGTCTGCTCTATTCCCCTAATAAGGCTTTTGGGTAACATCTAAAGTGGTTCTCCATCTTGGTTGCATGTTAAAATCACCTGGGTCCCACCCCTAGGGATTCTAATTTAATCCATCTGGGGTGAGGCCCCAGGCTTTGGCATTTTTTCAAACTGCCCCCAGGCCATTCTTATGTGCAGCCAGGTGGAGAAGCACTGATCTATTTCAATAATTGACGTCTTTTACTGAGGCTTCACCTTGTACTTTCTATAAAGTGTACTTGATAAAGTGTATCCATTCCAAGAACAAGCAGAGCTGGTCGCAGGGCTGCAGGCTGGTTGGATTAGTTACAAGTGCAAGTTTCTCCCGTGGCTGCTCCTGTTCAATCAGGTCTGCAGGCAGCCAGAGTCTGTAGCCCATGACCCTGATAGCTCAAAGTTATGTCATACATCTATAGAACACACTGCGGATACATCTTCAGTCTCATCAGGAGAATTCGTAGAGAATGGTCCGCTTGTAAGATTTGACCTTGCTCTTTTTAGTCCCAAGAAGGATGCTGTTAGGAAAAGACAGACTTGGAATTCAACCAGGTTGCTTTTATTCAGAAGGTGATGTATTTCCAAAGGATGAATGGATTCCAAAGTTCTTCAGTAATCACACTTGTATATATCCTGTTTTGAGCCACAACTATAGAATTTACTGTCCCATTAATTGCCACAAGTAATTTCCATGTTTACATTTTCCCCTTTACCTTCTGTGTAAATGGTGATAAGAACGAGTTGGAGTGAATGTTTCTTTTAGGCTATCATTTAGCATTAAACAGTGACAGTCTGCAACAGGAATCTGATCTCTTGGGATTTTATACCAGTAATTAAAAGCCCCAGGCCATCCTGCCTAGGAAGGCAGTGGGAAAAATGTCTCCATCTTTAGTGAAAATTATGACGGAATTATGGGAGTTACTACTGACATGAAACATCATATGGAGGAGGTAGTACGTTTGATGATTTGTAAATTGACCTATAAATAGCAGTAGGAAAAACAGCCTAGCAGCAGACATAAAACTGATAACATAAATAAAAGCATCAGAATATCTGAAACATGGGAGCTTCTTTTTATAGCTGGAGGAGATGATTGCTTTCATTATTTTCCCAATTCTTACCTATTTGTTCTATAGTTGAGTGGGTCCAGACCCCACATCCTATCGTGTGGTCCTAAAAATATGCTTCCTTAGAGTGGCAAACAGTGAGTATGCATTCAGTGAGCTCCTTCCCTTTCTTGTGAAGCTCCAGATAAACTATATAAATTCCCCACCAAAATGATATGCTGTGAGCGTCCCTCTAAATTCTGAAGTGCTCATCTATTCCCATGATGACTTCTTCATTGCCATGAGTGTGTACAGGGAGCTCAGGTGTGGAGAGCATGGTTCCATTGGGAATTCCCTGTTCTCGTCCCTCCTTTCGGTCAGTGGGCTTATCTCTGTGGACAGCAAGTCAGGGCTTCAGCCTCCTCTGAAATGGATTTGCTGTAGGAAGCTACTGTGGAGTGGGGAGGGAGCATTTGAAAGACTGGGCAGACTTCTTTGGGGGGACTTCTTAGTTAAACGGGACTAAGTGGTCATTTGAAGTTCTTTTATGGTCAGTAACAGGAGATATAGATAGGTAGATAGATAGAAAGATAGAGGATCCTTTTACATCACAAAATAGGACAGGGTTTTTGCATGTAATTTGTTTCGATTGCAGAGAAGAAATACTGCTAAGGTCAGCTAGCATAATCTATGGCTAGGGGGTTTCTGGTGGGCAGGGGGCAGAACTGAGGGACTGGGGTGGAAGCCTTCCCCTCATTTTTTAGCGTGATTAGCATATTCGGAAGGGCAGTAGTTGGCACTACAAGCACAGGGAAATTAGGATTTATCCACTTGTCTTGTCAGCCTCTGAGAGAATGTTAACCTCGGTGTTCGGTTGATAAAGTTAATAACATTCTGTGTTTGCAGTTCTTGGAAGATATGTGCTGAGGGTAAAATCACCATCTGGGGTGGTGGAATAGGTACTCCCAAATATCACACCTACTAAGCAGCGCAGGATACTCCTTGAATTTTTAATTCGGTCCTTTAGAGCCAGAACCAGAAATGGGAATTTCTGATGGAGTGCTCGTTGCTGTTTGCATGTAATCTCTTGAAAATGATCTGACATTAGAACACTACCCATACACACGCATGAAACAGTCACAGATTTATGTATTCTTCCAGGGTGCGTCCATGGGATTACTACTGGATTTATCCGGGATCTGTGGATTCTTCCTTCAAGAGATCTTAGGTCTTCTAAATTTTTTTTTAAGATTTTATTTAGTTTGACAGAGACAGCCAGCGAGGGAGGGAACACAAGCGGGGAGTGGGAGAGGAAGAAGCAGGCTCCTAGCAGAGGAGCCTGATGTGGGGCTCGATCCCAGACTGCTGGGATCACACCCTGAGCCGCAGGCAGACGCTTAATGACTGTGCCACCCAGGCACCCCGGAGGTCTTAGGTCTTCTTTTCTCCCTTTCATGCTGTGTGCTACTGCAATAGCCTTTTAAAATTTTTTCATTGAAATGTAATTTCTATGTAACTATAACTTTATCAGACAAGTGGTTGGGACTGGTTACGAAAAAAGGATCAAAGTTGAATTTTTTAAACATGATGTTGCTTGGTTCCTTTTGGATAAAAGTTAAAAAAAAGGCATCTCCTGAGTATGCTGAAATTTTGACATAATCTCCTCTTGCATTTCCATAAACATACTTCAGTGAGACTTGTTTCTGTGTTGCTTTTTTATATGTATAGATTTTCAAACTTGTGGTATAATAGACGTAACATTTACCATCTTAACCGTTTTTAAGCGTACAGCTCTGTGGCATTAAGTACCTCCACATCGTTGTGCAACCATCACCATCAGCCATTTTTAGAACTTCTGTCATCTTGAAAAACTGAAACTCTGTACCCAGTAAACAAGAATTCCCTGTTCTTCTCTCCCCCCAGCCCCTGGTAACCACCATTCTACTTTCTGTCTCTTCTGGGTACCTTATGTAAGTGGAATCATACAATATTTATCCTTTTGTGACTAGCTTATTTCACTGAGCATAATGTCTTCAGGGTTCCTTCATGTTGTAGCATGGTTCGGAATATCCTTCCTTTTTAAGGCTGAGTAATAATCCATTGTATGTATTACCCCATTTTCTTTATTCATTCATCAGTTAGTGGACATTTGGGTTGCTTCCACCTTTTGGCTATCGTGAACAATGCTCTTATGAATGTGGGCATACAAAGATCTGTTCAAGTTCCTGCTTTCAGTTCTTACGGACATATACTGTGAATTAGAATTGCTGAATCATATGGTAATTCCATATTTAATGGTTTGAGGACCCACCATATTGTTCTCCATGGTGGCTGTGCCATCGTACATTCCCACCAGCAGTGCACAAGGGCTCTGATTTCCATATATCCTCACCAACACCTGTTATTTATTCCCTGTCTTTTTTTTTTTTGGTAATAGCCATCCTAATGGGTTTTAAGTGGTATTTCATTGTGGTTTTTGATCTGTGTTTCCTTAATGCTCAGTTATGGGTTGGACATCTTTTCAGCTGCTTAGTGGGCATTCATATATTTCTTTGGAGGAATGTCTGTTCAAGTCCTTTGCCTGTTTTTGAATTGGGTCATTTGGTTTTTTTGGATGTTAAGTTGTGCAAGTTCTTTATATTCTGGGTATTAAGCCCTTATCGGGTAAACGATTTGCAAATATTTTCTCCCGTTCCATGGATTGCCTTTTCACTTTGTTGATAGTGTCTTTTGATGTACCACTACAGTAGCTTCTATTTTTATTTATTTATTTTTAATTTTTTTATTCTTTAAGTAGTCCCTACCCCCAGCATGGAGCTTGAACTCACCACCCCAAGATCAAGAGTCGCATGCTCTACCGACTGAACCAGCCAGGTGCCCCCAGTAGCTTTTAATATGTCCTGATACATCCAGTCTTTATGCTTCTCTCCCTCCCTCCCCACTTCTCTCCTCCATTTTCCTCCTACTGCATTTCTCCCCCTACCCTCCTCTCTGTCGCTCTTTGTCCTCTTTCAGCCTCCTTCCCTCTCCCACCCTCCTCTAAATGTGTAGAGTCTTTACAAATTCCTTCTCTTCCCTCAAGGCTCACTTCTTCTGTAATCTTTCATTTTGATTTGAAGGCTTGTAGTAGACACAGTGATAGATGTTGCTATCAGTCCTTGAACTTTGATAGTTTGCATAGCTACCATATTTGCATCGCTGTCGGTTTTTTTTTCTGTGAAGAGCCATAAGCCCTGCTGGGCTGGGTCAGTTCACTGAGTGAAGGAAGGCTGTACCGGTTGGCTTCCCAGCACTGCCTGGACTCCAGGTCTTGTATGCAGTGCTTCCCAAGTGTAATATTTTGCTACCACGGAGGATCTGAGAAGGTGGTGGTACGAAGGAGGCAGAAGGGTCTCCATGCTCTGGTTGTTACAGAGCTATCTTTGACGACAGTATAATGGACCAACCGCCTAAAGTGTAGTGGGCCAGGAAACTCCACCGAATCCCCCCCTTGGAGGCAAATATGTGGAGAAGAACTCTATGTTACTTCCTGTGCAAATTGGCTGTCCTGGACCACATGACAAGTAAAAACTGGAAGCAGAGGTGGTTCTTACTAGTAAATGGTGTGAGTGTTAATAGGACAGGCAACGGAGTGACTTTGGGGACACAAAACATACAAGGAAAGCCTTAAAAAATTCCAGAAAGCGTAACAACCAAAAAATACAGGTATCCTTCATTCTGACACTCACTTTAGTGTAAACTACACACATAACAAAAATACTTTTTAAAAGGGCAAAAAAAAAAAAGCACACAGAGGTGCCTTCGGAATAAATTATTATGCATTTGTTCATGTCTTTCGCAGTGTTACTATTTATTTTGCACAAATCCTATGAAGTGGACAGTTTTTCACTCCAGAATGAGTTTTATTTTATTTTCTTGAATTATTAATGATACACTTTATTAGCCATATATCAACATCATGGACACATTTTTTTACCGGAGAGAGTGGCTTTGGTGTGAAAGAAAAAGCAGCTATGATCTCCTGGCAGCAGCTCCATTTTCTCCCTATTGCCCCAGGAGGGTGCTTCATTTTCCTGCCATGATTTCTCACAAAGGGGACTGTGAATTTCTCCCAATTCATTTCCGACAGAAGTTGAGAAAACTCCTGCACTCAGCGAAACGGGACTGAGCATCTGGGGATTTGAAACACTGGCTTTCCAGCGGGTCCTCCCCCGCCAGCCAGTGCTAGGCCTTGGCCTCTAAGCCAGAGCCTTCCTATTTTTGTATTCACTGGCCTTGCCGTGGTAGCACCTCCGGGGAAAATCTCCTTCTGAAAATATCTTTTTGTATAACATGGAAGATTTCCAGAAAGGCAAAATGAGGAAAGTTTTGTTGTTTTAGTCCCTCAAAAATGCTTTGCTTTCTCCATGTTTTCCATCTTTTTTTTCTTAATGACTCTATCTTGTTTGCTCCTTAATGAAAGGATTATGCCATCATCATGGTTGAGAGTTTAATTTCACATTATCCTGAGGGATGTACTCCTTCCAAATTATTCTCATGTCAGTGCAGTCATGGGAGTTAAAACTGCATTTTTGAATTACAATGTTTGGCAAATGTCCCTTTAGGGTTTCAGATGTATAAAAAAAGCAGGAAAAAGAATGGAAAATTGCTGTCAGAACACCATGTTCAGTGCTCCAGAAAAGGTCTTTTACCACCTTACTAAGTTCTTAAAATTAAAGTACGAAGGAATATAATAACAAGTCGAAACTTCTCTCCTAGAGACCAGATAAAATCTAGACCTTTCAGATAAAAGATGTTACTAGGACCTGAATTCTAAATGTGAAACTGTCCCTTCCAAATTCTGCTCAGGGTGCTAATTATGCATTATCCTTTGGCTATACTGAAGTCAGGAATGTCAATTCATGTTAGTCACCAAGATGGTCACCTTAGTCTGGGAATCCAAAGATGGAGGTTACTATACAGATCAATGAAGTACTCCTAAAACAGTCTGGAAGCACATGGCCTCAAGGATTGACAGTGATTGTTTCTGGGTGGTGGGATTATGGATTGTTTTCCTTTCATTTTTCTGTCTTTCCTAAATTGTTCACAATGAGCACATGTGGTTTTCGTGATCTTCTTAAGCAGGGTTTATCCCCAGAATCCAGAGCCTGAGACAAGGGGCTCACATGAAGTGTTCTTTGGGTAGATGGTCCCGGAGAATAGGAGTGGAGGACAAGAGAAGAGCGAAATGAGGAAGGAATTACCACAGGGTCACCAGAGTCTCAGTGCTTGTGGACCCCCTGGGGAGACATATAGAATACATTGCACAATTATCTTCTAGAAGATGGATGAAAGGAGCGTTTATCTACCAGCTCCCACTGCTCCACTGGTCATCGGTTGCCTTGTGCGGTGCTCACTTCATAGAAATTCCATGTTTGAACGTGTGCAAGTGCCAAACAGGTTTCCACAGATGCCCCTACTGTGACAGCATTTAAAAGCCCTGGGGCCGGGAGCCAGAGCTATCAAAAGGTGGCTGAACAGACTACTCGCCACATTAAGGGCTGGAGTAAAAGGTAGGCTTACAGGATGCAAGGCACAAGAGGTTCCAGTATAAGAATGCAGACATAACAGACATTCTCATTTTGCCAACAAAACTCTTAGAATAATTTGGGTTGTTTTAGTGGGTTAAAAAGACCCACTTAACCTTGAAGACATTATGCTATGTGAAAGAAACCAGCCACAAAAGGACAAATATTGTACAATTCCATTCATATGAAGTACCTTAGATTAGTCAAATACGCAGCGACATAATGCAGAACAGAGGTTCCTGGGGGATGGCGGGGAGGGGAGCACGGGCAGTTATTGTTTAATGAAAAAGTTCTAGGGGTGCCTGGGTGGCGCAGTCGTTAAGTGTCTGCCTTCGGCTCAGGGCATGATCCCAGTGTTCTGGGGTCAAGCCCCACATCAGGCTCCTCCACTGGGAGCCTGCTTCTTCCTCTCCTACTCGCCCTGCTTGTGTTCCCTCTCTCACTGGCTGTGTCTCTCTGTCAAATAAATAAATAAAATCTTAAAAAAAAAAAAAAGTTCTAAAGACGGATAGTGGTATGGTTGCACAACAACATAAATGTACTGAATACTACTGAAATAAATGCTTAAAATGGTAAATGTTATGTGTATTTTACTGCAGTAAAAAAGAAACCCTATGAAGAAACTTTTATGATCTCACCGTTCTGTCAATTGGAAGTCAGGGTACAACATGGCTCAACTGGATCCTCTGATTAGAATCTCATAAGGCCCAAATCAAGGTGTCAATAG
The DNA here is from genome assembly GCF_002007445.2 of Ailuropoda melanoleuca. Classification (NCBI taxonomy): domain Eukaryota; kingdom Metazoa; phylum Chordata; class Mammalia; order Carnivora; family Ursidae; genus Ailuropoda; species Ailuropoda melanoleuca. Next base: position 105,441,980 of record NC_048238.1, on the reverse strand, counting down.
GGCTGTGTTCCTTTCTGGGGACTCCAGGGATGAATCTGCTTCCAGATTCATTTAGTTTGTTGGCCAAAATCCGTTCCTAGTGTTTATAGGACTGAAGTCCTGTTCCCTGGCTGTCAGGTGCTGGTCTGTGCTCTAAGTCAGGTGACGGCAGTCACATAGGTGTCCTTTTCCTGTGAGTCTTCCTATTATCTTTGTGTTCAAATTTCCCCTTTGCATGAGGATACTAGTCAGATTGGATGAGGCCCACCTCATTTTAACTTGGTTATCTCAGATAAGACCCTATTTCCAGGTAACATCCCATTCTGAGATACTTGAGGTTAGGACTTAAACATATCATTTTGTGGGGACAGAGTTCAATCCATAATACCGGGTAATGTATTTTCAAGGTTTAGGGATTATGATGTATACATCTTCCTTGTTTTTATGTGGATGTCTTTTGAGGAGAGGGGAACATCTTTCTAATCACACCTTCATGCTTTCCTTTATGAATGAGTATCTGTTAGACGAATCCTTAGAGTGGTCCCACCATTCTTGATTTGTTAGCATTTTGTAAATATTGAGTTTATTAATCCAGAGTAAATTTGTAAGAGGAATTAACATTGTCTGAAAAAAAGATGTTCACAGTTGGGTATAATTATCCAGGAAATTTCTGATTATGGTTACCAGGGATTATCCTGCAGGACCTCTTGGTGTGGGTTGCATTACAGATAGATATATTGTAAAGATTCCACTTAAAAAGCCTTATTTAATGTTGTATTTTAAATACTTAGATAAATGGTAACTTATTTCCTCACTTTCAAAATTCTTTTCTTGGTACATCAGGATCTCTTTAAATTGAGAATCAAACTTTAAGGCTTTCAGCATTCATTCCTACTTCTTTTTCTTTCTTCCTTTTGAGATACTTTTCTCTTTCCCTTATATCTTTTCCTTTATTCATTCATTTATTTATATGTTAATTCACCAAACATTTACCGGCCTTCTCTGGGCCAGGTATATTCTAGATACTGGGTGATACAGAGATGAGTCTAGCCTATCCCCGGCCTCAGGTGGTTGGCAAGGGAATTCTCTGTATTGTCTTCCTAACTAGACCATCAGCAGTGAGATCCCTTGTCTCCCATCTTCCACCTTCCACAGCCCTCAGCACAATGCTTGCCCTAGTATGACCTTGGATTTTTTTCTATCATATTCAATTTAATCATTTTAGTTGTTTAATCTTTAGGATTTTCACCTTTATTTTTTTAAGTTTTATTTACTTTTTAGCAATCTCTGCACCCAACATGGGGCTCAAAGTCATGACCCTGAGATCAAGAGTTGCGTGCTCTTCCCTCTGAGCCAATCAGGGGCCCCTAGGATTTTCACCTTTAAATGGCATAGACACCAATTGTGCCCTGACTCCTCTCCTCTGGGGCTAACTTTTCAACTCCATTATTGCCATGGAAACCAGCTGCAGGCCTCAGAGCGACTCACCTCCACTGCACCGTCTAACTCAGCTTTCTGCCTGCAGGGTTGCTGTTGCTGCTGAGTGGTAAACCTTTAGCAGCTTGCTTGCCCATCTGTTTGGTTGTCTCTCAAATAGGGTTAACAGATAAAATATAGGACCCACAGTTCAATTCATATTTCAGATACAAAACAATTTTTAGTATGTCTCAAATGATGTATGGAATGAACTTATACTAAATACATTTATGGTTTATCTGAAATTCAAATATAACCGGGCATCTTCTATTTTGATTTTCTAAATCTGGCCCCTTCGATTGCAGTGCTGGAGGTGGGGATGAGCTACTACCCACTAGGCACAACCTTTGAGCAGTGGAAGGAGGGATCCAGTGGATATACTCCCCTGTGTTGTCCCTTAGGTGGACGGTTAGGAGATACAGTCTCAGAGGATCCTCACAGGATCAAGCCATGCTTGACCACAGCCATGAGTAGCTTATTACAAAGCCTCGGTTTGGTTTTTCATCTTTCCCTGTTTTCACTCTTCCCTGTCCTCTCCAGGACCTTGGAATCACTACCTACATACTGATTCTTCTCTCTACTGCTTTTGGAAGAAACCCAAGCTAAGCATCTCCTTTTCCATTCTAATACTCAGGCTCCAGGTATAATGCCTAGTATAATTGGGGAGCTAGATTGAAATACTCTTTTTTGATAGATTAGTGAGGAAATAGTAGTCCTAGCCTCGGATTGTCCATTTCTGACACGTAAGCATGTCTGGGCATATTTGGTGAACTGACGGGATAGGCTTAAGAGAAATCAGTGGGGGAAAAGAATCCAGGGAATATTCATATCTAGGGTTCAAATCCACTAGGAAGTGTCTTGGAGGAAATTGATCAGGGGTTTGAGATAGCATACTGCATATACATTTTTACCTCTCCTCTCTCCAAAATCCTGTTGAAATACTAGACATAAAATGTTTTGTAAAGAATAAATCCATAGTAGCTTTGAAAAATAAGAAAGACTGCTTTTAGGAGGTAAGATATTTTGAGTAATTTATACAAGGTAAAAAAAAAAATAGAAGACGTCATATTGACTAACGAACTAGAGCAGGGAAAATCTCAAAGCAGCCATAGGAAAGGGCTGCCACAAACGTACAGGCATTTCTTTTCAATTCCAGGCTTGAATAATAGATATGAAGATGAAGTGTGGATGCTGGGCGGCAGTACAAATAGTACCATTTTCTTCAGAAACTGCTAGGCCAGTGGGACACTTCTCCTTTTGTCATGTATCTGTTTGTCTATCTAACTGTCTATAAGGCTGGCATGAGAGGTGTTTTCCCCAGTAGATAGTACTGATAAAATTGTCTATCGATTATCTTATTTGCGGAAAAGAAAGTTACAGTCTTACCCTATACCACATATGCACCAAAAAGTCCACTTGTATTGAAGATCCAAACATTTTTTCCCAAGATTTTATTTACTTATTTGAGAGAGAGAGAGCACAAGCAGGGGGAGCAGCAGGCAGAGGGAGAGGGAGAAGCAGGCTCCCTGCTGAGCAGGGAGCCCGATGTGGAGCTCAATGTGGGGCTCGATCCCAGGACCCTGGGATCATGACCAGAGCCCAAGGCAGACACTTCACCTACTGAGCCACTCAGGCGCCCCATGAAGATTCAAACATTTTAAAAGTATAAATATTAGAGAAGAATCCATAGCAGGATCACCTTTGTAATATTTGAAATTGTTAAGACCATCCCAAGAACTATCTGAAATCCAGAAGCCATAAAACCCCAGAAGAAAGAAAGGATTTGGAAGGATGGAAGAAAGAAGTAACCTAGCATACTTCCATCAAAATGAAAATTTCTGCATGGCAAAATTCATCATTATTTATCATAAGCAAAGTTAAAAGACAACTGGCAAGATTGGAGAAAACATGAAACACAAGGTTAATATTACCAGTCTGCACATTGCCCCAATAAATGAATAAGGAAATGACAACAGGAAAAAGTAGACAAAGAGTATTGTAGTAGATTGTTTGCAATGATCTGTTTTGCTTCCGTGTAGGAGAATTAATGCTTTCCCATCCTGGAAAACTCAGACATGGCCATATGATTTGTTTGGGTCAATGAAATGTGTCATAGGCAGAAGCTTTAAAACTTGGTATTAATTTGCCATGTTCTGTTTACCTTCTGTCACAGCAACCAGATATTCTGGACAGTGGCTGCTCCCAACCAAACCAAGATTGAAATGCAGTGTGCATGAAAAAGAAATCTTTGTTTTAAGCCGCTGAGATTTGGGGTTTGACACCATGGCTTAACCTTGCCTATACTGACCCATACAGAAATCAGTATCCGAATAGAGGTGCTGTTGCAACAAAATCTATGAAATATATGGCATTGATTTAAAGGTGGTGTTCTCGGCAGGGAGGAAACCATCAGAAGCTAGGTCAGTGAGAACAAGTCAAATAGTAGAAAAAGTTTTAGTGAAACTGTGATCTATAGTAGCCAGAAAGGCAGATGTAAGGAGCATGTAGTTTTAGGGAAAGAGGTTGAAAAACAGAATATTAGTTTCAAGTATTGGTAACTTTTGTCTATATTTCTCCAATTATTATGAAAGAAATGAGCTTAGGTAAGCTACTTAGCTGATAGTCGAACATAAATGAAAGACAATTGAGAGTTTAGAAATTTAAACTGGCCCTTTAGGCTTGAAAACGAGTTTAAACTTCAGTGTGAAATAAAGTTTTTGAGCAATAAAGGCAAATTTAATTTCAAGACTTATGTCAAGGAAAAATCAAAAGATATGGCCTCCTCCATACTATTGTTAAAATCTTTAAATCCTTTAAACCTATTATCTTAGTGCAAGTATCAAATTAAGGGTATAATCTTCACACGCATTATTAAAAATACTCAATAGAGGGGTGGGTGCCTGGCTACCTCGGTGGAGAGTGCAACTCTTGATCTCAGGGGTGTGGGTTCGAACTCCATACTGGGAGTAGAGATTACTTAAAAATAATATCTTAAAAAAGTTATTCGATAGATTAACATTCCTGAAATTTTGACTGAGTGTGTGATCTATCCTTTGCCATTTGGGTGAAATGGCTCAGGAACAAGGGCAAGGGACTGAGGGTGTGACTCTTCCATAGAAGACTGATGGATTCAAGGTACTCAAACTTAAGGAGAGAGAGAGAGATCTAGAAAAGAGGTGGAGATATGGTTATTGGCCCATAGAGCTGACTGGAATGCAATTGCTAAGAAGCCAAGTTAAGTTTTTGAAAATAATTGTAATGCCCAAGAGACCAGGAGCCTGGACTAAACAGTTTGTGACTGAGGCTTCAAATGATATTTGGGGCCTCAGCCTCTTTTGGATGAAAAGCAGTCTACAAAAGCTGCTGGATTTCCAAGGAAGGTAGTTTCCTCATGCCAACTCCATAGACAGACAAGAAGCACAATTAAAAGGAAGAACTTTGGGGCACCTGGGTGGCTCAGTCAGTTAAGCGTCTGACTCTTGATCTCGGCCTGGGTCTTGATCTTGGGGTGGTGGGTTCAGGCCCAGTGTTGAGCTCCACCCTGCGTGTGGAGCCTACTTAAAAAAAAAAAAAAGGAAGAACGCTTAGGGGTGGTGGAGTCAAGAACCACAGGCAAATGGTGGGCGGGCAGAGAAGCTACTTGAAGGAAGAGCAACCAGGGCCTGTTCTCGGGACAGTTCTGTAAGCCTGGACCAGGGGCCCATTCAGGCATCTGCCCAATGGGATGTCATTGTTGCTGTGGGCCAGGGACTGCTGGATAGCTTCCATGCTTCCTCTTTCTCAGTCGGGGTGGAATGTGTTTGAAAACAGCCCTATGCCTATTTCACCATTGTATATTGGACGGCGGATCTCTGATGTAGAGACTGACTACCCTGTGACTTGAGATTCTTGACTTTGAGCTTGGAGCAATGAGTAGATGGTAGTTAATGTTATCTCCCTTAGAGAAGGGGTAAAGTGAGAGGGGAGGAAGCATATATTTGTCAACCAGGAGGTTAGACCGCATTAGTCAGGCCTTTATTATCCTTCCCTACTATGAAGTTCCTTCTTTCTGGAGGATCATACTCCCCAGCACTTTTCAACTGGACACAGCTATGTGGCCTGCTTCGGCCAATGAAATGTGAGCCAAATTAACCTATATCCCTTCTTAAGGAGAAGTGCATACTTCACCAAATTCTGTGTTCTGTCAGCATGACAACCATCAGTGTTGTGACTACTAAATAGTGATGGCTCCACTACTTGGGTCCTGGCGTGAGGAGAAGGGCTCACTGACCTGTGCTGAACACGTCGTTGTGAGTGAGAAACCAGCTTTTCTTTTTACAGGCTACTGAGATTTGGGAGATGTTTGTGTCGCACAGTCTAGCCTACCCGAATTGATAGCTACAAATAAATGATTGGGAGAAGATTAAAGTACAAATAACCAGTAAACATATGAAAACAGAGGAGTGACTGGCTAGTAGAAGTACTTAGGAAAGCAGTACATATAACTTGGGACTCGGTCTAGAGTACATTTAAGATGCTCCTAGGGTTTAATTTTGGTGGGGCGCCTGGCTGGCTCAGTCGGTAGAGCATGAGACTCTTGATCCCAGGGTTGTAAGTTTGAGCCTCATGTTGGGTGGAGCGATTACTTAAAAACAAAATCTTTAGGGGCGCCTGGGTGGCTCGGTTGGTTAAGCGTCTGCCTTCAACTCAGGCCATGATCCCAGGGTCCTGGAATTGAGCCCCACATCAGGTTCCCCGCTCAGCAGGGAGCCTCCTTCGCCCTCTCCCTCTGCCCTTCCCCCACCTCATGCTCTCTCTCAAGTGCTCACTCTCTCTCTCAAATAAATAAATAAGTAAAATTTAAAAAAAAAAGAACTTAATTTTGAAATTGGGGACTTGTCAGGAGCCTTGTCTCACATGCGCAAGTTCAACAAGGATGGATGCATGATTGGGAGAATTATATTCACTTTGACACTTAGCATTTTCTTTGTGGGTCTTTTAGTTTTTAAACTGGTTCATTTCTCTTTCTACTCATAGAAGACAATCTGCCACTCCCTAAGGGATACAGCCTTAAATTCTGTCTATGCACTGTCTCTAGCTCCAAGTCCAAGCTCTCAGGATGATGTATAGTATTCTCTATATGGTTCAGATGTGATCTCTTTTTGTCTGGCAACCTATGGGTTAAAAGATAGGTCACCTACCCACACTCACCCATACCCAATATGCAAATAAACTGCAGTAAACATTTTGGTAGCAGATTGTAATTGGCATTCCCAATTTCCCCTTTCATTCCGATCCTTAACAATAGTTCCCTATGGACAGAGTGTATTTCCCCACCCACTGATTTTGTTTGTGCCTTGTTTTGGCTAATGGAATGTGAGCAGATACAACTTAATGCCATGCTGGACTAGAGGTTCCAAATGTGTTTGTGTGGCTTAGCTTTCACTCTAGTGCTCTGTTCCTGCCCTATGATGAGAGCATGCCCTTGCTAACTGCTGCTCCTTTACCCTGCAGCCCCCAGTTAGATAATGCTGAGCAGAACACAGTGCAACCTTTAGCCTGGAGCTGAACCCCAGTGAGCCATAGCTGACCCACAAACCTGTAAGTGAGAAATGAATGCATATCGTCACAAACTACTAACACATGCAGGCTTTTAATTAATTTATTTATTTTTAAAGATTTTATTTATTTAATTGAGAGAGAGAGAGAGAATGAGCAGGGAGGAGGGGCAGAGGGAGAGAGAGAGAGAAGCAGACTCCCTGCTGAGCAGAGAGCCCGAGTCAGCCTCCATCCCAGGACCCAGAGATCATGACCTGAGCTGAAGGCAGTCGCCTGACCGAATGAGCCACCGAGGCGCCCCCATGCAGGCTTTTAAACCACAGCAAAAGTTAACACAGTTCTCATTTCGAAGGGGGAAGAGTGGGAGACACAGAACCATCATTAGGCTGTGATAATTTTGAAATCCAACTGGGAAGATGCCGTGAAGGTTACCTACCCTTGGCCCTGGGAAAGTTCCTTGATTAGACTCTGATACTGCACTCTGAGAGAACTTCCTTTAGTTGATCTCCATGGCTTACGGATCTGCCCTTGGGGAAGGGGGTGTTTCTTGTTCAGTATTCTCCTTGGCCACATCTGAAATGCATTTTGGGGAGGAAGCTCTTTCAGTGCTGCAGAGCCTTTGAAGTTGGCCTCCTACTCATGGGAAGTTGGAGGACCCAGGTTTGTTTTTTGTTTACAGTAGTCCAGGGCAGTTCAGTCTAGGCTTATAGTTTCTTTAACAGTATAATTATCTCCAAATTTAGTAATCTATTTATATGTAGTTAGTTCTATGTGCCTTAAGTACAAAGTTTTTTCTGGACGTAATTCTCAAATATCCCTTCTTTCTTCTTTACACCCAGACCTCTCTCAGTTTATAGTTAAAAATATTTAGAACAACATGTGAAAAGACCACCCCCCCCTTAATTTGGTCTCTGTCCAGAGTCACTTTGAGAAGCTCGGCTAGTCTTTAAGCCCGTTTTATGCAGTCTCTTTGTCATTTGTGTTGTGCAACCAAATGGTTTTTCCAACTTTGCAAGTCCCCCCCAACCCCCCATTTTCTGGACCCTCCTTTATCATTTTGTTTCTTCTCAGAAACCAACCACTTCTTTCTTAGGTCATGTTTCTCATGTAATATCTTGCCAAACAGAGTCAACAGAACCTAACACATGCTGCTAATTTTTGCATTTCATCCTCATCCATTATAATGCCAGCTAAGGTAAGCTCACTATCTGTAATTAAGTTAATGAACTGATGGTACCAAATATTTGCCATTGAATAAAATAGATCTCTAGTTATCCAGCCTGTTTCTGTCATCAAGCTGCCTGACTACTAAGGCAGTGCTACATATTTTTGTTATTTTTGTTAATAAGTTTCATCCCGTTTCTGGCATCAATTTCTGTATTAGGTGAAATTAGGCTTTAAAACGAGCCCCTTGGCAGTTGAGAGGACAAAAGCCTCTGAAGGTCTTGAAGCGAGAATGACCATTTAGGGGGATAATGCGCTGATCGAGGTAAAAGTTTACCTAGGTCCTACCTATGGATACTCTATTGAAAAAAAACAGATTTCCCAATCAGTTTTCAGTTATTGCTATCTGTAAAATAGCGAGATCTTGATTTCTTCTGATAACTGAAATGAGCAAGAGAGCAAGAAACTGGATAATGAATCACGCTGTTTGGACAGTCTGTTATTTCTGTCATACAAACGAAATAGATTGTTTATGATTGATCAGAATAACAAATGCAAATTTAATGAATATACTGCAGTCTTGTTACTTTGATCAAACATTAAAGGCATTCAATGGAAGTATCATTCTTGCTTAGGTTCCAGTGTAAGGAATTCAGCAGTCAGCCTGAGCTCCTCTGGTTAGAAATGCAGATACAGGACCCGTGGGAAAAAGGCTTGCTCATTTGCTGTTTGAATCCTCCTCAGGACCAATTTCAAGCCCTATAAAGTATAAGATTTTGAAATTAATAGAAAATAAGTATTAATAAACACTAAGGTCAAGGAGACCTAGGAAATGCTGCTTAATTTTGAGGCAGGAACTTACAATACATTAGGAAAAGTGAATGTTTTCAATGACAAGACTTTTTCCTCCGTATCTATGAAGAGCCCAATAGGGGAACCATTCTTCCAAATAGTTGAATACAGGCTCTCAGGACCAGGACTCCAATTTAAGGCATTCATTTGAAAATGAGGAATTCATCCTGTACCCAAAGAGAAAAATCACTCCAGATTTGTGTCATGTGGTTTTGACTCCAGGCACTACTATTCAGAGCAAGTTAATCCTACAAAAATAATTTAGGGAACGTCATTATTCCTTTAACACAAAGAAATGTGCTCAACTGTGTGTGTTTACTATGTGCTATTTTACTTAAAGTTGATACCTATATAAGCATTTGTGACCAAAAATAAAAGGAAAGAAGCAGAAAAAAAGCCCCCAGTTTCCACCAAAAGTCTGTAGTTCCCCCATCACAGTTTGGGGTCTCTGGAGAGCAAACCCTGAGGTGGGGAATGGTATGCAGGAAGTGTTCTTCTTTTGTTTTTTAAGATTTTATTTATTTGAGAGAGTGAGTGTGGGAGGAGCGAGGAGCCAGGAGCGAGGAGCGAGAGTGCTCAAGCCAGGGGAGAGGGAGAGGCAGACTCCCTGCTGAGCAGGGAGCTCCAAGCAGGACTTGATCCTGGGATCCCGGGATCATGACCTGAGCCAAAGGCAGACACTTAACCAGCCGAGCCACCCAGGTGCCCCCACCTGTGAATGTTCTCAGGCTCAACAGCTGTGGGGGTGTGATGAAAGGAAGATGGAGCAGAAGGAGACTTGGTGCAGTCAAAGCAGAGGTTTCAGCCCAACACTTCAGAGAATCATGGAGCTGAAATACCCCTGCACGTTTATCCCAAACTGGGGTAGGAGCAGGACCATTACTACCCTTCCCGCAACTTTCCTCCCACCACCCTCCACATCCCACCCCCGAAGTACCCCCTCCACCTCGACCGGTCATTGAATATAGGCTGCCCAAGAGGAGGAGATGCGATCTGGGGGAGCAGTTTATCTCTCCAGCTGTAAGAAGTCTCTGGAAATTGACTCAGCTGAGAAAAATCAGTCACCAACTCTCCCAGCAGTTGAGGAAATGAGTATTTCGGTCCTGGAAGTGATAAGCTGGGTGGTGCCCTGTAGTGTCCACTGCAGTTCTCCATCTGGCAAATATACTACAAACTGCTAGATGACTTTTTTAAAAGTAACCTCTACACCCAACATGGGGCTTGAACTCACAACCCCGAGATCAAGAGTCACACGTTCTTCCCACTGAGCCAGCCAGGCGCCCCTGCTCTCCGATTTATTGCCGTGTGTTGTGTTGGTGGAGGGGGGGATGAGAGAGGTGGTAATAGAGAAGGAATCCATGTAGTCTCCTTACTGTTCAGCTTCTTTAGCAGCAGATGTAGCCATGAATGTCATTTGATTTAAAAGTATCTAAGAAGATGCCCCAGACTTCAAAACTGGGAGGAACCTTGAAGATCTTCCAGTGAAAAGCCCCAGAGATGTTAAAAGCCCAACATCAGAAGTTAGATGAGGGCTCGTGCTTGCTTGATGGCTGAGGCATGACAGAAGTGTGGCTGATACTGAAACATGGATTGTCATCGTGACAGTCATCTTCCCCATCTTTTATTCTGAAAGGACTTCTGCCTTTGTTCAAGTATGGGGAGGAGGCAGGATGCTGAGCAGGGCTGGGACTAGGTAAAGTGACTGAATCACCTTGGACACAAAACCTAAGGATGCCCTCCTTCTCAAGATCGTTGGAGGTGCACACAATGTAAGAGGCACTTAGAGGGTCGTTGTGAGTGCATTGCATGGAGAGTCGGTGCCTCCTTTATTTTTGTTACCTCCCTTGCCCTCTTCCTGGCCCTGGTGCTGAGAAGATGGGCCTTTCATTCCCCTTCAGCAGAGATTGGTTCAGGGCAAAGCCTGTAGCCCAGTACAGGTCAGTGAGCTGTAAGAGGATGTCAGCTGTGCGATGCCCAGGAAGGGTTTTTCTTCTTGATGAAAAGGAGACACTGAAGGGGCAATTTCACTTTTTGCGTGTGGACAGAGTCCGATGAAGATGGGATGCTTGGAGCTGCTGTAGTCATTTTGCCGCTATGAGGGGAAAGACCAACGGTTGAATAGCAGATGGTAGAGAGGAATACCAGCTTTGGAACTGCCTGCCTCAAGACTTCTGGTGAGGTAAGATAATACATTTCCACAGTTTTGTTACTTACTGGCCAAATTATCCAGTTATTAAGAAGGGTCTTTTTCTAGCCCTTACACATGGAGCTTTGTTCCATCCCCTTGTAAAGACTTCGATTCCCATGAGCATGATTCTCTTTCTCCATCAGAACTCTCTTACACTAACAGATACATTAAACTGCAAAGTGTTAGAGTGTGTCAGTGTCCTGAGTTGATATCCCTGTTCCTCCATTTATTAGCTAGGAGACCTTGCACTAGTGACTTCACTGCTCTTGGCCCCATTTTTCTCTTTGTAAGATTTAGATCCTGCTAGTACTTAACCTCAGAGGGCGGTTGTGAGGTATATTGAGATAATACCTGTAAATGCTTAACGTGGCGCCTGGTAAATAGCAAGGATTCAATAGATGCCAGGAGTTATTAGTCTTTAATAGTTATTAATCCCCTCTCTGGGACATTTATTTAATAGAGACATATAGAGGACTTTTGTTATTTTTTGGCTATATTCATCCATTTACATGAATAATAGGAAGTAGCCATTTGAGACTCTACCTTTCCCCCATCCTTTGTTCATTTGGCTCAGGGGACACCCCATCCCACAACTCAATTGGCAGAGCATGTGACGGAGGACTCAGCCATCAGCTATGTCTCATGTGACCCTTATGACAATAGTAATTACTCACATTTAGGCATACAGTGAAATAACAGCCAGTGAGAGACAATGTCTGGGACATCTTGCAAAGCTACTGTCTTTCCAGCTGGTCTTGAACCTAAGAGATGAAGATTTGAGAGCTGTGGCCACCATCTTGCAAACATGTTGCTCCGGAGACTGTAGCTAGCACAGCAGAGGGCAGAACCGAGAAACTGGGTCCTGATGACCTCCATCAGTGTAGCCCTGAATCCAGCCATGCTGTGAGACTGCCCTACCCCCGGACTCAGTAGGTATGTGAGCCAGTGAACTCAGTTGGGGTTAGTTTTCTTTCATGGCAGAAGGAATCTAAACTCACGTAAGAAACTCGTATTACAGACTCATGTTGTTTGAAAGGTAAAACACCCTCATTGTCACTTATGAGTGGACTGTGATCGAAAGACTGTTTTGCGTGTGTGTCATCAGGTCTGCTGTCCGTTTCCTGCTCCCGACTCCCTGCAGTGGCCAGTACACGCTCGTACCGTGAAGTGCTATAGAAACTGCAGGGCCTAATATAGCTTCCTTGAAGAACTCCGTCGGGTTTCTTAACCTGTGATTTCCTTGGCTTCATTTGTAGCGTGCCTGTAACCTGCTTCACAGAGTTGTTGGCAGGATGAAATGAGCTCACATATGTAAAGTGCTACTTACATTCTTGTCATCTTATTCCTGTCTTCAGGATGCTCACAGGCATTCTAGGCCAGGTAGCACAGACTTTATCCCTCAGAGCAGCCCCGTTTCAAGGGACCAGGTCCTCATTTATTTGAGGCTCTTGCTGTTGAGCACGCCTGGTAGGAGGAGTTCGAGAACATGGTCTCTCTTCCAGGCAGCTTTTCCAGAGCACAGAGAGCCATAGAGCAGGGGCACAGGTGTGGATTAATAAAAGGGAGCCTGATCTAAGCCTGGGACAGGAGGGCATAGTCTGGTGGGGACATGGGGAGAGGAGGCAGTGGGCTGTCAGGAGAAACTGAGAGCCTATGGAATGGCAGAGGAAGGTAAGCAAGGAGTCCCATCTGAGAGGCGGAAGGTCAGGAGGTCTGGAACGATAAAGGCAGGAAGAGTATGGAGAAGTAAATGAAGATGAGAGAGCTCACGGAGTGGACAGGACCTGCTCCCTCAGCTTATTACAGCCATGTAGTCCTTCCACGCCATCACCACTGACTGGAGGCTTGGTAGAAGAGAGGAAGAACTGTTGGGGGGTCTAGAATGGGACCCGATAAGCAGTTAATATAAACTCTTGGAGTATCATGATCAGTAATAGTTGTTTCTGTTTCTCTGACATTTTTCTGTTGATTATGCATTTGATTGTATCGTGGAGTTCTCCGCACGTCTCTGTTAAGGAAGCAGATTAAGATCTCCATTTTGCAAGTAAGGGACCTAAGGTTAACCTTTTGCCGGGTTGCCTAGCTAGTATGTGGTCACTTTGAATCTTAGTTCGTACTTCGTACTTCCTTCAGGTTTGTGGAATTGCCCTTCATGAAACATTGGCCTTAGTCTCAGTTGTTTCCTAAGTGGTGTACCTGACATCAGTCTCTTCCTCCCTCCAGGGCATCCTCTTTCTTGTGACCCAAGCGGCCTGTCTGATCATGCCATTCCTCTGCTCAGAAATATGTGTGGCCTCCTACTGCCTACAGAGGAGGGTCAGACCACAACACAGCACTCAGTGTGTTCATCATTAGCAGCCCGGTGACCTGTCTGTTATTTCTCACAGACTTTGAATGCTGTGTTGCCGCCACTCCCCACTCCCGTGCTCCAGCCGTGAAGGATTCTTAGTTAGTTCCTGAACACACCATGCCCTTTGGAATTTCTGTACCTGGGATACTCTTTTTTCACTGCCAGAAACATTACTCACCCTCTTCTTTGTCTGCCAAAAAATCCTACTCACCCAGGAACATCTGAAAAGTTTGCCTCAGCTGGGGCACCTGGATGGCTCAGTCGGTTAAGCATCCGACTCTTGATTTCGGCTCAAGGTCAAGATCTCAGGGTTGTGGGATCGAGTCCTGTGTCAGGCTCTGTGCTGGGTGTGGAGTCTGCTTAAGTTTCTCTCTCTCGCTCTCTCCTTCTGCCCCTCCCTCTGCCCGCCCCTCGTGCTCTCTGTCTCTCAAAAGAAAAAAGTTTGCCTCAGCTGGAAACTTCCCAGATGTCGTAGGCTGGTCACACAGGGTCATCGTGAGGAGCGATTTGCCTCTGCCTTTCCAGGCACCAGATCTAAGATACTCTGATACCTGAGGTTTATAAAACCAAGCAGTTTCCCCCATTGAAAGGGAGAGGGAATATGACCCCTTACACACACCACCAGTGCAGTTATCTGAGGGAAAATCTGAGAAAGTGGTATGTCTATATAGATGACTTGAATCGGGGACCAATTCCCCAGTACTCCTTAGAGCCCTTTTTTTCAGGAATCACTAGAAAAAGAGCTCAGAAGAACAGAAGTTTGGTGCTTCCCTCTAGACTGTGAAGAAGCGGGGGCGGGGGGGGGGGTTATGGTCTCAGAGACCAAAAGATAGGTCCAGGAAAACCAGAGTGATGACAATGATAGGGTGACCTAGAGGCCAGTGATAAGAGTTTTACCCTGCAACTTTCCTACCAGTAAATCCAACCCAGTAGGAGCTTTAACATGAAGACAGGCAGACTTTCCTTATTTCCCCTGCCATGTTGGTTGGCACCTTGATGGGCTGCCGCCTAAGGTGGCAGAAGGGGGAAAGCAGTGCGGCCACCCAACCAAGATTGGCAGTCATAGGACCTGGTCCAGCTGGGAGGGGATTTGTCCCTAACCTAGTCTAGCAAAGCAGAACCTGAATCCCAGATGCAGAGGCACCAAGAAGACTGTGCCCAGACATCTAGTCTGAAGTACAGTCAAAAGAGGGAGTGACAGCAAGAGACGTTTGGAAATCATATGGCAGAGTAGTTGAGAACTAAGGCTGTGAACAGCAAGGGAGTATTGGAGTTCCCTTTTCTGTAAAGCCTAGAGTAGTTACGAAGGCAAGAATAAACATCGCCATGCATCGTTTGGCAGTTTTGACGTTGTAACCTTTTTGTCATGAAATGGCCCTTGGCCCCAAGACAAAGTGTCTGAAATGTCATTGGTTTGGCTATTTCTGCCATTTGAAAAATGTCTGCCCTCCGATTGTTGTTGGGTCAGACTCAGCATGATTTTGACCAATTTGGAGTTTAATTCAGAAATCACTGGTGGTTACTTTGAACTGAGAAGATCCCGCCTGCTGGGCTGCACTAGTCTTTGCTCCAGTCAATCAAAAGGCAGAAACATCCAGAATGCCAGGCCATACAGTCAAATTATCTTTAATGTAATTGACAATACTGATAACAGGAAATTAGAGTTTCATTATAATGTTTTCCAGAATAACTGAGCTTTCACGCTTGTTTCATAACGTACAACTTTTGTTAGAAGAAGCAGGTGGCATGCAGTTTTATACAAGCGCGTTTCTTCCTAGCAAACACTTTCCCGTCTGCTGGGAGTCATTCAGAGTTCCATTTAGCCTGACCACGCCTGACCCAAGCTGGCATGATGGTTTTGATCAGAACGTGTTTTTTTTTTCTTCTTTCCCTAGCATATAGGAAATTAGAGTTCTATGCATTTTATTTTGCAGTCCTAAATTATCTTACTCTGCATTTGTTTACCGGTATTCCACTCCATGTGTGGGGCTCAGAAAATCACAGTGTAGCAAGTTAAGATAAAAAAGAAAGCTTCAAATAAATCATAAAATATAATGATCTGCTGTTCAGGCAAGATGATATTGACACATTCACGATGACTTGCTTATCTCTGCTTTTGCACTGAGGGCTAGATCAGCCACATTTAAAACTTTTTTTCTTTTCTATGCTATTTTTGAATTTTCTGATTATTTTTTCACTTAGATAAATTCAAAGAGTTGTAGCATCAGTCTTATTTTCCTTGTCATTTTCATGTTATTTTCAGAAAGAATGTTCCTCTTTGCAGGCTGAAGGTCTGAGGGACTTGCTCTGGGAGTCCTTGGGTTGGGATTTTTAAATTTCAGTATACACGCATGGTCTTGACAGCAGCAGTTCTCCCTCTTCCTATCACTTCCAGGCTTCTACCATCCGGAACAGTCCTTAAAAGGGAACATGACATACCAGAACCTCTCTGAATCTTGGTTTCCATATCTGAGAGTAAGAGGGCTAGATGGAAAATCTCCAAGTTCCTGGGTCCATGACACCAGTTCTGGTCTCTCTTACCCAGACAGCAGCTTGTACTTCTTTTATGTGGCACTGCTGTTTCCTTGCAGAAGTAATTGGGGATCTGTATTACTTAATCACTGTAATTGTCAGAGCATTAGGGCAAGTTATTTCCTAAAACACCCAGACCCCTTTTCAAAGCTCTGGTGTCTAGACTCAGATATGTGTGTACTGACTCGCATCGCTTTCCTCTGCAGCCCCTCCGGGGGAAACACATTTTCTCTTCAGTGATTATTTGTTCTCTGTCCCTTTGTGTCTTTACAAGCTGCATTTCACTTCTTCCTTTGGCTTTTTCTGACTTGACTCTCTGAATCTATCGCTGTGTCTTTGTTTTCTTCCTTGGGAATTTGCCCAGCTTCCACTTGGGGTGTTCCCCCCCCACCCCCATTTGATTGCCAGCGCATTGTGCGGGGGTTTGTTGCTGCTATTCAGAGCTAGAAAGGAAAAGGAGGCGAGATGCTGAGTGATAAAGCTGCCGACTGCTGTGATTACCAGAACACTTTGTCTTTCATATTCTTCATTTATGACTGGTCCATGATGATGGCTCCAGTCCTGGGACGTAGCCTGGGACACACTGCCAACTTCTCTTCATTTTATCTCCATTGTGTGGTTTTTAAATCACTTTCTTGCTTTCTGTTTATAGGACCATGGATTTTTGTGTCTGATACTCTCCAATGCACCGCATGTTCCACCAAGATATTTTTTTCCATTCATACTTTATTTCTGTTTTCAACCCCTCTGTGACCTTCTCACAGAGACCTGGTTTTGGAACCTGGCTTTTTTCCTCTTGCTTATTAGGCAAGTCTCTTGGAGTATGTGAGCCTGTTTCCTTCCTTGTGAAATGTAGGTGATAATACTTTTATCATATTGTCAGTGAGAGGACTAAATGAGAAGGTATCTGTGAAAATGCCTCGTATGTGCCTAATGCACGGTGGGGCTCAGTCTGTGTACCTGCTTCCTGCCCCCATCCACTGCCCCTCTCTTCATTTTGCACTGTATAAATAAGCACGATGGGTTATTTTCATGGTTCCACAAAACATGTCTCTCCATCAGGCCAGGAAGCTTTGCTTCAGTAGGGTTTTTCTGGCGTGTTTGGAAAGACTTTTTCTAAAGCTACCCAAGTAAAACTACAGTCCATTCCCAGAATTCAGGTTGTGTCACTTGTTGGTATGGATACCCTTGGGTCATACTGTATTACGTGGTTCTCAGTGACTTCCCTAAACATGATAGAATTCCTTGGAATAATTATTTACCTCAAATTCTTCTTCAGATACTCTGTGTGTGTGTGTATGTGTGTGTGTGTGTGTGTGTGTGAGAGAGAGAGAGAGAGTGCGTGAACATGAGCTGGGGGGTGCAGAGGGAGACAGAGAGAATCCCAAGCAGGCTTCACGCCCAGTGTGGAACCTGATGCGGGGCTCGATCTCATGACCCTGAGATCATAACCTGAGCTGAAAAGATTGGATGCTTAACCGACTGAGCCACCCAGGTGCCCCTTCTTTAGATATTTTTAATTCCTTTTCCCTACTCCTTATAACCTGAAGTAAACAGTCATTGTTTCTCCTTCCTCTCATGTTTTCTCAAGCAAACACCATCTGTCATAGTGCTTACCCGGCCAACAAGCCACTCCATATTCGGACATCAGCACCTGGGCTGTTCATTAACTCTAGATCCCAGTTTTTCAGGGGTGTTGGAAAGTCTCGCTTATTCGAATATTTATCTATTCTCTTTTCTTCCAGAGGCAGCTTCAGCTTCTGAGGAATCCCTTTTGCTGTCATATGCTAGCCTTCCAAATTCCTAGCTCCAGTCCTCACTCAGTGGCTCAGCTTCTCAGCCATAACCACTTCTGCCAGGCATGTAGAATTGTCCGCATTTCTCATGATCTTTGTGCATTCATGATGCCTCTTTTCTAGCTAGCAAAATCCAAACCTAATGTACTGGTCTGTTCTCTTAACATAGGGAGTGTAACTCTTTATAATTCTCTGGTTATCTTATCCTTATCCCTAGTTCAAGAGACTATGTGCTTCTAAAGACACAGTTGCTAAAATGATTCCAGCCCCATCTGTATGTCACCTACTCTTTTTTGGTGTCTCATTTTCCATGCAGTTATGTAAAGTTTACATTATGAGATAGACACTGCATACATCATAGAAGACAGTACTTAGACACCTACTGGGCAGGCCTGATAGGAATACTGAGACTCAGAACCAGAAATTTTCTTTGAAATTTTCCATTCCAAGCCCGATCGTCTCTCTAAAGTAACACTCTCGGTTTTAGTAAGTGGTTATCTGACCTCTAGAGATTTCAAAGTTACTGTCTCATGAGGATACTTTGGCCTATTCTAAGTAATGTAGAGTTTATTTGAATGTCAGGCAGAAATCCACTACTGTCTTACAATTTTTACCAAGTGCGCCAGGATCCTAGTTTGTCCCTCTTGAACTATGCTTTTTGCATGATAGTCCCTTAAACAGTTGAAGACATCAATATTGCCCATACTAATTTATTTCTTTTCCAGACAACCTCAGTTTTTCCATTGCCAAGGATTCCAGACTCTTTACCATCCTGACCTTTTACCTCTAGATAGAATCTAGCATGTTAGCATCTGAGAATGTGGAATTAAACACTAAGTCAGAACATTAGGTAAGGCCTGGTCCTCACAGAATAGAGACTATCATTTCTCTTGTAAAACACAATGCTTCTTCTGATATAACATAAAATCATAATCACTACTCAGCAACTTTGTCACACTGTTGACTCATTCTGGGCTTGCAGAAAATGATAAAGCTTTTTTTTTTTTTTTTAAGGAAAAACAGTTATTGGTTAGTCAAATATTTTTAATTCCATACTTAGGCAATACTTCTGGTTGTTTTATTTCATTTTGGTCCAAATACTGGGTTCACATTTAGCTACATTAACTTTCACTCTGTTAAATTTACTGTTCCATCATTTCAGCTCATTGAGATAATTTTGGATACTGTCTCTGTAATCTGCTTTTATGTAAATTTAAGAAGAGTAACCTTCAGAACTGGTTTTTATTTTGTGAAACAAATACTATTTTTTTGTATTTTTATTTACATCATTATTATATTCTGCTCACAGTATGTTGCCATCTGTCATACTTTAACTTTGGAAAGTCTGTTTAAAGACTGCTTACAGACCTATAGGGATTAGACTCTCTTTTGAAAGCTCAACGCTTATGTCTGAAAGTAAAGTCTGTCCTGCGCTATAAACAACCTGCCACTGTAGCCAAAACATATGAAAGGAAAGGAGGAGGTGGCATTCATGAAATCAGAATTGATTTATTTTTCACCAAACAGATAAACATGTCACCCAAGTAGCTAAGGTGCCAAGGATTTCACACTTTGGCGCCAAACCCAATTAGTTTGAATCCCAGCTGTTTCACTCCCTTGGTGGGCCACATTGGGCCATTTGATTATCCTCTGTGTCACTTCATCTAAAAAGTTTAGCCCTACAGAATCGTGGAGGGGATTATATGAGATAATAGCTGTAGAAGCGCCTGGCCCCCAATACCTAGCATATAGTTGGTACTCAGTGTGCATTGTAGTGAAATAAACAAACTCTGTCTTTTCAAATTCATGATTTCTTTGTCATTTCCATGAAGCCTTGAGATTCCTCTCTGTTCCTGATACTTAAATTCCATTACCACACTGCAATTTTTTCATATGATGATGAGCATACTCCCTGAAAACCTCTCATTTACCCCTTATGTCCTGAACTGCACATACAGTTCCGTTTGAATTAAATAGAACAATACCCAACAAGAGCAGATGCTGGTGTAGAGTACGTTTCCAACCTACAGAGTTCTAGCATATGGAGAGCCAATGTGAAAATGAAGGCTGACCTGATCTGAAAGGAAGGCTGTTTGCTAGAGGGAATCCTGGTGGGCTTTGGCTTGAGAATCTCCTAACCCATTTCTTGTCTCCCCAGCATACTTTAGAAAGGTGCCTTTGGACAGAAAGTGAGCAGAGGGTTTGCTCAGGTCAATGTCATTTGGAGAATGTTTTGTTTCTATCCCTTTGGACTCACTTGTGAGTTCATCTGCTTTCAGCTGATAGGAGCTGCTCTAAGCCTGGACAATTACCCATCAACCTCAGCATCTTGACCTCTTCTTGACCTCCCAGTTGAATTTACAGTCATCAGGCTGTGTGACTGACCCCTGTACTGCTTAACCACAGCGCTTTAGTGGGAAATCAGTGTAGCATGTGGGTAAGCCTTAAAGGCCCTGGAATCAAGTAAGGTGATCAATATTTAAACATGGATTGTGTTACCTTTGAGCCTCCGTTTCTTCATTTTTAAAATGGGGATAATCATTGTACCCACTTTTTCAAAATTATGTTATGTTAGTCACCATACAGCATTGTACCCACTTTTAAGAGTTACTGTGATAGGGGCGCCTGGGTGGTTCAGTTGGTAAGCATCTGCCTTTGGCTCAGGTCATGATCCTGGGGTCCTGGGATTGAGCCCTGAGCCCCGCATCAGGCTCTCTGCTCAGCAAGGAGCCTACTTCTCCCTCTCCCTCTGTAGCACCCCCCCACCCAGTGCTTACTTGCTCTCTCAAATAAATAAAATCTTTAAAAAAAAGAGTTATTGTGATAAAGTGATAATATCTGCTATAGAACAAGTACTCAATAACTGTTATCACTATTATTTTTTAAAGATTTTGTTTATTTATTTGAGGGAGAGAGAGTGAGCACATGCAGGCAGAGGGGCAGGAGGAGAGGGAGAAGCAGGCTCCCCCTGAGCAGGGAGCCCGACATGGGGCTCGGTCCCAGGACCCTGGGATCATGACCTGAGCAAAGGCAGGCATTTAACTGACTGAGCCACCCAGGCACCCCACCACTGTTATATTTTACATAATTATCTTGTCTCCTACAACTTACAGTTTTCTTCCTGAAATAAAATATATGAGCCACACTGGGGAGATTGGTTAGTATGTTCTTCAATTACCTTTTTTAAAAAATTTACTAATTTTTTTTTTGTTTTTAAGAGGGAGAGGGTGAGCATGCGTGTGTGCATGCACAAAGGGCGTGGGGGGCAGAGGGAGAGGGAGAGAGAATCTTAAGCAGGTTCCATGCCCAGTGCACTGAATGTAAAGGGTACATGTTTTGCAGTCAGGGAGACTGGGCTCAGAACCTGGCCTTGTCACTTAGGATGGGGCCAGTACATTCTTAGCCTCAACTGCCCTATCTGTAAGAAGTAGATAATAAATTACCTGTTCTGCAGGACTGTTGTGTAGACTGAAGGAGATAGTTGGGTAAAGCATATAGAAAGGTCCTTAGTTTTCTGTAAGCTCTCCATAAATTGTTGGCATTTTTTTTCTTGAAGAGATGGAGTATCTATTTGACTCTGGTAGCTGTGACTTTCAGATGTCAGGCTGCAGAACGGACCCTGGTGATCCAGGAACAGATCTTCTGTGGCATGTGGCATGGGCATCCCCTTCTATACTTACGTGCATGTGATAGATGATGAAGAGAACAAAAGAAAGAAAAATGCAGCTGAAAATAAATTTCCTGGGGCGCCTGGGTGGCTCAGTCAGTTAAGCATCTGCCTTCAGCTCAGGTCATGATCCTGGGGGTTTGGGATTTAGTCCCGCGTCAGGCTCCCTGCTCATCCGGGAGTCAGCTTCTCCCTCTCCCCTTCCCCCCTGCTCATGATCTCTCCCTCTCTCTTCCTCTCTCAAATAAATAAATAAAATCTTTTAAAAAAATTAAATTTCCTTACAACTGGCAGCCCACTGATAAATCCCTGAGGTGTGAAGAGCATGACATTCCTCAAGGAACTCATGGCTACCTTAATGTTGATGTTTTTTTTTAATTTTTTTAAAGATTTTATTTATTTATGTGACAGAGAGACAGCCAGCGAGAGAGGGAACACAGCAGGGGAGAAGGAGAGGAAGAAGCAGGTTCCCAGCCGAGGAGCCCGATGTGGGACTCGATCCCAGAACCCCAGGATCACGCCCTGAGCTGAAGGCAGTCGCTTTAACGACTGCGCTACCCAGGCGCCCCGATGTTGTTTTTTTTTTTAAGACTAAAAGCAACCTTATCTTAACAATAGCTAACCCCTCAAGGTCCTGGAAACCTTGCTTTCAAATTCCTTAGAGACGTTATCCCTGACCCCCACTAATTAAAAAGTATATCATCAGTTATTCCTCACAATCCTAGGGCAGCTCTTTTCTAAACAAATTTTTTTAAATTATTTATCTATTTAAGTAAACTCTGTCCCCAATGTGAGGCTCGAACTCATGACCCCCAAATTAAGAGTCATATGCTCTACCGACTGAGCCTGCCAGGCACTCTTTCTGCCCATGGGTCCTGTCCCCGTGCTATAATAAAAGTACCTTTGTGCACTGAACACATCTCAAGAATTCCTTCTTGACCATTCACTCAGCAGCCCTACATCATCAAACATCTTACCTTTTAGGAAAATTCCTGGAATAAATATTCATGTATTGAAGGCTTCTCTCACATTCTACATTACATTTTAGTTTGTGTTTATATCATTCTTGAACAAATACTGCTGAGGAGTTTCTTCTTTTTTTGTTTATTTATTTAAGTAATCTCTACACCCAGTGTGTGGCTTGAACTCATGACCTCAAGATCAGGAGTGGTACACTCTTCTGACTGAGCCAGCCAGGTGCTTCTGAAGAGTTTATCCTAGGCATTTTAGATTTTATCACTGTCACAAATATCTTCTTTATTTTCCCCCACTGTACGTTCTGATGGAGTTTTTGCTTGTCTATAAATAAAATACCCACTTTCGATATAGCTTATATATTTGTTGCACTTAACAAATACCTATTTAATATTTACCTGTGCCAGAGATGTTCTGTCTTTGTAAATTTTAAAACTGTTTGTTTACTGCTATATCCGCAGGGCCTAAAACAGATAATGCTATCTGTGCTTTTGATGTAGTGAGATGTTAGAGCACATCATGATCCTTAAGTGCTAGACATTGGAAGATAGAGAACTCAGGCCCAGGCCCTTTCCTCCCTGGACACTGACCCGGGTTCTTGAGCTACAATTTGGCACCTGGACCTTTAGGTGAACAATTTGATAGGACTTTGCTGCCAGTTGGCCCGGGTTTGCCCTGGCACCCACCCTCTTGGGAACACAGTGATAGACTGGCAGTGTAACCACAGAGATTCAACGTGGCTAGTTAGGTAAGCAGGTGTCCTCATAGCCCTCATCCTGGCAGCTCTGGAGTTTTCAAATAGCAAGTCTGGTACCATAAGTGAATGTGTTTTGTCAGACACAGCAGTAAAGTGGTAACTCATGGCTTTCCTATTTCATCTGCTGGAATGCACAGAACTACAAGTAATCATTGTATCTACTTCAAAGGATGGCCCCCCTCCAAGATGAACTGAGCAGGTTCACTGTGATCACTGACCATCCTCCGGGAACACAGTTCACTCTGGATGCCTCGCATGTCCATTTCACATGTACATTTCACAGGTGTTGGGGGGGTTAACACTCTTGTACCTTGCAACTGAAGAGAAACATTCTCTCCTCACTTAAAACTATGGTGTATCAATAGTTTTATGTTCTCTAATATTTTATAGTCCTAAAAGTAAATTTTAAAAACCATCAGACTGCATCATTTGGTCGTGTAGGGGCAGAAAACTTTTCCCTTTTCTTCTGGGTTCTTTGGCTGGTTTGATAATTAAATTGACAGAAAACAGATAAACAGAAGAAAAACATACATTTTTAAAATTAAATTTTGTACCATAAAGAATGTAAAACTCAAAGAAGTGACCAAAAAAGGCAGCTTTTAGGTAAACAAACAATAAATTTATGAAGAATTGAGAAGACAAAAAAAATTGAGGCTTGGGGTACTTGATTAGTGAGGAAATATAAGATTATTTATATAGCCTTCTTCACCCTAAATTCCTTATTTCTGATAAGAATGCTTACTACTCTCCTGGTACAAAGAGGATACTTTTCACAGGGGATATTTATTTCGTGCATTCAAGGGACAAAGGAGGGTCAGAGTGTTCTTGTACTGGTTGTTTCCTAAGTAACTTTGTTTCAAAATAATCCATGTGCCAAAACAGCATACTTTGGGGTGGGATATTCTGTTCCCCGTCAGTTGCATGAGGTGCAGACTGACACTTTGCACACTTTATCACTGTGTCCTGCTGTTTCCTTAGCATTTCTTTTGTTAATATGATTCCATTGACCTGACAGTGAATGTGTGAGCCTGCACCACATTGGGCCAATTATTCCAACTTTAAAATGCCAGTGAGTGCCTGGTGTGGTAAATATCTTTCATTAGTCTTGTCGTTTCAGATTTTATCAGAATATGTATGTACCTAAGTGTATTTCTGGATGACTTTAACACCCTTGTCAAATTCAGGAAAGGCTGTGTGATTTTTTTAGTGCCATTACCATGAAATATACATAAAAAAAAAACAACAAAAAACACTCTTCCTTGCAAATATCAAAAGTTCCCTTTGGTATTTGTTGGTTTGAAACCTCAGGAGTTCCCAGGTGAAGTCTGAAACTGACCCCCATATTTGGAAGGCATAGATGGATGGAAGAAAGAGGCAGGCCACTCCAGACTGGTACAGCTTTAACCAGCAAGAAAACTTAAATACAAGACTTGGTTTGGGCAGCCTCAAAATCAGTAGATCTTGGCCCACCCAGAATCCTAAAAGTTTACCCAGAGGCCTTAAGGGGGCTCAGTCCTGTCTACCATCCTCGTGGTCTCAACATCACCTTAGTCTGTCAAGGCTGCTTCCTTGAAAACAGCTTCCACTGTGGGAAGGGAGAGACAAGCAGCCTTCAGTTACCCTGGGGCAGCTCATAGGTCAACCATTGGTCACATTCTCTTGAAGACATCCTCCTAAAGTAATAGGAATATACATCTATTCATTCAAGTGTCCTTTCATATGACTTAGGAAATATTTATAGTTTCTCCTTACAGGATCAGAACAACTCTTGATAGGATTATTCTGTGCATTTGATTTTTTCCTTTCACATATGACTTTGTGTATATGTAATTTTATGTGAGTTACGTATACAATTTACACATACAGATGAACTATACATCATTATGGTAATATATTGTTCTATTATTAGTATATATTATAGGTGTATAACTGGCTTCTAACTGATTTGACTAAGTTTTCATAGTTTTTAATTTGTTATTTTGGGATTTCTGCTTAGATAATATCCTTTATGAATCTGCACTGCATTATTAAAATCAAGTGACTACTATACATTTTAAAAAGTTAAAAATATTATTTTTATTTTTTTAAGTTTTATTATTTATTTAAGTAATCTATATTCCACGTGGGGCTTGAATTCATGACCCTGAGGTCAAGAGTTGCAGGCTCTTTTGACTGAGCCAGCCAGGTGCCCCTAAAAAAGATTTTTAAAAAGAGAGCCAACACATTCTCATTCATACAGAGTGCTACATGTGCCCATATAGGATGACTCAGGCAGCGTTCCTGATTTGGGTGTTCCCTCCCCAAATAAAACCCCAAATGCCCTGGAAAACGGTTGGTCATAGTCAGTGCCAGTACTGCCCTTAGCGGGCCTTAAGTAGCAAGTATAAGAGACAGGTTGTTCCCTGCACTCAACATACCAGAAAGTAAGTGGATTTTGGGTAGAAAAACAACATGAAATTGATAAATACCGGCTTCAGAACTGGAATCCTGTCTTGATAATATAACCCCTTAGCATGTTTGGATGATTTACAATTTAGCAAAGTATAGCCGACCCTTGAACAACACAGGCTTGAACTGTGTGGGTCCACTTAGGCATGGCTTTTTCTCTGTACAGTACTATAAATGTATTTCCTTTTCCTTATGATTTTCTTAGTAACATTTTCTTTTACCTTATGGTAAGGATATAGTATGTAATATATATGACATGCAGAATAGATTTTAATGGACTGTGTTATCAGTAACTGTTATTCAACTGTATTTTCAAGTAGGTTCACTCTGTTTTCTTCTTCTTTTTTTTTTTTTTTTTAAGGTTCACTCTTGATCTGTGTGAGCACTCTGTCAGGGAGGTGGTATAATGATTACATTTGCTGCTTGGACTGTAAGATTCCAGAAGGGACTCTTCAGGTCAGGGCACGATGTGTGACTTGGAGAAAGCACTCAATAAACCTTCACAGTTAACAACCCTTCTCCGTAGCAGATATCATTTTCTCCCTGAAAAATTAAACTTGGAGATATTAAGGTGGTAGAGCACATAAAGGACGTTAATTTCCTTGCAGTTTTAGAATTAAATTATTTTGATTAGAGGAGTTACACGTGCTCAAATGCCTCGAGAAAGAATACAAAGAGATTTAAAAAGCCATTGAGGATTTCTGGAGCCTCTGTTCCCGCCAGCCCACCTTTAAGGCATCCGTTGTTAAAGCAGATCAGATAAGCAGACAAAGTTACTTACATATGTGCATATGCACACCCACACCTCTTAAACTTCCCCCTCCCTCCAGGTCTGCCTTCCCTTAGCTATATCCTCATTTCTACCTCAACCCTTGCAGAGTCCTCCGTCAATACCAGCTCTCAGGTAATCTTTAAGAATTACTTCATTTTAAAAACAGGAATCATGCAATGCATTTTGACTTTTCTAATTTTTTCTTACTTGAAATATGCTATGGAAGTTGTGCAGATCAATACTTGGATCTTGTACAGGCATACCTCCGGGATATTGCGGGTTTGGTTCCAGACCACCCGCAATAAAACAAATATCGCAGTAAAGAGAGTCAAATGAATTTTTTGGTTTCCCAGTGCATGTAAAAGTTACATTTACTCTGTACTGTAGTCTAATGAGTGTGCAATAGTATTACGTTTAAAAAAAAACCAATGTATATATTTTAATTTAAAAAGATTTTGCTGCAAAAAATTCTAATCATCTGAGCTTTCAGTGAGTTGTAATTACCCGTCACAGGTCACCATGACAAATATAATAATAATGAAAAAGTTAGAAATACTGTGAGATACAGAGACACAGTAAGCAATTGCTGTTGAAAAAGTGGCACTCATAAACTTGTTCGATGCAGGGTTGCCACAAACCACTAGTTTGTTAAAAAAAAAATCCTACAATATCTGCGAAGCACAACAAAGTGAAATGCAATAAAATGAGGTATGCCTGTATTATGTTTATAATTCAGTGATTTAACCCGTGTATAATGTATTGAGTGTAAATTGGGAAGTGCTGATTTAACAGTTTGATTTTTCCACAAATACCTAATTTTCGCGGCAGCATTTTATCTTAGGCTTTTTTTCAACTGTCAGTACTTGATCCAAAACAATATAGTCTGAATTTGGTAGTTTTATAATTACATTCTAGTATCTAGTATGAGAACTCCTTACTAGATATTGGAGTATGAGTACTCCTTAATTTCATTTCGTGAATGAATTCCCCAAGGCTGAGCTGACCAATGCATGAGTATTTACATTTGGATTTATTTTAAACTAAATAAAATCGAGTTCCACCTTCAGCGCTTAAAAGCCATTCGTGGCCAGTGGCTACTGTCTTGGGCAGCGCGAATTGTAGCATACTTTTATGATCCTTGTCGAAGGTGCTCTTGACCAGTGTCACTTACTTTGGGATTTTTTTTTTTTGACGTAGTTATCCTCAAATGCAAATGAAATAAAAATTGGCATCTTCAGTAGCACAGTCTTGCCATACAGAAAAAGGGGTCTATCTCTTGATTCAAGGTTTTGTTAAATTTCCTCAGCATCGTTTTGTAGCTTTATTTATGTATAGCTTCTTGGTACTTTTGCTATTGCTGATGGGTTCCGCTTCCAACCCGGACTGATTGACCCCTTCTTAGGCAACCTGGCTGTCCCTGCTCTGGGGAGGCCCCATACGGATACCTGAGTTTAATGCGGACATGATAATGGTCACTTAGAGCCCAGAACTCTGGGCTCCAGCCTGCCTCAGGCTCAGCCTCTGAGTACTTCAGACTAGCAGCACGCACCACCGGTCTGACCTTATTGTCAGTGCTGTGATTATTGTTATTATAACTGGTACTTATTGCTGTTGGTACTTAATTGTTCAAAGAGCAGGCGTTACCTCATTTTTAGAGATGGGACAATTTGAGACCTAGAGGAACGGAAGGACTTGGTAAGGGCATACAGTGAGCTCACATTTATTTTGTTAGGTATTTTCATTGATATTTTCCTTAAAAGATACCACTTGCTCATTCTATCTAACTGGTAAAATGCTGCCAAGGTGTACACGCAGATACCAAGTGGTCTTGCCCAAGCCGGCCGCCCCTCCACTGCCCCCCTCCCCAGGCTGATTTGGTGCTCCGGTCTGGCCTTCCTAGCACCCCGCAGCTCCTCTCTCTCCCGGCCTTGTCTCAACTCCCCGTCTCACCTCCCCGGCAAACAAACCAGATTTCTTCCTCCCATCAGGGGCCTAGTCCGCCCATTGTTTCTACAACTTGCTCCCATCACTGAGGAGAACCCCGTGGACCTTCCTCCAAGGGCTCATTTTTATGCTTCATGTTTTATAGTCTTTTGCGGTTTCATACAAATTTCAATATTTGTTCTAGTTCTGTGAAAAATGCTGTTGGTAATTTGATAGGGATTGCATTGAATCTGTAGATTGCTTTGGGTAGTATGGATGTTTTAACAATACGCTTTATGTTTTCATGTCCCAACTCCTGATGCTGTGCAGAATTTTTTCAGACCTTTTTTTTAAAAGTTTATTTATTTTAGTGAGAGAGAGAGAGCGAGAGACCGTGTGCGCATGTGAGCTGGACGAAGGGCAGAGGGAGAGAATCTTCAAGTAGGTTTCCGACTGAGCACGGAGCCCAGCATGGGCTGAGATCATGACCTGAGCCGAAACCAAGAGTCGGACACTTAACCAACTGAGCCA
Organism: Ailuropoda melanoleuca; assembly: GCF_002007445.2. NCBI lineage: Eukaryota > Metazoa > Chordata > Mammalia > Carnivora > Ursidae > Ailuropoda > Ailuropoda melanoleuca. The sequence goes on along the minus strand of NC_048238.1, from coordinate 105,413,032 downwards.
CCCAGGCGCCCTGATTTTTGCAGACTTTTATCAGAGAAATTTTGGAATTTTTTTTTTTTTTGGAGAATTTTGGTGAGATTGAGGATTAATTTTTCCCCTGCTAAGCATCACCTACAAACATCTAATTTGCCTGTGTCAGATGAGCTCTTCATTGTAATTGCATGATCTTTGTCAACATTCAAGCCTCCCTGGTAACGTTTTAAATACCTTCATTTTGCAGCACAATTTTCTGTGGCAAGTGTGCCTTATTACTCTGCTTTTGTGGATAATTTCATGAATTTCCTCCTTGATTTCTTGTTGCAGGTTAGCTTTAATATTGTTTGGTGCTATAATTGTTTGAAAGGTAATGCCTCCAGTAGAATTTCTGTTGAGCACAGTGGCCTCAACGCCAGGCGGGGCTGAGTGCACTTGTTCACTTGTTTCAGACTCTCTGCGAATTTTGAGGGTTGCTGTATTCATGTTCTGGACGAATCTTAATTATTTTCTTACTAGAATGTTTATATTTATTGCTCACTGCTCAAGAGAGCGCTCATCTGTGTCTTTTTCCCCCTATCTCCCTTGTTGACCCATCTTTTGAGATCTTAGAGATTTTCACTTTAAGTCCTTGAGTTTTCAGGGGGATAGTTTTATCCTTTATGTGGATGCATTGTAAAACTTGATGAGAAAACCTGTCTCTTCACCAACAGAGGGGCCCTACGTAGGCAACACAGCAAGTCAGACTGCAGTCTAGCTCTGAGGGGTTCCCTGGCTTCCACGACTATACCCCTCCTTTGCAGCTCCTTGGTGGACACTATAGGGACCTTCTCCCAGGGGATTGGCACTAGGAGGGTCCCTGCCACCAGCACCCCCAGGGTTGTCCAGGCAGCAGTGTGAGACCCAAACATACTAGTGATGATGGTAGAAAAAGAATTGTCTTTAAGGCTTGGTGGTGAATTCAGGCTTCTTAAGGGGCTTATTCCTGGTGCTCCTAGCCTAGTAGATGGGTTCTTAGTAAAAGGACAGGGATGTAAAGCATTTAATTAGACCTAGAAACAATGCTATAAATCATTCTTCATCTTCTTATGCCAGTTCCCGGTTTACAAACTTTTCACATTTGTTGGCTCATATTGTCCTCCTGATGAAAATTTTAAAAAGCGCTAATAGAAGACTGTTCTGTGTGCACACGATGTATTTATGTACTGCACAACCTATAAATGTATGCAGTGAGCAGCATGTGAGGTCATCCTTGTCAGAGCGCTTCTGGCAGGGTCTGAGGTTTCCACCAACTTCGGCTGTTGCGGTTTCATGTTCCTTCCTAGTGCTGTTTCTCCTCCTGACTCCTCTCTCTTCCTTTCCTTTCTTCCCTCCTCTTTTCTCCTCTCTCCCCACCTCCTCCCCCTCTCTCCTCCCCTCCTAAAACTTCCCTTCTCCTCACATTTTTCCTCCCCTTGTCTCTCCTCCTTTCCTCTTTTCTGCTCCCCTCCGCTCCCCCATCTTCTCTTTCATCTCTCCCTTATTTCTGAGTAAACTAGGCTTGGTGTGTGTCCCAAGTTAACTCACATTAAATATTTGTCAGTATTTGAAAATATTTATGTATTACTTGTCCATAAATAGAAGACAAGCAAAGATGGAGTAAAGTGACCCCCCCCAGTTCTCTCCAAAAGCCCTCCTACCCCCCCCCCCCCCCCCNCCCCCCCCGCCACTGTGTTCCATGCTGACCATACTCAGCTTTTATCGCCTGGTGCCCCTACTAATACACAATTTTCCACAATCAGAAATATATCCTATTGAATATACACTAGGCATGCTTTTGGGTTTTTATAGAAATCATTTTATTATTTACTTGAGTTCAAGTTTTTAAGCTCCTGTGAGATGCAGTTGTTTGGAGCAGAGTGAGAGAGTCTCCTTTTCTCTCCCAATATAGAACTTCCTCATTATCCTTTGAAATCTCTACTTTCTTCTCAACTCTGAACTCTCTTATTTGTTTATTTAGATTTTATTTCAGTTTTTTAAACAGGCTATTTTTTAAATTTAGTTAATTAACATATAGTTATTAGTTTCAGAGGTAGAATTGAACTCTTCTTGAGCCCTTACCACCCTCCACCCTATTCTTCTTCATTGTAGACCAGGTCCTTTCACCTGGCACGTGTCCCTTCTTCCTCTTTATTTTTGTGATTTCAAAAAGCATTTTCAGTGCTCCATACTTTTAGGTAAACTTTTACTTAGTTTCCTTCTCAAATCACATTGAGATTTTTAGTACAATACCTGGAAATCATGTATTAGTTGGAGAGAAATGATTTATAATACTGATGCTCCCCATCCAGGCTCAGGTGTATATGTCAGTCTAATTAATCCCCCTTTTAGAACCTTTGTAAAATCCTTGTAGTTGTCTTCATACAGGTTCCCAACAGTCTTTGTTAAGATTCTAACTAAGGAATTTATTTTATACATTTTTCCCTTTGCCCTGGTGTGTGGTTCCATTATCACATCTTTTTTCTAATTATCATCGCTATGTAGAAAACTCACTGTTCTTAAATATTGTGTGTGTATGGTTTGTGTGTGTGTGTGTGTGTGGTTTTATTTATTTTTTTGGTCTCACTTTACCGAAAAATCTTTTCAGTTCTCAAAACTGTGCAGTTGCCTCTCTTGCCATTTGTGGTTTGCTAGTAATAGGATTGTGGAGTCTGATAATGCTGCAAAATTCCAACCCCAAACCGTGTCTCAATAATAGTAGGAGCTGGCAAAGCTGGGCAGAGTTGTTGCTTTCTGGACTAGAGGGATTAGCCGGTAGTCCTCTTTGCAGAGACCGGACCAGACCCTCAGGGAAACAGTTCCTGGGGCTTTGAAGCTGCAGAACGAGTACTGCTCTGATAGCCACATGAAACACAGTCACTCAGGGTCTTTCAGTAAAAAGAATAGAGATTGAACTTTTGGGGCTAAAATCAGCTAGTAAGTATAAAACTTAATTCCTGCTAGAAGGGGATGTAGGCTATAACTAGGAAAGGGATATATACATAGAGACATTTACTATTACATAAAAAACATTCAGATGTCTTACCGATGAGCCCAAAAGTTTGTGTGTGGTCTTGCAGCTGACGAGATTATTTTCACATATTATATCTCTTTCCATTTCAAATGTGTGACAGGAGTAATAATTTTAGATATGACAGTGTTTGTGGGGGATAAGGATTTAATAAAATAGTGTAAAGGGCTCAGCACTATGTTTGACTTCTTCAGCAGTCCCTAGATGTTAATCGCTAATTAGGGTGTGCATAAATATCTCCACTTTTAGAAATGGGGATTCTGGGGGCTTGGAGAGGATAAGAGGTGTGTTTAAGGGCTTATAATGAGTTGTGCTGGTTTGCTTTCAACTTTTTCTTGATTTTTTTTTTCTATTGGTTATAAATGAATTTTTGCGTGTTAAGTGCAAGGTGCAGGACTCATCAGGAAAAAAGTTCTCTCATTCCTGTCCACACTCCTGAATTCTAACACTCCTGACATAAACAGTTAAGCACTCAGGAACATTTCCACTTTTTCCAGACAGAAGCAAGTGCATGGTTCCCCGCAGATATGCATGGATAAGTCTCTTTCTCCATATCTAATTCTGGTTCTATATTGTATTTACCGTTGCCCATTTTTTCCTACATAAATCGGATTATGGTACGTGCATGATTCTGCAGTGATGTTCTCACTAATACCTCATTTACATGTCTTTTAATCAATAAGTTTTGATCATTATATTTTCAGATTCAGCTTTTGAGTTTTCCTGCCTCTAAGGGGTGGAGGGGGCAGTTTGCTCTACCTCTGAAGGAAGAGGAGGGAACAGTTGGGGGAGGGAACAAGGTGAGCCCTAGGTGAGAAACGCAGCTGGAGGGGGCAGGGCAGATCACAGAAAGGCTTCTTTTTTCTTTTCTTTTCTTCTCTTTTCTTTTTTCTTTTCTTTTCTTTCCTTTCCTTTCCTTTCCTTTCCTTTCCTTTCCTTTCTTTTCTTTTCTTTCTTTCTTTCTTTTTTCTTTCTTTCTTTCTTTCTTTCTTTCTTTCTTTCTTTCTTTCTTTCTTTCTCTTTTCTTTCTTTCTCCCTCTCTCTCTTTTCTCTTTCCTTCTTTATTATGATATGTTAGTCACCATACAGTATATCATTAGTTTTTGATGTAATGTTCCATGATTCATTGTTTGCGTATAACACCCAGTGCTCCATGCAATACCTGCCTTCCTTAATACCCATCACCGGGCCAGCCCATCCCCCCACCCCCCGTCCCCTCTAAAACCCTCAGTTTGTTTCCCAGAGTCTGTAGTCTCTTCTAGTTCATTTCCCCCTCTGTTTACCCCCCCCCTTCATTTTTCCCTTCCTTCTCCTACTGATCTCCCTTCTATTCCTTATGTTCCACAAATGAGTGAAACCGTATGATAATTATCTTTCTAAGGCAACGGTTTTGCTTGGATTTTATCCTGAGTGACGAGAAGCTATTGGAGGGTTTTGAGTAGAGGATAAGCTTGTTCTGACTACAGTTTTAAAAAGATAACTCTGGTAGCTGTTTGGAAAAAGACTTGAAATTGCTCATGGTGGAAGCAGATGCCATCTGTGCAAAACACCCTTGATACTTGGGCCTGCCTGTCTCCCTTTTTTTTTTTTTTTAAGATTTTATTTATTTCTTTGACAGAGAGAGACAGGCAGCGAGAGAGGGAACACAAGCAGGGGGAGTGGGAGAGGAAGAAGCAGGCTCATAGCAGAGGAGCCTCATGCGGGGCTCGATCCCTGAATGCCGGAATCACGCCCTGAGCTGAAGGCAGACACTTAACGACTGAGCCACCCAGGTGCCCCAGTGCCTGTCTCCATTCTTACCTAGATTTCGGTCAGGCTTTTTCTAACTGGTTAGGTTATTAAGACTTGCAAGAGGAGTTGTAGAATATATTTTGCTTATCATATTTACTTCTTCAAAGTAGGAATGTTGATCTGAATTACCTTTTTTTTTTTTTAAAGATTTTATTTATTTATTTGACAGAGATAGAGACAGCCAGCGAGAGAGGGAACACAGCAGGGGGAGTGGGAGAGGAAGAAGCAGGCTCATAGCAGAGGAGCCTGATATGGGGCTCGATCCCACAATGCCGGGATCATGCCCTGAGCCGAAGGCAGACGCCCAACCGCTGTGCCACCCAGGCGCCCCTGAATTACCTTTTCATCATTACTGAAATCAGTAGTTCCCAAGTATATATATATTTTTTTAAAGATTTTATTTATTTATTTGACAGAGATAGAGACAGCCAGCGAGAGGGGGAACACAAGCAGAGGGAGTGGGAGAGGAAGAAGCAGGCTCACAGCAGAGGAGCCTGATGTGGGGCTCGATCCCATAACGCCGGGATCACGCCCTGAGCCGAAGGCAGATGCTTAACCGCTGTGCCACCCAGGCGCCCCCCAAGTATATTTTAAAAGTAATTATTGGCTGGTACTAAGGGAAGCTCTTTGTTTTTGTATGTCTTATTTGTACACCTAACGTACAATTTAACAGTTACCATTTTTGGGTAATTTTCTTCAGTTCTTTGTGTGTTGCATAATAATCATGTGTAAGAGGCATTGCAAAATTAAAAGTGAACTCTGGGGCGCTTGGCTGGCTCAGTCAGTAGAACATGCGACTCTCGATCTCAGGGTTGTAAGTTCGAGCCTCACGTTGGATGTAGAGATTACTTAAAAAAATAAAATCTTAAAAAAAGTGAACTCCACATCTTGTCATCATAGAGTAAGTCCAAGAGCACGTTTAATATTGGGATCAAGACTTCACCTACTCCTACGCTTACCCTACAGCACCAGGATGTTCACTTTAATGCGAAGATCTCAGCCTTCTGATCATTATTGTGGAGTGCTCTTGCTACTGGTTTTTATATTGTGGCCTTGGGGAACTCCTTACCTTTTAGACTCTGAGACATTCAGATCCTCAATGGCAGGTAAATTGTATGGTTACCATTTTTGTTATTATTAAAGCAGAAGAAAGGTATTGTCTTCTCTTCAGAGATAGGAAAATGAGTAGTAGGTAGAAGTTAAGTGCCTTTTTTAATGGCTAATACTGGTTATGGTTTAGGGGTGTTTTTAAAGATTTTATTTGAGAGAGAGACAGAGACAGAGTGACATAGAGCAGAGGTGGGGAGGAGAGGGAGAAGCAGGCTCCCCGCTGAGCAAGGAGCCAGGATGTGGGGCTGAATCTCAGGAGCAGAGATCTTGACTGGAGCCGAAGGCACACGCTTAACCTACTGAGCCACCCAGGGCCCCCAGGTTTAGTTTTATTTAAAAGTCTTTTGATATTTCACAAACAAGAACAGTAGCATGTTTTCGTCCTAACATAATTAACAAAAACTAGTTCTCTTCTTCATATATTTTTCAGTTTACCCCTTTTTCTTTCTTTTTTTTTTAAACTTCACTCATTTGAGAGAGACACAGAGGGCAAAAGCAAGGGGAGAGGCATAGGGAGAGGGAGAAGCAGACTCCCCGCTGAGCTGGGGCTCCATCCCAGGACCTGGAGATCATGACCTGACCCGAAGGCAGATGCCCCAGTTTACCCCTTTCTTAATACATGTCTCCGTCTGGCCCATAACTTCCAAGAGTATTCCCATACTGGGGGCGCCTGGGTGGCTCAGTTAAGCGTCTGACTCTTGATTTCTGCTCAGGTTTGATCTCAGGGTCATGAGTTCTAGCTGTGCATTGGGTTCCACACTGGCCATGGAGCCTACTTAAAAGAAAAAAAGAGTATTCCCATGCTCAAACGTGCATACATTAATGCATATTGAAAACTTCTAAAATTTATTTCATTTCATTTTATTTTGAGAGAGTGCGAGTGAGAAGGTGGGGATGGGGGTTGGGCAGTGGGTGGGTGGGTGGAGGGTGGAAGGTGGAGGGGCAGAGAGATCCTAAGTGCAGTCTCCATGCACAGCGCAGAGCCCTACTCGGGGCTCTATCTCAGGACCCTGAGATCGTGATCTGAGCCGAAATCAAGAGGGACTGATGCACCCTGGGCCTCAATTAATGCCTCTTCAAATATATTGAGAATCTTTTTGGCTCAATGTGAGGTTGTATACCATGGCTTTTCCCCTGGACAGTAGATTTTCATGTTTTAAAATACAATTTATTAACCTATGTGGAATGTGTTTGAATGTGAAAAGATTCAATGTTTAACTCCCGAGACTGAGGCAAGGTATCTGTACTCATTATTTCTATGCCATGCAAATACTGAATTCACAGTCACAGAAGTTGATAAAATCCTTCCTTGTAATTTTAAATCTTGGGTGAACAAAAAATCAAAGTGTGACATTTAGAACCATTTACTCTCCCCATACACATGTGGTTACAGTGGCTTCAGTGTTGACAGTGTACGAAGATCTCTGTTGTATGGCTATCCAGAGTGTTATAGAGAAAAGGCAAACTGAGTAATAATGAGCAGAAAAGATTCTAATGTGCACAGGAAAAGCAAACCACCTCTGGAGTGATAACTACACGTGCTCCTCTTTATCACCATTAAAAGAATGTGGGGCAACCCTCTTGGGTCCCCGCTCTCCTTGGAGCTTTGTACTGTCACTTTGTTATTGCTCAATAAACCTTGCTTTGCTCCCCCCCCAAAAAAAAGAATGTGAAAAGAAATGTATTTAATTGTACATTTTCTCTCAGCAAATCTGGAATTTGCCTTATTTCATTGCAACTACCAGTTCTCTTTTACAGTTAAAGCTCTGAATTCTTAAGCCAGTACCATCCTTAAGTAGCTTCATAAGGAATTTAGTGCCTTTAAATGAAGATGCTCATGTATTGATTCAAGACCTCTGTTATGTTTTTTGTACAGTTTTAAATTTTTCTCAGTATGGGTATTAAAATTTTAATAAGTTCTGTTATGAATGGGCTTTTCCCTCATCTTCCATTAGATTGTTGTTGATTTATAAGGAAATTATTGATGTAGGTGTATATCTCATCTTTCCGCTCAGTTTTCTGATATAGCTTGTTATTTCTGTTTTTCTATGAACGCTTTTGAATATTTTGTGCTTACAATGTTACCTGCATGTTTGCATTCTAATAGTATAGTCATGCAAATCACCTTCAGTAAAATACAATTTATGTACTACTCTAAATTAACAAACAAAACAAGTTTTGAAGGCTCCTTGATTTTTCTGTGCCTCATTTCCCCTCCCCAAACTAAACATTTATTTCAGTCTAGATTTTTCCCCCCTCTGTTCTGTAAAGGGCTCTCAGGTAGATGTTTTGCAGGGACTAGTATTCCAATTGTTGAGGATTGCCCTAGCAACCATATGAAAACCAAACTCACAGAAATCAGTTTGGTATAAAGCATTACTATCTAATAGAAACATAATGTGAGCTGTATATGTAATTAAAAATTTCCTAACAATCACATTAAAAGTTAAAAGAAAGAGGTGGAATTAATATTAATACTATATTTAATTTTATTTGATATATCCCCAAATTCATCATTTCGTTATGTAATCAATACAAAAACATAATTTATATTCATTTTTTCTACCAAGTTTGAAATACTATATATTTTACTCTTAACGATTCATCACAATTTAGGCAAGCCACGTTTCATCTCCACATTTCACCACGTGGCTAAGTTGTTAATGGTGACCATATTGGCCAATATAAATCTAAATAGAAAAGAGAAATAAAAAAACTTGATTTTGACCTAGTTGACTCAAGGATGTAATTGCTACCATTTGAGATGGAGAAGTCTGTTTTAAGAAGGCTGGGGGGTTGGTTAGAAGATCAGTTAAATTTGAGGTGACTATTAGCATGCAAATGGAGATGACCTGTAGGCCTTTGTATTCTTTACAGGGTGGCCCAGGCTTCAAAATACAACATTGGGTGTCAGAAGCCTAGAGATGGTATTTAAAGGCCTGAGACTGAAGGCCTTCATCTGCAGAGTGAGTGTAGACAGAGAAAAGAGGAGTTCCAAGCCAGAGCCCAGGGTCACACCAACATTCGGATGACAGAGAATCGAGAGGAACCCAGCCAAGAAGACAGAGGAGGAAGTGATTTCTGGGAGCAGGGGGGTATGGATTATTATGTTGTGATGGTACAACAGCCTTGTTTCTCTGTTGCTTTTCAGGCTGTCCTGAGGGTCAAATGAGAAAGTCTACATAAAAGCCCCGAGTATGCTGCCAGCTGTGCGAGTGAGGATTAAGAAAATGTAATTTCTCCCCGTTGTTCTTTTTTCTCTTGCTTCTTTTCTTCATGTAGTAGTTAAATCTCTTTTCAATAATTTTCTGAGGTAATGCTAATTGAATCTGATGGGGAAAGGAAATGTATGTGGGGAGAATTCAAAGTTGTTGACAAGAAATTATATGTTATAGTGGGGTGATTTTGCTGCCGTTTGTCTGGTTAAGCAGAACTTTGGCAGCCACCTGGACAATCAGACAGTTGAGACCTTTAAGTTCCAAATGTGGACCAAGGGCCAATGCAGATCAATCTCAGCTAAGAAAGGGCTTTAAAAAAGATCTTGCTCTTACCCTGATACAGTAAGTGACAGGTTATGGAGTTCAACTTTTGTGTTCTTCAGGAACATTATGTTGCCTTTCTTAGAGATGTCTGGAAAGTGTACAATTAATTTTGCTATTTTCCTTTTTTTTTTTTTTTACTATTTCATTCCATTCTTTTATTGTCATTACTGATTGAGTATTGCTTGTGGGCAAGAACATTGATTATTGCTTGTGGGCAAGAAACATCCGGAATTAGGTGTGTTTACTCCCCCCCCCTTACCTTATCTCTTGACCTTTCTTATTTTAAAGACTTGAGAATGAGTCATGCCTGTAGGTTTCTGATGCAGTTTTAATTGGATCAACATACTGCTTAACCCCTCTGTTAAACGCTTTAAACTGTAACACACAAAATCATTTTTAGGTTGTGCCTCATCAGTCCTCAACTCTTCTTTTTCAAGGGTTCATTTTATTGAGAGAACTGAGCTCTAAAATCATAATTTTAGGGGGTCTGTGCGTCATTTTCATCCAGCCTTAACCATGGCTTCTTCCTGAAGCACTAATGTCTAGAGTGGCGTATTTTATAATAAAAATGACAGTTTTCAGGGTGCCTGGCTGGCTCATTTGGTGGAGCATGTAATTCTTCATTTTGGGCTTGTGAGTTCAAGCCCCAAGTAGAGATTATTTAAAAAAAAAATTTTTTTTAAAGATTTTATTTATTTATTTGACAGAGAGAGAGACAGATGCGAGAGAGGGAACACAAGCAGGGGGAGTGGGAGAGGAAGAAGCAGGCTCACAGCAGAGGAGCCTGATGTGGGGCTCGATCCCATAACGCCGGGATCACGCCCTGAGCCGAAGGCAGACGCTTAACCGCTGTGCCACCCAGGCGCCCCTATTTAAAAAAATTTAAAAAAAATTTTTTTAAAATGACAATTTTAGGTCCTATCAAGATTTCCTGGAAGAACTTTTGGCAGTTAGGTAAGTAGATTATAAATAGGAATTAGACCTATCACGCTTAAATGATATTCGGTGGCTATGAAATTGTGGTTGTAATTTGATGATTGCATTTCCATTTCTGTTGCGTTTTAGTTTCAGAAATTATTATCTATGTTTTTCCTCAGTAAATTCTCATGAAAATTTGAGCTATAGAATTACAGACTATTTCTTTTTCTTTTAAAGATTTTATTTATTTGACAGAAAGAGCATGCATGTGAGAGAGAGGGCACGAGTGGGGAGGGGCAAAGGGAGAGGGAGAAGCAGGCTCCCCCCTGAGCAGGGAGCCCCCACAAGGGCCTCCATCCCAGGACCCTGGGATCATGACCTGAGCCAAAGGCAGACACTTAACCAACTGAGCCGCCCAGGCGCCCCAGACCATTTCTTTGGTATAGGTTTGTTGCGTCAAATAAGGAAATCCACTTGAATATCTAAACCGTATTACTTGCTGGGGCAGTAATTATTCATGTTCTAACCGTTCATTATTACACTACTGCTAGAATGACTGCACTCAGTTCTAATACAGGCACTACTTTTAATAGAGATAAAGAGGAACACATGCAGTTATTACCGCAGAGGTGGTTTGCTTTTCCTGTGCACACTAGAATCTTTTCTGCTCATTATTACTCAGTTTGCCTTTTCTCTATAACACTCTGGATAGCCATACAACAGAGATCTTCGTACACTGTAAACACTGAAGCCACTGTAACCACATGTGTGTGGAGAGAGTAAATGGTTGTAAATGTCAGACTTTCTTGATTTTTTTTTTGTCCACCCAAGATGTAAAATTACAACGAAAGATTTTATTAACTTCTGTGACTGTGAATTCAGTATTAGCATGGCATAGAAGTAGTGAGTACAGATACCTTGCCGGGTTCTCAGTCTTGGGAGTTAAGCATTGAATCTTTTCGTAGTAAAGTCTGATGTTAGCTTTAGGTTTCTTGTAGTTTTGCCCTTCAGTGGATTGAGGACATAAATCTGCTCTATCTGACTTGCTGATAATATTTTTGAGATACAGGTATTAAGTTTTACCAAATACTCCTCTAAATGTGTTGATGATCATAAATTTTCCATGTCAGTTAGCTAATACGGAAAATGGCCGGGCTTTGTCTGGGTCCCCTGTCTCCACTGGAGTCTGTGTTCTCTGAGTAGTTGGCTTGGACAGTGGATGGGATCTCCCCATTTGTTGACTCTCTTATGGGCCACTATTATACACAAAGTCCGACAGCCTTTCTTCTCATCTATTTCATCCAGTTTTTAAGTTGTTTAAGGCAGGGTGTAAATTTTGTTAATCTAATCTGGAAGCAGAAATCTCCCTTTATCAAATGTTAGGAGCCTGGAAATCCTGGGACGTGGAGAAGCTAAAGCTTCTCATGTGTCTCCCAGCAATTGATGTAAAAAATATATATATTGCTGTGTTAATAAAATTGTTAGTAACTCATACAACTTGTGAAATAAGGCAGTGATTTTTTTGGTGATATTTTATAATCTCGCATGTCAACTGGTATCTTCCTGGATGTATTGAAAGTATATACGTTAGCATGTAGCGTGAGGGGAGGGGGAGGGGCAGAGGGACAAGCAGACTGCCTGCTGACAGAGGAAGCCTGATGATGGGCTGAATCCCACTATCCCACCACCCGGAGATCATGACATGAGCTGAAGTGAGATGCTTAACCCACTGAACCACCCAGGCACCCTGTGAATTTTCCCTATATCAATATATTCTATTAGTGTTTCCTCAGTTAATCATTTCTGTCAGGATAGACTTGTTTGGTCTTTCCAAGTAAGCACTGTTGGCGGGTATTAACTCAAGGCATCAACGTAGCAAAACAATGGTTTTCAAGTAGTGGGATCACTTTGCTCCTGGTTCATGAAGTGAGTCTTGGATCACCTGCACACCATCAAAACTGGAGAACCTTGTTTCCTAAACATGGACATTGTCATAGTAGGTAAGTACCAGAGGGATGCTGTTGTTGTGAGAAGGATTTTGTCACAGCATGAATTTGGATGGAATTTGCTGGCAGCCGTGTTTAGCATGTAGCTTAAACAACAAAATCTTGGGGGCCATCTAGATTTAAGGAAATACGATTGAACAGTTATGGCAAGTTAACAATTACTGAAAAGATTACATCTGGTAGATAAATAGGAAACAAACGTGTCAAAAGTACTTTTTTAGTTCTGCTCAATTAAGTTGTAGTAATAGCATACTTTTGCTTATTTGTTGCTTTTCAGATTTTATTTTATTTTATTTTTTTTTTTAAAGATTTTTTATTTATTTGACAGAGATAGAGACAGCCAGCGAGAGAGGGAACACAAGCAGGGGGAGTGGGAGAGGAAGAAGCAGGCTCATAGCAGAGGAGCCCGATGTGGGGCTCGATCCCAGAACGCTGGGATCACGCCCTGAGCCGAAGGCAGACGCTTAACCGCTGTGCCACCCAGGCGCCCCTATTTTATTTTATTTTTTTAAAGATTTTATTTATTTATTTGACAGAGATAGAGACAGCCAGCGAGGGAGGGAACACAGGCAGGGGGAGTGGGAGAGGAAGAAGCAGGCTCACAGCAGAGGAGCCTGATGTGGGGCTCGATCCCATAACGCCGGGATCACGCCCTGAGCCGAAGGCAGATGCTTAACGACTGACCCACTCAGGTGCCCCTGTTCAAATTTTAAAACTGTCTTCACGTGTTTCCCCCTTAATCCTCATGGTAAATGTGTATCATTGAGTTAGTAGTGGATTCAGTGACGGGTTTGTCAGTGACATGGGTAGTGGTGAGGGCAAGTGAGAAAATCTGCATGGAAGCCCTAAGTCCATTTCCTGTTTCCTAAGTAGGAACTAAGGAATGCCACCTTTTCTTCTGTTATTTTTCTGTTTTTTCTTTTGCATCCTCCTCCTTCCTTTCCTACTCCTGTTCTATCTGATCTTTTTCTTCTTGTTCTCTTTCTTCATTTTAGTCTAATGACTAAGTCCTAGTACTACCACTGCGTGTAGTTTTATGACTCCTATCCTGTATTTCTTAGTAGTCTACTTTTTTGAAGATATTTTTGTCAATATTTTGTTTTAAATATTGTCAACAAGATATCCATTTTGTAGCCCTGAGGTCACATTGCTGCTATTTGAAACTTGATGGTCACATGAACCTGAGGCATCACATGGAACCTGAGATGTTCTTTGGACTTTTTGGCCCTAACATTAGGACAGGTGGAGTAAATCTCAAAAATTAAGGGCTTCTTAACTTAGCTGATAGCTCATCCTTGATAGTTTCCTAATAGATTAGGCAATTCAGATTTTGGTGATTTGATTTGATACCCCAAAATTCCCCTTTGTTGTAATCTATGGTGCAGGCTCTTGGGTTTGTATCTTTACATAAAATTTTAATGATTTTTTTCCCTCAGGAAATACAAGCCATTCGTAAGCCATTTGAGCATTCAGTTTTGTTGTAGGAAATTTTATTTGACTTTGTAAACCAAAATCATTTTGCGTTAACTATTCTTTGATAATGCCATTTTGAAGCTAATACAGCCAATTCCCCACATTTGTATTCCTGTCTCTGGTTTTCCTGATATTAATTTCATCCATTTATATTAAGAGGGGGACAGTAGAAGCATTTTTTCAAACTTCCTTTAAAATAATGTTGACATTGCTGATTACAGATGGGTAATAAGTGAGTTTGAAAACAGTAATGTTAAAACTAAGTATTCTTCATCCGAGTCACAGTTATCAACTGGTGGAATTATTTTATGTTCTGGGCGGAGACTGATAATCTATTTTTAGAATTGATTTTAGTAAATACAGACTCATTTTACATCATCATCAGTGATTTGCTGCAAATATCTCTTCAATTCTAACAAGTCCACATTCCCATAATGGATTGGGAAAACTTTGCTGCCAGCCCTTGAAGGTTTTCTAATCCTCCAATTAAAGAACCAGTACCTAGAGATCTTTTGCTTTAAAGAATAGCAATATTTAATAGTGACTGTGAATTATCAGTAATGGAACTGGACAAGAGAATACCATTTTTTGATAGTTAAGTAGGTTGTGAAAAGGAAATTAGCATGTCATAATTAATTATTGGTGTTTGGATGTTGCATAGTTAAAATTACTCCTTTTCTCTCTTGCTTTGTAGGTTCCAGGAGGATCTACCCATATTATCAGATGAATCCTCAAAACTAACCCATGTCAGTGAAGTAGTAAATGATTTAATGGCCCAAGTTTGATGTGAGGGTCAAATGAGGCAGTCTGCCTAAAAACATCATGCTTATTGCATGCCAGGTGTGTTCTCAGTTATGAAATAGAACTGCTCTTCTTGGTAGTATTCATACCGACAGCAGTAGCTGTAGTCATGGAAGTAATAGCAGTAGTGTACAGCACATTAGTATTACAACTTTGGTAAAAATAAGAGAGTGTTTAATAATCACTTTCTGCTGGGTCAATGATCTGGGGGCATGTAGAGGCAAAACGACGTACTCCTTAATTTTCACGCTTCCTGAGATTAATCTGGATGGGTTCCATGAGGCTAACATGTAGATTGTAAGGAACTGGATAACTTTGCTTCTAAGTTGTTACAGTGGGCCTCCTCAGCCGTCTGGTCCCCAGACAAACCAGAGACATGAGGCACTAAATCTGGGTGATGGAAAAATGGATGTTAATCTTAACCATTAAGTTCTCAAAGCCTAACGCATTGTGTGTTAGAAATTTCTGAAGAGGACATCACTGTCACTAATGCATTTGGGTCGATTAGTATACAAATGAATGTGATAATATAGACACTTAATGTCTGTGTCACATTTTAGCTTACGACTATATTTGAAATATATCACCTCATTCTGACAGGAAACAATGCTGTGTTCTAAAACTGCTTAATATTACGTGTCAAAGGCTTATGAGTATTTAATGAAGCAACTCACAAATCTGTATTAACTTCCCAGCCTAATAAGATCTTGCTCATTCCCTGATAAAGGTACATAAGTTAGAAGTCTAGTTTTCATGTTCTTTGGGGAACCCATATTGCCTTTCTATAGATGTCTGAAAAGAATATGAAGTTAAATATAGCAGGTAACCTTCTCTATTTTGATTGTATTTTTATTTTCATCATAAATACTGATTTTTAAGTCATGGACAAGGTACATACTGATCTTTGTATATTACCTTTTGCCCCATCGCCTTACTTCTGTTACTTTTCAGATGATACTATTTGGATGAGAAAACATATAGGGTTTCTGAAATAGATTTTTAAAAATTACCTTACCACATAATCCCACTGGTAAATGCCTTGAATCATAACAAAAGGCAAAAATAGCACCTTCCTTTCTGGATGGTACCTTTCTTAGCATCTTCAATTCTTATAAGAGTTCATATTATTCAGAAACTGAGCTCTAGAATCATGTATTTGGAGGACTTTGTATCCTCCTCAGTAGATCTGTCATGGTGTCTCCCTTAAGTGCTGCTACCTAGAGAATTTGGGGTATGAGTAAAAAAGTTTTACCTCCCTATTCAGAATTACTGAATGAATTTACATCTTGACAGTTAAATATGTAAGTAGCAAATAGGGATTCTCTCATATTTAAGTGGTATTTGGTAGGTATAGAATTTGTTACTGTGTTACAATGATTCCTTTTGCATTTCTGAAGGTTTTCATGTTCCACATTTCCTACACATTTCCTCAATCCTTACGACAAACCAGAACTTTCTTTGGTACAGATTTGTTGGTGGGTTTCAAATGTGGAAATGCATATGAAAGTGCATATCTGCGGAATAATCTTTTAGCATGTTTTTCTTATCATAACTACTAGTGTTATAATAATGCTTCCAGTCTTAAGAACACTGCTATTTTATTACTAATAAGAGTATCTTCAGTTATCAGTCATAGAATCTGGTGAGTGGTTTGTTTTTCATCTATGTATTGAAATATATGCTGATTACTATTCAGTTTACATACTTAATCTATGCTGATAGAGATCATTTACTTACAGATGCAAACATACTTGGGGAAAGTTGATAGTTGTGAATGACAAACTTCATTTTGTCCATCAAAGGTTGAAAATTCTTTTTTTTTTTTTTAAAGATTTTATCTATTAATTTGACAGAGAGCACAAGCATATGCAAAGGGAGCTGCAGGCAGAGGGAGAGGGAGAAGCAGGCTCCCCGTTGAGCATGGAGTCCGATGCGGGATTCGATTCCAGGACCCCAGAATCATGACCTGAGCCAAAGAGGAGGCTTAAGTGACTGAGCCACCCAGGTGCCAATTCTAAAAGTTTTATCACCTTATTTCATTACTTTGAACTCCACATCATTGTTATGTAGAAATGGTGAGTGCATCTTTGCCTGATTCCTGAAGCATTAAATCTTACACAATTCAGTCTTATATTAGCTGTAGGTCTTTGTAGATGCTCTACGGTAGATTTGAGGATATTACTCTGCTATGCCTAATTCCCTGATAGTATTTTTCAGATATGGATAAAATATTTAGCCAAATACTTGTCTGCATCTATTGAGATGGTCATTTTTTTTTCATTTCAGTCTGTTCATATGGGAAGCCACTAGGCTTTGCACGGGTTTCCCCTCCCAGGATGAGAACTTGTGTTCTCTCTGAGCAGGTGGCTTAATCAAGGGATGAGTTCTCCTCATCTGTTCTGTCTCTCACAGATCACTGCCATGAGTTGACCAATGTGTAGTGTCTGAAAAATATTTTTTTCTCCTATATTTTTCTTCCAGTTTAAGAGAGCAGATAAATTTGGGACCCTGTTCCTCCACCTAACCTGGAAGCAGTAATCACATTACCAAATACTAGGAGCCTGGAAATCCGGAGACGTGTCTCATTACAAGTGGATTTTAAAATAAAATATATTGCTTTGTTAATTATTAATGAAATTAGTAATTATTCACTGAAAATGTGAAATAAGGCAATGATTTTTAATGAGATATTAAATAAACTTCTTACAACATACATACTGGTACATTCCTGGTAGCATTTTAAATATGTACACATTCAGTGTATTATTTGATATGCCCAGAAACATGCAGACCTTTGTAGTAAGGTTGTAGTAATTGTGGTTTTATGCTCTTTGCACATGAGTATTGGAATTCATTCTGCCCATTATTATATTATTTATATATTCTCCAGAGTATTATCCAAATATTATCCAATATATGGATTACATGGTGAGGGGTGTGTGTGTGTCTGTGTGTACACACATTCATATCCATATATCTGTATACCCATACGCAGAGAATGCAGTGGAGTCTGCCTGGTTGCAAATGCTAACCTCTCAGATTTTATACCCAGTATTGGGATTTACATAATGAATATTTTCTCTCCTGTTCTTTTTGCCTCAAACCTGTCATGAGTGTCTCATACAATATCGTACCCTATCACTGATAATATGATAGGATGATAACACATTTGAATGCATTGACCAGCTTCCGTATTAGTCCTCATTGTCTGAGGATAAACAGGATTGGTCTCTGTAGGTTAGCACTGCATGCATGTGTTAATGCAAAGATGTCGGGTAGCAAAACATTGCAAAACATTGGTGTGCGGTGACTGAAGCTACATTGTATCCAGTTGATGACTCAGTTGGGCCTTTGCAGTCACCTGCACACAGTAAAACTGGAGAATGTGAGTCCTTAAACATGGACAACACCATCATATTCAGTAATATGGCTCAGGAATACTTCTATTCTGAGAAGAGTGTCATCCTATCATGAATTCAGAAGGACTTTCCTGCTGGCTCCTGAGTTGTCCTGTCCTGTATCTGAAACAGCAAACTCTTGAGACAATTTGGCTTAAAAAATATAATTGAATATTGATGGTGAATTATAAATAACAGAATTACTGAGAGCCTCCTATCTAGTAGATAAAGTAGAATGGTAGGAGCTGAATATGCCATAAGTAATTTTTCTTTTTCAGATGTGCCATG
The DNA here is from genome assembly GCF_002007445.2 of Ailuropoda melanoleuca. Classification (NCBI taxonomy): domain Eukaryota; kingdom Metazoa; phylum Chordata; class Mammalia; order Carnivora; family Ursidae; genus Ailuropoda; species Ailuropoda melanoleuca. The sequence continues at coordinate 105,394,683 of NC_048238.1, read as the reverse complement.
ATATGTCACAATAAAATAATATCTTTGTATTTCTATTGTTTTTAAGAATCCAAAAGTATCTTTGTGTGTTTTTGCCCTAATCCTGGTTGGGTATGGCATTTTCTTTTTTTTTTTTTTTTAAAGATTATTTATTTATTTATTTGACAGAGATAGACAGCCAGCAAGAGAGGGAACACAAGCAGGGGGAGTGGGAGAGGAAGAAGCAGGCTCCCAGCAGAGGAGCCCGATGTGGGACTTGATCCCGGAACGCCGGAATCACGCCCTGAGCTGAAGGCAGACGCCTAAGGACTGCGCTACCCAGGCGTCCCCGGGTATGGCGTTTTCTTTTCTTTTCTTTTTTTTTTTTTTGAGAGAGAGAGAGAGAGCAGGGGTGGGGAGTGGGCTGGGGAGCAGAGGGAGAGGGAGAGAATCTGAAGCAGACTGCACTGAACGCGTGGAGCCCAGATCAGGGCCTAAGCCAAAGTCAAGACTTGGATGCTCAACCGACTGAGCCACCGGGGTTCCCCAAGTGTGGAATTTGGTTTTGATAACAGGGGTTTCCTAAGACCATACAGAGGCTCAGTTTCTCTAAAGGGATTAATAGTACCCAGAAGCGGTTATACTCATTGTTCTAGTCTATTACTGTGAATGGGTACAGATTAAAATCAGTCAAGGGAAAAGGGACATGGCCTGAACTCCAGGAGAAAACCAGGCATAAGTTTCCAAATGCAAGGAGTGTGCTTAATTCTCCCGGGAACGATGTGTGACGTGTTGCCAACTAGAGAAGCTTCCCCAAGCCTTAGGTATGCAATGTTTTTATGCCATGTAGCATTTCCATGACTGACCTCAGCTATTCAAAGTAGGCTCACAGCAGAAATAGGTGTTCACTATAAATCACAGTGTTTGCATAAACTTTTTGGTCACACTGGTCCAGTGTTTCAAAAGACATACAAAATATTCTTAGGCAGAACGTTTCACGGGGTCAGAGCTAAGCTCCTAGGCATCTGCCAAAGAGCACTGAAAATGGGCTTTTCTTGAGTGTGTGCAGGACTTAAGCAACTCAGGCCTGCTGAGTTAACCTTTTCTTGCATAAATTGTGAGTTTTTGCGTTACTTTATTTTTTTTTTAAGATTTTATTTGTTTGAGAGAGAAGGCTCAAATCCGGGGGGGAAGGAGCAGAGGGAGAAGGAAAAGCAGACACCCTGCTATGTGGGGAGCCTGTCGTAGAGCTCGATCCCAGGATCATGACCTGAGCTAAAGGCAGATGCTTAACCAACTGAGCCACCCAGGCACCCCTCATTTTTTTTTTTTTGTAAGTAGGCTCCACACCCAGCATGGAGCCCTACACGGGACTTGACCTCACGACCCTGAGATTGAGACCTGAGTTGAGATCAAGAGTTGAACGCTTAACCGACTGAGCCACCCAGGTACCTCTCTAATCATGGTTTTAACGATAACTAAGTATATCTAATATTGACTATGACAACTGTAACTATTTGAAGCACAAAAATTAACATGGATTTGTCATGAGGGTAAATGAGAAAACCTACATAAAAGCCTCAGGTCCATTACCTGCCATGTTCATAAGCATTTTAGAAATACAGATTCTTGTGGTTTTTTACTCCTATTTTTGCTCATTTTTTTCACATAACTTAAGCTATAGAGCAAAGAAATACAATGAAATACTTGATAGCATCTCTGTCTGTGTCACTGATCTCTTTGGGACTTGTTTACCCCATGGTATACAGTCTGCCTGCTTCTGTATGTGCTCAGTATGCTGCCTGAGAAGCAGTGGCAGATTAAAATTGTGGGGGACTGTTTACAGATGTTTGTCCTCATACGTGTATTGATGTTCAGGGAATTGGCATATTTCTTCCTGCTCAGAATCAAGTCTTAATTTTGCCTTGGTAAAGAAAAGACATGAGTCTTTGTTCGCATCTGTGCCGAGGGATGGCAGAGGAAGCCTTCAGGCTGATAGCTTCAGGTGGGAGTGAGAGTTAGATTCCAGTCCTGACAAAAGTTGGTCCAGCGTAAGGAATCTTCCCCATTTTCTGACAACAGCCTCAGAATCAGATGGGTTCAGGGAAAGTGAGCAAAACAGGCCTCTGTCTCAGAATGTAAAGATAGGAAACTACACTTGGAACACTGAGACTCCCTGGGAAGTGTAGAAGAAATCATGAGCTGATAGGGAGAAAAGGATAGCTTTTGGATGTAAATTAATTTCTTGTCTGGAATTCAGCAGAGATGAATTGAAAAGTTCAGTTATCTCCCAAAGGTTGGGGAGGAAATTAAATTTCTGTCCTTGCCATTTTGAAATATCTCGATTTCTCATGAGGGGATTTTGGGTGTCTTGACACTGTTTTCTGTGTATGTTGAAGGGATGTGAGGGGGAAAGAGATGGGGTGGAGTGTTGGGACAGTTTTTGTTTTCTTCAGAAGAAGCCATTTTAAAAGTTGCCTTCCTAACAGTGAAAACCTACAGGTTAGAGAAGTTTAAGTGCATTCCCAGTAGAAAAGACAAGTAAATGAGATTGTTCTCCCTAAGTCCTCCTAATCATCAAGGTAAACATGGGAGCAGGTGAGGGGGATGCTCACTGAGGGGAGGAGGAAAATTGGAAGGCAGTATGTCCACATTGTCCAGGGCACAGGAAGACGCTGGGTGTAGTCATCATGATGTGGTGGGGAGAGAGGTGAAAATCGCATCTGAGAGAGAGCAAGACTGGGCAGGTGCTGCACAGTGAAGCCGTGCTGTGTGGTTCCTGACCCAGGAAGCTGCCGATCAGTTGATGACTTGTATGTCTCCTCTAGGTAGAACAACGCTCCACAAGAAGAGAATGGTGATGGGGATGGACAAGAATATGTCCTTGAGCGGCCTGCTATGGAACCCACCTGGATCTCCCACATCCCCCAGATGACTTCAGTTGTCTATTCCTGACAATGTGAATGCCTACTGATGGGAGACCATGAAAATACCTCTAAAAGAAGAGAATACAGGATCAAGCTTGTTCTCTCTGGGTCCACAGAATCCTCCAAGTAGCACTGACTGCCTCAGGGGATTCTTCCTAAGATTTTTCAGACTGAAGAAATGGCTGTAGAAACTGCCTTGTTTTTTCCGGGTCCTCATAATCATCCGGATAAATGTAAGGCGGAGGAGGGAGGTTTGTATGTTGGAGGGAAGTGGGACCGCTTTATTTAGTGTCAGAAGTCATCATGATGTGGTCCAGAGAGAGATGAAAGCTACAGTTGACAGTTCTAGGGTTATTGGGTGGGTCTTCCTCCTTGAGTTATGCTGTATGCAGCGCCCTGCCCAGAAAGGTGCTGATCACGGAGGCAGTATGTAGTCGGTGCCTTTCTGGGTATAGGGGATGCATTCAAGAACAACGTTTGTGGAGGCCTTTCGACTGGGATGGAGGTAGACAGGCCAGCGTCCTTGTGCTTGCCTGCCTTGAACTGAGGAGGGCCCTGGGAGCCACCTGAATCCACAATCATCAAGGTGATTTCAGTGTTCTGTTCTTAATAAGGGTGAACACTCAAAGGTTAGATATCATGAAGAATATGACAAAGCAGGGACAAGCTGGCTGCTGGGCCCTCCTAATGGTTCCAATAAATATTGAGAATGTCAGGGCATCCCCACTGAGAAGGCATACAAGTTGGAGGGTAGTAGTTTGGAACTGTCTGGGATTATGAAAACATCTTACATACAGTCAGGATGATTTTGTGGGGAGAGAGAAGAAAGCTCCACTTAACAATGCAGAGGGGACTGGGTTAGTTCTGAACATGGATCTGGACTGTGTGCAGTGCCCTACCTAGAAAGGTGGTCAATACATAGACTTAACTAGTAGTGACTGCCAGCCTGGGTAGAGTACAGCTCACCAGGAACAACAGATGTGGTGGCCTACAAGACCGTCTTTGTCAGCCATCTGGTTCTGACCTCAGATGTCCTCAAAATGATGATAGTGTTCCATTCCTGACATTCTGAACACTTCCAAGTTAAAGAAGAAGATACTTCCTCGTAGAAGAAGAGACATAGGAACCAGCCAGTTCTCATCAGGTCCTCATAATCAGCCTGGTAATTAGAGCAAATTGAGGGGATCCACCCAGAGGGTTATGCAAGTTGAAAGGAAGTGGGTTGAACTTGTTTATGGTGTGGAAAAATCTTGTTGACCATCCTTATGATGTAGGGGGTAGAGAAATGAAAGCTGCTTTTGAGAGCATTGGATGTCCTGTGAACATCCATCTTGAAGCCATGCTGTTTGCAGTGCCCTCCCTAAAAGGTTCCAGTCACTTAACTAATTAATTTTATTTAATTCTAATTTAAAAAAAATTATTTCTAATATATTACTATTTTCAGAGGTTGAGTTCATTGATTCATCAGTTACATATAACACCCAGTGCTCATATCACATGCCCTCCTTAATGTCTATTACCTAGTTTTCCCCATCCCCCACCCACATCCCCTCCAGCAACCCTCAGTTTTTTCCCTACAGTTGAGTCTTATGGTTTCTCTCCCTTCTGCTTTTGTCTTGTTTTCCCCTGCCTTCCCCTATGATCCTGTTTTATTTCTTAAATTCCACATGAGTGAAATCATATAATTGTCTTCTCTCTGATTGACTTATTTTGCTTAGCATAATACCCTCCAGTTCCATCCAAGTCATTGCAAATAATAAGGTTTCATTTTTTGATGGCTGAGTAATATTCCATTGTTTGTATACACCCCCTCTTTTTTTATCCATTCATCTGTCAGTGGACATCTGGAGTCTTTCCGTAGTTTGGCTCTTGTGGACATTGCTGCTATAAACATTGAGCGCAGGTGCCCCTTTGGATCACCACGTTTCTGTCCTTTGGATGAATACGTAGTAGTGCAAAAGTGGAGTTGTAAGTTAGCTCTATTTTCAACTTTTTGAGGAACCTCCGTACTAATATCCAGAGTGGTTGTACCAGCTTCCATTCTCACTGGCAGCGTAAGCGAATCACTTTAGACTATGTGAAATTAGTGCCTAAGTAATGACCAAGAAGAAAAACTGCTATGATGAACTTTGGATCCCTGATGGGGATGAAGGTGCGTGCGTCCTTGATTTTCCTCTTAGGAAGTCAGGAGGCACCAGGCACCCACCCGGAACACACAGGTATTCTTAATGGTGATATAAATAGTCCAATGTGCTAATAATGGAAATAAAGCTTAGAGAATTGGTGGTGAGATTGGAGATGTGAGTGTGCTTGAGCTGCCGGCCTTGACCCAGGAGGACCCTGGCAGACATCTTGGTCTCCTCAAAGGCATCCTCAAGATGATTGCAGTGGTCTGTTTCTAATGATGTATGTACAAATTAGAGAATATGAAGATACTTCCTAAGAGAGGGAATGCAGAAAAATCCTTGTTGTTCTGGGTCCTCATCAATATGCAGTAAGCCTAGAACTCTTATGGGCATCCTTGCAAAGGGAATGATGAACATTGGAAGGCAGTAGGTAGCATTGTTGAACAAATGAAGAAAACTGGATATAGTCCTCCTAACATGCTGGAAAGAGGTGAAAGCTGCATTTGGAGGTGCAGGGTGACTAGGCTGGATCGCCCTGAACTACGCTGCAAGCAGAGCCCTGCCCAGAAAGGTACTGGTCACAGAGCCTAAGGGTAACAGTGTCTCTGGACGGAGGAATGCTCAAGCAGAGCAACGTTTCTGGTAACGTCTGGCCAGCGATGGGGATGGAGGTTGATTTCTTTGAGTTGTGTGCCTGGCATACAGAGTGCGTGGACAGCCGACTGTTCCTTTGGCATCCCCAAAATGATTTCAGTAAGTGTCTTCCCAACAGATATGAACACCTGCATATTAGAAAAAAGGAAGATACTTCTTAGCAGAGGAAGAAAACACATAAGCAAGCTTGTTCTCTCGACACTCATAGTCTTCTAGTTAAATATAGAGAAACGCACTTGCACTAGGGAGGTGTCAATGTGGAAAGGCAGTAAGCCATAGTTTTCTAAGTTATGTTAAAATATTTAGTAACTTCATAATGACAGGGTAGAAACTACAGTCGACAATGGAGAGGGGACCTGAATACTCTTTATCTTTGAGCCATGCTGTGTGCAGTGCCCTACCCAGAAATGTGTCTATCATCCGTGAATTACTAGGATTTGTCTGTGTGAGTCACTCTAAAAAATATTTGTAGTCCCCTTCAGACCGGCCATGGATTGGAAAAGCACATGTCTTTGACTTTTTGCTGTGGATGTTGGAGAGGCCTGGCATGCACCTGGGTGTGATTTCTGGCATCCTAAGATGACTTCAGTATTCAGTTCTTCAAAATGTGGAGACCTACAGTTGAGAGAAGATGGAAGATATTTCCTTCTAGAAGTGGACACACAGCTATGATCCTGTTTTCTAGGATGTGTTGGGAGTCATTCAGGTAAATGTATGTCATGTGCGGGTATCCTCAGTGAGAGGATGAGATGCGAGTCAGTGAACGTGGGGTCAGCGTTATCTAGCGTTTCGGAAAATTCTCGGGCAGAGTCATCCTCACGATTGGTTTGTTGGGACACGAGAGCCACACGTGAGCGTGCAAGCGGGCGCCGGGCAGGACTGACCTTGAGGCCAGCTGTGTGCGGCGCCCTGCCCAGAACAGTGCCGAATAACAGAGAGTAAGAGTAATAGGGCTTCTGGAGGTGGAGTGACACTCGATACGGACCTCCGCGGAAGCCTTCAGATCAGTGATGGCGATGGAGCTGCAGATGCTCTTCAGCTGCGTGTCTTGAACCCAGGAGGTCACTGGTCACCTGCTGGTTCCCATGTCAGGTAGGCAAGATGATTCCGGTGGTCCACCGTGAATAACGTGAACACCCCCTCACCGGAGGAGTAGAAGATGGCTCGTAATAGAAGACGACAGCATCGGAACAAGCTTGTTCTCTGTTGGGCCTCCTAATCCTCTAGGTTCACCGGAGCGTTTCAGGGGATCCTCACTGAGGGACATGTGCAACTCGTAGGGCATGGGGCCGACATTCTGTAGGTTTATGGGAAT
>NC_048238.1:105367840-105387603 GCF_002007445.2 Ailuropoda melanoleuca | reverse complement strand
CAAGAGAACACGGGATGAAGCTTGTTCTCTTTGGGTTCTTACAATCATCCAGGTAAACTTTTAGCAGGTGACGGGATACTTACAGCAGGAAGGTCACTCGTTGGGGAGCATTGGGTTTTTATTGTCAAGGTCTATGAAAAATCTTGGCCTGAGTCCTCATGATGAATTTGGATGAGATGAAAGGCCACTTGAGAATGAGAAAGGGATTGGATAGGTTTTCAGCTTTGTTTATTTTGTGTGCAGTGCCTTATGCAGTTGGGTGCTTATCACTTAAAGGGTATGTTTTAAAGGATTTTATTTCCTTATGTGAGAGAGAGAGAGAGCATGATAGAGAGAGCGCTTGCCTGAGCAGGTGGAAGAACAGAGGGGGAGTGAGAGGGAGAGGCCGACTCCCCACTGAGCTGGGATCCCAGCCTAGGGATCGATCCTAGGGACCCTGAGATCACAATTTGAGTTGAAGGCAGGTGCTTAACCAACTGAGCCACGTAGGCGCCCCTAGACTGTAAGTTTTGAACGTTCAGGTTAAATGGTGCTCACCAAGAGCAACCTGTGCAGTGACGTTTAGAGCAGATATACTGATAGAAGTGAATGTGTCCGTGAGCTGCTTTTGGTGAATCAGCAACCTGAGTGTGACGTCAGACACCCACAGGATGCTGTCAGTGGTTCCTTCTCAACCTGGTGACCACCTTCAGAAGAGAAAATGAAGATACTTTCCTGTAGAAGAGGACACAGGAGCCAGCCTGATATCCTGGGTCTTCATCATCTAGGTAAATCAGAGAATCTGCAGATATCGTCCTAGAGGAAGGATGCGGGACGGAATGCAGTGGTTCTGCACTGTCAAGCGTTTGGGAAAATCTTGAGCAGTCATCATCATGTGTGGGAGGGAGTGCAGAGCTATATTTGAGCGTACGGCTGGGACAAGGGCAGTTCTAACACCTTAAACTCCTGTTGTGTGCAGTGCCCCTTTGTAGAAACGTGCCATTCACTTGAGAGATTCTTGCCTCTATGGGTCAAGTAACAGTGTATGGGAGCATCATTTTGGTAGACTTCTGAAGACCAACGTTCATGGAGGTCTGTGTGTCCTTGAGTTTTAGCCTCGAATACAGGGGATCTCTGCTTGCCAGGTGGATGACAGATATCCTCCAGATGGTTTGAGGAGCATACTCTCTAGGATGGAATATAGGTAGTTTATTTTTTAACAGATTTTATTTATTTGACAGACAGCGTGTGCAGGCCAGAGCAAGCACAAGCAGGGGGAGCTGCAGAATGAGAGGTAGGAGCGGCTCCCCACTGAGCCTGGAATCCCCTTGCAGGGATCAGTCAGTAGCATAGATAAGGATACTTCCCAGCAGAAGAGATCTCGGGAACAGAGTGCCCCTCCTCAGTCCTCCCATCCCTACAGGGAACCGGGAGGGGCAACTGGCGTTGTGTGAGGAAAAGGCGCTCCTTGGAGGACAGGCGCGCAGCATTTTGCCAGGGGACCGGGAGTTCCATAGTGACAATCCTCCTGATGTGGTGGGGAGAGAGGAGAAGACGAACAGACTTGGAGTTCACCGGTGCTGGCAAGATCCTCTCCTTCAGGCCGTGCTGAGTTTAGTGCCCTACCCAGAATGGTGCTGATGAAGCAGAATGCTTACAATTAGCACCTGACTCGGTAGCCTCCCGATCAGTAAAATCCTGCCTGTGGTGTCCTTAGCCTCAGTGATGGGGGAGGAAGATGCTGCTGTCTTCGAGGTTTTGCACTGGAAATCAGAAGAGTACGGGCAGCCACCTGGGCCTGATCGCAGTCGACATTCAAATGATGTTTTTTTTTATCTGAGTGTAATTGACACACAAAGTTACACGCGTTTAGTTATACAAGTTTGTCATTTGACGAGTTTCTCTAACGGGATGTTCAGCACAAGCGTGGCTCCCATCATCTGTCCCCGTACATGGCTATTCAGTGGCGTTAGGATGATTTCAGTGTGGCCGTGTTAGCCATGAGCACCTAAAAAGCTCGGCAAAGAAAACGGAAACGGGAAGAAGGTGGTTCTGTGGGTCCTTCTAGTCCTCAGTTAAATGTAGAGCAGGTGAAGGCATCCCGACCGAGGGAGAGCTGCAAGTAGGAGTTGTATACATTGGAATTGTATAGGATGATGGGACAATCTGGACTACAGCTGTCCTGATGTTGTGGGGGAGAGACAGGAAGACTCCATTTAAGAGGCAAGGGTAATTGGGCTGGTCCTGTTCGTGGATCGAGACTGTGTGCCGTGCCTAACCTAGAAAGGTAGTCATCTCTTAGACTTACTGGTAGTGACTACCAGCCTGGGTCGAGCAAGGCTCACCGAGACCATCGTGTGATGTCCTGCGGACCAGGAGAGGGCTTGAGGGAGAGCTGCCCACCCGGAAGACGGGCTTCTCTGTCAGCCTTCTGCTTCTGGTGTCCGGTATCCCGAGGCTGATTTTTGCGTTCCACTCTTGACATCATGAGTCCGTTCCTGTTACAGAGGATGATGGGAACTTTGTGTTGAAAGACGAGATCCGGGAAACAGCCTATTGTCAGTGGGTCGTCATTGTCTTCCCAGTGAGTTGGAGCAAACGAGGGGATCCGCAGCACCAGAGGTACGGCAGTGGGAGGGATGGGGTCAGACTTGTTGACCTTCTGGAGCCACCTTGCAGAGAGTCAGCAGGACATTGTGCGGAGACCTGAAGGCTCCGCGGGAGAGTATGAGGGAGAAGTGGGGTGCTGTCGGCCATGAACATGCTGTGTGCAGTGCTGTATCTAGGCATGTGCTAATGACATCCACTAAGAGTCATTAGTTCCTGCCTGGACAGAGCAATGCCCACTAAGAACAGCGTTTGCAGTGGCGTCGGACGTGGTGATTGGCACGGAGGCTCGCTTGCCCTTGAGTAGACTGCCTTGACCGTTGGGCGGCCCTGGCAGTCTCCGGGGTTTCTTCTGAGTCATCCTCAAGACTTTCTCAGGTCCTCTTCCTGACCACTTGAACACTTAGAAGTGAGCGAAGATGAGGGTACTTTGTAGAGGAAGAAGAGGCTACAGAAACACCCTTATTTTTTGCGGGTTTACGTGCATAGCTGGTCAAGATAGAGACGTGATGGGTTCCCTGCAGTCGGAAGAATGCAAGTTAGAGGACAGGCGGTCACCATGGTTTTCGAGGAGTGAGAAATACAGGGCTCAGTCCTCAGGATGTGCTGGAGAGGGAGAGGAAAGCTACAGGGGAGGGCGCAGGGGGACAGGGCAGGATCTCCCTGCGGCTTGGCGTGAGCTGTACTCTGCCAGGAAAGTGCTGGTCCCGTGGACGCAGCGGAACGGCGTCTGTCTGGGTGGAGGAATGCTCATCCAGAGCGCCGTTTCTGGTGACCACCTGGCCGCTGATGGGGGTGGAGGCCTCAGTGTTGTAGAGCTGTCGGCTCCGCAGGCAGGCGTGTTGGAGCAGTCCCCTGTATAGTAGGCACCCCCGAAATGGTGCGGTCATGCCTTGTGAACAGTTGTGCACCCCTCTAGGGCAGAGAAGATGCAGGTTCCTTTTTGTAGAAGAAAAGAATCCAGAGATGAGCTGGTTCTCCGTGGATCGTCATCATCCCCTGGGTGAGTGCACAGGGGGACACGGATTATTGAGGGAGGTTTTCCAAGGTGGAAGGTGGTAAATCCTCATCGTCTAAGGGCACGTGAAAACACATAGCATCCTCCTCACGATGAGGTGGGGAGAGAGCTGACAGCTACATTTGGGAATATGAGGGGACTGGGCAGCTCCCCTCCCTTGATCCGCACTGAGTGCAGGGTCCCCCTCAGTCATGTGTTGATCACTTAGACTGCCTGATCCTAGGACCTGTCTGGGTGATTTCCCCCTCTAACAGAAATATGTGTGCTGTGTCTTTCAGAACCCCGATGGGATTAGAGATGCAAGTCTTTGACTGGTTGCCTTGAACACAGGGGGGCCCTGGCAAATACTTGTGTCTGGTCTCTGGTATATTCAAGATGATTGCAGTTGTCTGTTGCTATGAATGTGAACACGATGCAATTAGAGAAGATGAAGTTACTTGGAAACAGAAGAAGAGAAGGCAGGAACAGTGCGTTTCTCAGTAGGGCATAAATACCATCCGTGGAAACTGGAAGAGCTGCTGATCAGGTTAGCGAGTTTTGCAGTGAAGAAGTCCCCGCATCAGCACGGTCTGTGGTCATGAGACAGTCCTGCAGAGCGTCACCAAGATTCGGAGATTCGCAGGGAGGGAGATGACTGGGATGAGGGCGGCAGCGAGTGGATGGGAACCTGCTGTGAGCAGTGCTCCACCCAGAAAGGTGCTGGTCGCAGAGACGAAGTGCAACAGCGCCCTTCTGAGTGCAGTAAAGCTGAACACACACTTCGTCTACCGTGTCCTGGACATTGTTGACGGGGGAGTCAGATCCTCGAGCTGCCTGTGTTGAACCCCACGTGGTGCTGGGAAGCCTCTGTTTCAGGTCTCCCGTTTTCCTCACAGAGCTTTCGTTGGTCTGTTCTAACAGTGTGATTTCTCTCAGATGGAAAGAACGGCGATGTGTCCTCATAGAGGAAGAGATCCCAGGAAGAATCTTGTGCTCTCCAGGGCCTCATCATTTTCCAGGTAACGGGGGGAGGGGGCGGGTCTTGAAGGAATGATCCACGTTGGAAGGTTGTAGTTTGCAATTTATCGTTGTATAGGAGCCTGGCGGAGCCATTCGTGGGGTCGGAACGTGGCGTGCTGAGCGAGCTGCAGGAGAGCTCAGCGCATGTCCGGCCAGATGTGCCAGAGGCCGTTGTGGGCATCGTGCCACCCAGGAAGGTGCTGATTACAGACGTGAAGAGCAACAGTGCCTGCCTGGGTAGTGCAATGCTTTATAAGAACGTTTTTCCACTGGCCTCTGTCTCTCGATGGGGATGGAGGTTCCTTCCCATGTCCTTGAGGTGTGTGCCTTGAACCCAGGAGGGTCCTGGCAGCCACTTGTGTCTGACCTCAGGTGGCGACGAGACCTTTCAGTGGTTAGTTCCTAAGGAGATGAGCAGCTAAAGGTTAGAATAGATGAACATAGGATTTTTGATAGGATTGGACAACAGAGGAACAAGAAGCTTATTCTTTCCGTGTCCTGCTATATAATCAGAAAATGTGGAGCAATTATGGCTATCTTGAAAAAGGCAGAAAACGCAGAGCTTGTGTGGGTATGCTCCAAGTGGGAGGGATGCCAGTTGAAGTGCCTAGTAACTCCATTTTCTAGGCTTCTAGAAAAATCTTGGGTGCCCTGATCGTGTTGATTTGGTAAGATAAAATTGGTGGATTGGAAAGGAAGAGGTGCAGTGTTCAGATTGTCTGCCTGTAGTTGATATTGTGTGTGCTACCTTGTCCAGGAAGTTACTAGTCACTTAGGAAATTTGTATTCAGTGGCTTCCTACAAGTAGGGATGGTTCATAAGAATGTCTTTGTTATCCTTTGGTGAAGTAATGTGCATGGAGTCATGTGTGTGATAGAGTAGCCTGCTTTGAATACTTTGACAGCCATGTGGAAGCATCTTTCCATTGATTATAGTGTTTTTTCCCCTATTAATGGAAATACTTAGAAATTTGAGAAGATGAGACTTCGTGATCGAAGCGATTAGGGAATCAAGTTTGATCTCTTTGGGCACTCAAAATCATTTAGGTAAACCTAGAGAAGAGAAGGGATTTGTTTTTTAATGATTCATTGTATTTTAGAGAGAGACAATGTAAGTATTGGGAGGGGCAGTGGGAGAGGGAAAACTAGAGGGAGAGAAGCAGACTCCCTGCTGAGCTCAGACCCCAATGTCCGTGGGGCACCCTGAGATCATGACCTGAGGAGAAATGCAGTCAGATGACGTTTAACTGACCGAGTCACCCAGGTGCCCCTGAAGGTAAGTGACTTCTTTTTTTTTTTTAATGATTTTTTTTTATTATATTATGTTAGTCACCATACAGTACATCCCCGGATTCCGATGCAAAGATCGATGCTTCATTAGTTGCGTGTAACACCCAGTGCACCATGCAATACGTGCCCTCCTTACTTCTTAATGAAGATTTGTGCAAGGTGGAGAATAGTAGGTTTTCACTGTGTAGGATTATAGAAAATTCATGGTTTTGGTCATTTTAATGTTTGGGGGTGAGATGAAAGCTCCGTATGAGAGTGAACAGGGCACTGGGCAGGATCTGTCTTGAGCCTTGATGTGTGCAGTGCCCTGCCCCGGATGGTGCTCATTACATGGCCTAAGAGTGATTAGCATCCCCCTGGGCAGAGTAATGTTCACTAAGAACACCATGTGCCTTGGCTGTCACAGTGGTGATGGGGATGGAGATGCATTTGTCCTTGAGATGCCTGTATTGAACCCAGGAGAGCTTGGGTAGCCCCTTGCAGTTTTAGAGATCTTTATTGTGTACTCCTAATAGTGTGGAGAACTACAGATCCAGGGATTTGAAGGTACTGCCTAATATCAGAAGAGAAATCCCAAGTTCCCTTTTCTGCTCTGTTCTCTTTAATCATTGACATAAAGAATAAGTAGTTGAGGGTTTTCTATTGTAGGAATTCTGCATGTTACAGGGTAGTGTGTAAGTATTGTCCAGCTCTATGAGAAAGTCTTTGATTGAGTTCTCTCATTGTGGTGGACAAAGAGGGACACTACAAATCGGGGATGTGTGGGAGTGTGTAATTATTGTTTTGTTGAATCAGTTTGTGTGTAATGTCCTATCCAGACAGATCCTCCTCATAGGGAGGAACCATTACCAGCACAAGTTTATGTAGACAAATGCTCAGCAAGGACTACGTTTTTGATGGCCCTTATATATCATTTATGGGGATAGATGGGGTGTTCCGGTGTCCTTGTGGTGGCTTCCTTAAAGGCACAAGGGTCCTGTTAGAGAAGTGGTTTTGATAACAGGCAATGTTAGGTCATTTCAGTGTTCCATTTGTAATAGTGTAAATATGTAATGTTTAGAGAAGATGATGAATTCTCCAAGTAGACAGAATTTGGAAACAAGGTTGTTCTCTCTGGGTCCTTGTCATCAATCGGGTAATCTTAGCAGAGATTAGGGTGTCTTTCGTGGGAACTATGCAAATTGGAGGACCAGAGTTGGACAATGTCTTGGGTTGTGGAAAAATCTTGGTTAGTGTCCTCATGATGTCACAAAAGCCATAGTTGAGAGTGCCAGGGGTATATTGTAGGTCCGCTAACTCAAAGTATTCTATGTGTAGTGCCATATTCGAAGTGTGCTGACACTTAAATTGTGTAAATGGCTCCTCTGTTTATAGAGTGATGTTGAAGATGAATGATGTTTGGGTGTCTTTGGACGAGTGCTGCTGGTACATCTGCAGGTGTCATCGTGCTGCTTTCCTTGATCTTAGGAGGGCCTTGTGAGCCACGTGGATTGCAGGTTTCAGTAAGATGATTTCAGTCATGCATAACACCTAGGGGTTGGAGAACGTGAAGATTTGCTAATAGAATTTGTGAGCATAGTAATTATCTTGTGTTTTTTTGGGTGCTCTTTGTCCCCTGGGTAAAGGTAAAGCAGGTGAGATGATCGACACTTCAGTGAGGTTATTATGCAGGAGGGAAGTGGGTCTCCATTGACTAGTGTTAGGAAAAATCTTCCACACAGTCATGATGATTGGGGGGTGATCAATCTTGTGAGGGTCAATGGGTTGGTCCTCCACCTTGAGTTGTGCTGTTTGCAGAGCCCCAGCTAGAAATGTGCCAATCCCTTAGCCTTTGTATAGTGGGTACCTGTACATAGAGTGGTGCTCTGCAAGATTTTTGCCAGTGGCCTTTGGCCCATTGATGATGGTGGAGCTGCACTGATCTTTCTGTTGTGTGAGTTCAGTTCCCCAGCTCCCTGCCAAGCCATTTGGGAGTGGTGTTTGGCATCTTCCTAATGAGGTCAATGCCCCATACCTCATAATAGGAAAACCATGGGAAGATGTTAAAGATGAAGATCTTTCCCAAGGTTAGAAAAGAACACAAAAATGCACTTTTTTTTGTTACTCATGTTAATCTAGAGAGACACAGTACTTGAGAAGAGCCTCACTGAGGGAAAAATACAAGTTAGAGGGGAATATATTGGCATTTTGTAGGATTATGGAAAAAATTATATAGTTGTGAAGATGATATGGTAGGGAGAGAGAAGAAAGCTACTTTTGGTAATGCAAGAACAGTTAGGATAGGTCCAGGATATTTATCTGTACTGTGTGCAGTGCCTCACCCAGAAAAGTGCTCATCACATAGACTAAGTGTAATGAATACTTTGCTAGCTGAAGTAATGTCCAACAAGAACAACATTTCTTGCATACTTCTGGAAGTGATACGTTTGGAGATGTATGTGACCTCAAGCTGCCTGCTTTGGAATCCTGGGAGTGCCTCTTCAGCCACCTGGTTGTGATGTCAGGCATCTGTAAGCTGATTTGAATGGCCACTTTCTAATTTTGTGAATTCCTTCTCTTTACAGAAAAGAAAGATAATTTGTCGTGAAGGCAGAGAAGAACAGAACACGGTATTTACTTTCTATCCTCCTAATCGGAGGTAACCATACAGCAAGTGTGGGGATACTCACAGGGGAAAGGATGCATGTTGGAGGGCATTCGATTGCATTGGCATTCTCTAGAGTTAGGAAAAATCTCGGCTGACATCATTTTGTGTTTGGTAGAGAGACAAAGAGTACATCTGAGAATGAGAAAGGACTGGATAGGTCTTCTACTTTGTGTTTTGTTGTGTTCTGTGCCTTACCTAGCATGTTTTTAATTACTTAGATTCTTTTGTTAATATTTCGGTAGAAGGACCCTCAGTAAGAACCTTTGAAGTACCTTTATAGTGTATATGGTTATGAAGATGAATGTTGACTAGAAGTGCCTGCATTGAATCCTGGAAGGCCATGTCCATTAGCTGGTTCTGATGGTAGTCATCCACAGTATGACTTCTGTGGTCCATTCTATAGAAAACCATGTGATCACCTTCAGAACAGACGATGGAGATACTTCCCCATAGAAGAATATATAGGAACATGCATTGTCTTTCTGGGTCCTCCTTATCATCAGGTTAATACTGAGAAGCTGAGAGTGTTTTGCTTTGTTTCTTCGTTTTTGAGAGTATTTTCACTGTGTGAACAGCGCAAGTTGGAGTGCACTGGTTCAACGTTGTCTAGTGTTATGGAAAATGTTGGGTACAGTTACAGAGATGAAGGGAATGGTAGATGAAAACTACATTTGAGTATGCAAGTGGGGCATGGAGAGGTGTATGCCCTGAAGTCATGTTGTGTCCCGTTCCCTTCCCGGAAAGGTGCCCATCACGTATGTGTAAGAAATGACTGACTACATAGGGTAATGTTGAAGAAGATAAATATTTGTGGTGGTCGTTGGAACAGTGTTGAGAATGGAGGTGCTCCTGTCCTTGAACTTTTTGCTTTGAATTATGGGGGCCTGGAACCCACCTGGATCTCAGGCCTCCTCAAGTTTATTTAGGTGGTGCATTTCTAACAATGTTTATATCTATAGATCATATAGCACGAAAATAAAACTAACAAGAAACTCACAGAAAAACCTTGTTTTCTCTGGTTTGCATGGTGTTCCAGATAGAGTTAGATCTGCTGAGGGATCCCCCACTCATGAGGTTAGCTAACTGGAGGGCAGTAGATGGGCCTTGTCTTGGATTATGAAAATCCGTCACAAGGTGGTGGGTAGAGAGATGATAGAGCCACATGTCCAAGTTCGTGGTAGACTGGACAGGTACTCCACCAAGAAGCCATGCTGTATATAGAGCACTGCCAAAAGGTGTCAGTCAGTTACTGTACATGTAACGCTTGCTTCTGTGTGTACAGTAAGGCTCAGGAAGAATGTTTCTGGTCGCACTTGTATCACTGAATGACATTGGAGCTGTTGGTCTTTTTGAAATCCCAACTATCAGGGCGCCTGGGTGGTTCAGTCTGTTGTGTGTCTGCCTTCAGCTTGGGTCATGATCCCAGGGTCCTGGGATCGAGCCCCACATCAGGCTCCCTCTGCCTGCTGCTCCCCCTGTTTGTGCTTGCTCTGTCTGTCAAATAAATAAATAAAATCTTCAATAAAGAAAAAAAAAGAAAAGAAATCCCGACCGTGAATTCAAGAGGTCTTTGGGAGTAGCCTCCAGATTATTTTAGTGTTGCATTCCTAACAATATGTTTATCTACAGAATACGGAATATGCTTCTTACTAAAATAAGCAAACACAGAAATCAGCCGTTTCTCCCTGGTTCCTCATAATCATGCAGGTATGTGGGAGAGTAGGTGAAGATCTATCTCAGATATAGGAGGTTTTCAAAGTGGAGGGCACTGGTTGGCCTTTGTGGAGGCTTATGAGAACATCACTGGTAGAGTATTTGTTATGTGGTGTGGAGGACGAGAAAAAGTACATTTGCAAGTGTGAAGTGTATTGGGCAGGTCCTACAGGTCCAAGTCATGCTGTGTGCAGTGCCTACCAGAAAGGTGCCACTTAGCCTATGTGTAGTTGGTGACTGTCTAGGTAGAGTGATACTCAAGTGAAATAATTGTTTTTGGTAGATTTCAGAGCAGTAATGATGGTGGATGTGCCAGTGTTCTCAGTTTGTGTCTGGAGCTGAGAGGATCCTTGGCAGCCACCTTGATCTCCGGCATCTTCAAGTTCATGTCAGTGGTCCATACCTCCTCGTGTGACACAGTTTAGGGAAGAGGAAGATAGTTTGTAGGAGAACGAACACAGGACCAAGCCTGTTTTACCTGGGTCCTGATAATCATCTAGGTGAAAATAGAGACCTTTTTTAAAAAAAGGTTTTATTTATTTATTTGACTGCGAGCGAGTGCACAAGGAGGGGGAGCAGCAGATAGAGGGAGAGGGAGAAGCGAACTCTGCTGAGCAGAGAGCCTGATGTGGAACTCGAACCCAGGACCCTGAGATCATGACCTCAGCCGAAGGCAGATGCTTTACCAAGTGAGCCACCCAGGTCCTGAAAAGAGAGACCTTTCATTGTTCCCTCAGTGGTGATCTTAAAGGTGGAGGGTAGTGGGGTGACATTGTCTAGGTTTAAGGAACCACATTGGTTATAGGCATCGTGATGTAGGAGGTGGAGTGATGAAAGCTACTTTTCAGAGTTCGAACATGACCTGGAAGTTCCTATGCATCAACCATCCTGTGTGTAGTGTCCTTGCCTGCAGGTTCTGGATCATGTATCCTATCTTTACTTGGTGCCTCTTATGGTAGAGTGATGCTTAATGAAAGCGGTGTTTGTTATGGCCTTTGGACAGGGTAGGTGTTGGGGCTGTAGGCATCTGTTAGCTGCCTACGTTGAAATCAGAAATTCCCTAGCAGTTAGCTGTATGTCATGCATTTTCCAGATGAGATTAGTCCTCCTTTCCTAGTGAAAGTGGACACCTAGAAAAGAGAATATGAAGATACTTCTCAATACAAAAGAGAACAGAAGCAAGCATGATCTCAGAGTCCTTGGAATCTTCCAGGACAGTGTAGAGCAAGTGAGGGGGTGCCACCTGAGGAAAGCTTGCAGTTTTGAGAGTCTTGGGTTGGGTTTTCCTAGGATCATGGAAGCATCATTGGTCAAGAAATGGTGATACAGTGGGTATTGATGAGAAAGGGACATTTGTTAATGCCAGTTTTCCTGGGTAGATGATTTAATGTGAGTTAAGCTTTGTGCAGTGCCCTATGTGGAAAGGTGTTGATTACCTAGACTAGTTGTATTTAGTGCCTGTCTTGGGAGAGAAATGCTGAACAAGAGTAATGTTTGTAATTGTCTTGAGACTGGTAATGGTGCTGGAAATTTGTGTCCTTGACATTCTTCCCTCGAATCTTTAGAACCTTTCTATCACCTGGGCCTCATCTCAGGCGGACTCAAGAAGGTTTCAGCGATCACTTCCTATGACCTGAACATCTAAGATACAGAAAAGATTCAGATAAGTTTCTTTTCTTTTCTTTTCTTTTCTTTTCTTTTCTTTTCTTTTCTTTTCTTTTCTTTTCTTTTTTTTTAAGATTTTATTTATTTATTTGACAGAGAGAGAGACAGCCAGCGAGAGAGAGAACACAGGCAGGGGGAGTGGGAGAGGAAGAAGCAGGCTCCCAGTGGAGGAGCCTGATGTGGGGCTCGATCCCAGGACTCTGGGATCACGCCCTGAGCCGAAGGCAGACGCTTAACGACTGAGCCACCCAGGCGCCCCTCAGGTAAGTTTCTAGTAGATGAAGAAAACCAAATCAAACTTAAAGGCTTGATTACTGGGATATCATCATCATCATCCAGGAAAATGTAGTATATGAGGGGATCTCCGAAGGGGTGGTTGGAATTTGCATGGCAGTCAGTTGAATTTTATTAGGGTTATAGAAAAAAAGACTGGTTCAGTCATCATGATATTGGGGTATTGAGATGTAAGCTACATTTGAGAGTTGAAAATAACCGGGCAGATCCAGATTGACGCCATGCCATGTGTTGGGCCCACCCTTCACAAGTGTGCTGACCGTTTAGACTATGTGTAGTTTAGTCCCTGTCTGGTCGGAGTAACAACATCAAGAAAAACTTTCATGGTAACCTTTGGTGCCATGATGGGGATACAGGTGCTTATGTGCTCAAGCCGCCTGCCTGAACCCTGGCGGGGCCAGGCAACCGCCTTGATGTCCAGCATCTTCAGGGTAGTTTCCTCGGCCCATTGCTGACAATGTAACACCTACATGTATCAGAGAGGATGGAGTTAACACTTTCATAGAAGAGAACATAGTACAAATGTTGTTCTCGCTTTGCCCTCATGATCACCTAGGTAAAGGGAAAGCAGTGAGGCCATCTCCAAGATGGCTGGGGTGCATGTGGCAGGGCAGTGCTGTGGCATTATGTACAAAAGATACTTGGGACGCTCCTGATGTTGAGGAGAGAGATTAAATGTTACCTTTGAGAGTCCGAGAAGGACAG
Source organism: Ailuropoda melanoleuca (assembly GCF_002007445.2). Taxonomy (NCBI): domain Eukaryota; kingdom Metazoa; phylum Chordata; class Mammalia; order Carnivora; family Ursidae; genus Ailuropoda; species Ailuropoda melanoleuca. The sequence continues at coordinate 105,374,687 of NC_048238.1, read as the reverse complement.
GCCAGGTCCTACACAATAATCGTATGATGCTCAATCAATTAGATGCATGTAATTTGAGGCTTTCTGGTTAGTGCAGTGCTCAGCAAGAGCGAGGTTTGTGGTGGCCTTCTATCCGTGTTAGCAGTGGAAATAGAAGGGTCTTCAGGCTACCTGCATTGACCTCTTGCGGCCAACTGCACCTCAGTAGTTCTCAGAGTGATTTCCTTGGTCCGGTTGTCACAATGCATACATCCATTTTAGGAGATGAAGACATGACCTAATAGAAGAATACCTGAATAAGCTTGTTCTCTCTGGGGCTTCATCATCATCCAGGTAATGGGGATCGCCAGTGAGGGAGGTTTGCACATGGCAGAGCAGTGTGTGAGTGTAGATGAGGCTCAGGGAAAGTTGTGTGGTGCGGTCAGTGTGATGTGGTGGCAGAGATGAAATACATATTTGGCAGTGCTAGGGTCCTGAGAATGTCCTACATGTGTACCTGTGCCCTGTGCATCATCCAGAAAGCTGCCAATGGCTTATACTAGATGTTTCGGTCCCCGTCTTGACAAAGTAACACTCAACAAGAACCATGTCATCTTGGCCTTCAGAGCAGTGATAGGGGTGGAGATTCATGTGTCTTTGAGTTGTTCCCTTTTAATAAGGAAGGCCCTGGCAGCCAACAGGATGATTCATTGGTTTATTGCTAACAACGTGAATACTTAAAGGTTTGAGAAAGTAACGCTATTCCATGATACGGGAAGAGAACACAGCCACAACTTCCTTCGTGGTGCTCAGAAACATCCAGGTGACCACAAGAGTGTTATAGGGCTAATCACTGATGCAGTGATGCGGGGCAGTTTATCAGCGTTGTCTGGGGAAATAGAAAAAATCTCCCGTATGGTACCCTGTCATAGGGTGAGAGAGATGAAAGCTACATTTGCGAGTATACAGGGGACCTGATAAGTCCTAGTCCATGTAACCTTGCCATGTGAAGAGGCCTTTCTCAGAAAATGTCGATCACTCAGACTTCATCTATGCGGTACCTGTGTCTGTATGGGATCATCCTCACCAAACACTGTTGGCGTTCAGTCCAGTTATTAGGGATGGGACGGCATGTGTCCTAACCTGCATGCCTTGAGTGAGGAGTATCCTGGTGGACCCTTGGTTTGATCTCAGGCATACTGAAGGTGGTGTCAGTGGTCCATTCCTCACAACCAAGAAAGTACAGTTTAGAGAAGACGAAAATACGTTTTCCTAGTTGAAGTGAATACTGCAACAAGCTCTTTCTCTGTCGGTCTTCCTCATTATCCATGGACACATAGGGCAGTTGAAGGAGTCCTCTCTGATGGAAGGCTGCAATTTGGAGGGCAGTAGTTAGGCCTTACTGAGGCTTAGAGATGAATGCTGAGTATAAACCTCATGGATTGGTTGGGAGAATGAAAGGTACACTTGACAATGCCAGGGAGACTGGGTGGATCGACCACGCTGAGCTGTATGGTGTGCTGTGCTCTACTCAGACCGGAGCTGTTCACATAGACTAAGTATGATGGGTCCCCATCCGTGTAGAGTAACGCTCAGTAAGAACAACATTTTCCATGGCCTTCAGATCAGTGAACAAAGATAGAGGTTCATTTGTCCTTGACCTTCATGGCTTTAACTCCAAAGACCTCAGGCTGCCACCTATATCCTATACATCTTCAAAATGCTTTTAGTGGTGTGATTTTTCACAAATGTGAGCACATAGAGAGGAATATGAAGATATTGCTTTTTCTTTCCGGATCCTCAACATCATCCAGGAAAAGGTGGAACAAGTGAGGGGCGTTTTGAAGTTGGCGGGCAGGTTAGGCCCAGAATCAAGGGAGATGCAGCACCAAGGCTGCTTCTTCCTCACCCTTCCTTCCTGTTGGCGCTCACCACCGCGGTGGCCAAGGGGGAAGTGGAAGTGAAGAAGGGCTGCCAGGGAGCCAGTGTGCAGAGGGGGCCTGTGGGCCCCCACCAGCAGCGAGCACTGTGGCACAGGATTTCGCAAAGGTGCCTGTGGGGCCCAAGCTCCTCACATCCGTTGTAGGCTGCCTTGCAATTGGAAGAAGGAGTTTGGAGCCAACAGAGTTTGATAGTTGGGGGTGGGGGGCATATGTTGCAGTCTCTGGCACCAAAGACCTCCAAGGCACCCCGAATAAGGAGTGGTAAAATACCCAGTGCTGGGAGACCATCTGTGTGACCAAGCCCTGCTCCCTGTGACCAAAAACCAAGGCCAAAGCCAAGAAAGGGAAGGTTAAAGACTAGCCCCCAGGTCTGGATGCCGAGGAGCCTGTACTGTGCTCTTCTTCCCATAGGGCAAATACCTAGCCTACCAGTGCCTATTGTCTCCTTGTCAGATTTATCAACCATACCCTACTTCTTCCCTTTCACTCCTCCACCCCCACCCCAGGTGTCCCAAACAGGGAGGACAAGGGATTGTGGGCAGTTTGCATCTCCTGTCCCAGAGGGATGTGATTTCTGGTACCTCCTTTTGTTCTTTCACACCAAGATGCCATTGCTAAGAAACAAATAAAATAAACTGGTGTTTTTTTTCCCCCCAAAATTAAAAGAATTAAAAAGAAATAAAAGTTGAAAGGCAGCAATTCTCCATTTTGCAGTGTTAGGGGGAAATATTTATTATCTCCTGGTGTTTCCGAGTATGAGGGTAACTGGACAGGTCCTTTCTCTTGAGCCACGCTTGTGTCGCGCCCCCCTAAAAAATGTGTTCACAGTTTAGTTTACGTGTTACTAGCACCTGTCTGGGTAGACTCCTCCTCAGCAAAATGTGTATGGCTGATTTCAGAGGAGTGATAGGATGGAGGTTCATGTGCTTTGATTCCCTACCTTGTACCCAGGAAGCCCCTTGCCAGCCATCCCTGTCTGTTCTGAGGCACCTACAGGATGATTTCCGTGAGTCATTCGTCATAATGTAAGCTTCGAAATGTTAGAGAGAATGAAGATACATTCTTTTAGAATAAGAGTTACAGAGCAATGTATTTTTCTGTGGGTCCTCCAAATCCTATGGGAAACTTAAATCAGTTGAGGAGATCCAAGCTTTGTGAGTTTTGCAAGTAGGAGGATAGCAGTACACCATTGCTGAGAAGCACTAAAAATCTTTTGTATTGTCCCCATGATGTCGTGGAAGGACGATGAAAGCTACACTGCACAGTTTAAAGGGACTCAGCAGGTCTTAGTCTTGTTTTATGCTGAGCGCAGGGCTCTTCCTGGTAAGGTGTTGGCATATTGCCTATTGCGATAGTTGTGTTCGTGGTGTAATATTGCTCAACAAAAATAACAAATATGGTGTTATTTGGACCACTGATTTTAGTGGACATGTTTTTCTCCTATATCTGCATGCTTTGAACACAGATGGATCAACCACTTAGATCTCAAGCATGGCCAATATGTTGGTTTCAGTGGTTCATTGCTAGCTGGCAATGTGAACACCTACAGTTTAGAGAGTAGAAAGATACTTCTTTATGGAACAAGGGACACAGGAATGATCTTGTTCTCTCTCAGAACTTGAGGTCCTCTAAGGAAACATAGAACAGATGAGGGGAAACTCACTTAGGGAAGGATGTCATTTGGAGGGAACTGAATTGACCTTCTATAGGGAAATGGAAAACTTGGGATAGTTATCACGATTGGCTGTGTTGGAATTGAACGCTGTATTTCAGAGGGAAAGGGAGTAAAGATACGTTCTACCTTGAGTCATGCTGCGTGCAGTGCTCTACTCAGAAATGTGCTGATGACATAGGCTAAGTTTTACTGTCCCTCTCTGGGTTGAATAATGTTCCATAGGAACAAGCTGGTTGTGGCCTTCAGATGGGTGCTGGGGGTGTGGGAGGTATATATCCTTAAACCGGCTTTCTTGGACCCTGGGTAGTATTGGTAAACACCTGGTTCAGATACCCAGTTTCCTCAAGAGGGATTCCGTGGTCCATTCCTGACAGTGTGAATACCAGTATGTTAGAAAAGATGCTTTTGAATAGAAGACTAGAACAGAAGAATCATCTTGTTCTTTCTGGGGCCTTTTAGTAATTTTGGCAAATCTTAAGTACATGGAATAGGTGAGGAGAGCCCCGCAGAAGGAGGAGTACAAGTCAAATGGCAGTGGGTCTATCTTGTCTAGAGTTTTGGAAAAACCGTACATCCATCACAGTGTATATTGGGGAGAGAGATGAAAGTTGGATTTGTGAGGATGTGAGCATCTGGGCATGTCCTTCATTTTGAAGCCATTCTGTGTGCAGTGCCCTGCCTAGAAAGGTGCCAATTACTTAGAGTAATGGTAATTGGCACCTCTCTGGGTAATGTTCAGTAAGAACAAGGTTTCTGGTGGTCTTCAAAACCATGATGGGGCTGGAGGTACATGTCTCCTTGAGCTGCCTGCCTTGAAGAAAGTAGGGCCAGGTAGCCAACTGTATCTCTGGCATGCCCAAAATGATTTAGGTGGTTGATTCCACACAATGTTGTGATCACCTATAGGTTAGGGAAAAAATGAATATATTTCCTAATGTAAGGAGGTAAACCCGAAACCAGCTTTTACTCTGAGTCCTCCTAATCATCCAGGTAAAGGTAGACCAAATGAGGCCATCATGACTGAGGGAGGTCTGTAAGTTTGAGGGAGGGATTGACATTTTCCTAGGTTATGGAATATATTTAGTGTAATCTTCACACTGTGTTGGGAAGATAGAATGCTGCGTTTTTGTGGTTGAGTTGGGCTTTGCAGGATCTCTTTTTTAAGCCATGCATTTTGAAGTGACCTAGCTACCCTGATTGCCTTCGTAGAGGAACACCAAAAATTACGGCGTTGGTGGTGACCTTCTGTCCCATGATGGATTTGGAGATGCATGGGTCTTTGAGATGACTGCCTTCATACAGTTAGGACCCTGTGTCTGATTGCAGGGATTTCTATGACAATTTCAGTGGTACATTTCTAATAGGGTGTATATATAAATCTTAGAGAAAACATAGATAATTTCTTACAGAAGAAGAGAGACAGGAAAAATTTTGTTCTCTCTTTGTCTTCATTATCATACAGCTGAAGGGATTCACACTGCAAAAGGACTGAAAGATGGAGGCCAGTGTGTTGGTAATGTGTATGGTCATAAAAAAAAAAATCTGTGGTACTGTCCTCATGATAGCATGGAATGAAGGATGAAAGGTACATTTGAGAGTATGAGGAAGAATGGGTAGGTCCTTCACCTTGAAGCCAGGCTGTGTGTAATTCCTTCCCAGAGGTGTGAATTACTTACCTTATACCTAATCAGTAGCTTTCAGGGTTGTAGGGAAGGAAGCTCCAAAAGGAAGTGACTGGTATCTTTCCGACCGCTGATGTGGTTGCAGACACATGTGCTATTGAACTGCCTGCCTTGAACTTATGAGGGCCCTGGAAGCCTTCTGTATCATAGGCCATACTATCAATGATTTCCATGGTTAGTACCCAAAAATGTGAACACCTACAGATTTGAGAAAACAATGGTAGTTTCCAATCAAAGAAGAGAGATGGAAGCAAGTTTGATCTGAGTAATCACCCAGGTAAATATAGAAAAAGTAAGGGATTCTATACTGAAGAAAGATACAAATGAGATGACATTGTGTTGGCATTTTCAAGGATTAAGGAAAAATCATGGTTGCAGTCGTCATCATGCTGTAGGGATGAGATGAGAGGAACACAGGTGAGTGAACGGGGCCATGGACAGCGTGTGTATTGTACCATAGTGTGTGCAGTATCCTGACCAGGAAGGTGCTAATTCCATTGATAAACAATGATTGGTTCCTGCCTGGGCAGAGTAATGCTCACTAGAACAACATTTGAGGTGTCCTCCAGAGCAGCGATGGAGGGATAGATATATATTTGTCCTTGTATTCCCTGCTGTGAACCCAAGAGGGCCCTGGCAGGCGTCTGGGTGAGATCTCAGGCAACCTCAAGATGATGTCACTGCTCAATTCTCATTGTTTATATAAGGAAATATGAAGACCCTTCCTACAGACACAGCCTCGTTCATTCTGGGTTGTCATCAACACCAGGGAACCCGAGAGTGTGTGAGTGGATCTTCACAGAGGGATCAGGGCACATTGGAAATCGGTAGGTGGGCATTATTTGAGAGTGATGAACAGAAGCGGGCACCGTCATCCTGAGGTGCTGGAGAAGGAGGAGAAAAGCTGCATTTGAGAGTGCAGGGGGAACGGGCGGGGCCTCCACCTTGAGTCGTTCTGTGGGCACTGTTCTGCCCAGAACCCTGCCAGTCTGGGAGCCTGCGTGTTGTCGGTGCCTCTCGAGGTAGAGCGCTGCTCTACAAGAATGTTGGGGTGGACTTTGGAGCTGCAGCAGTCGCAGTCACTGGGCCGCCGCCTTGCCCGGAGGAGCGCCCGGAGAGGCTCCTGGATCTGTGATTCTCAAGGGGATTTCAGTGTTCCCTTACCAGTAGTGCAGATAAGGATACTTCCCAGGAGAAGAGATCTTGGGAACAGGGTGCCCCTCGTCAGTCCTCCCATCCCTCCAGGGAAACGGGAGGGGCAACGGGCACTGTGTGAGGAAAAGGCGCTCCTTGGAGGACAGGCGCGCAGCATTTTGCCAGGGGACCGGGAGTTCCATAGTGACAATCCTCCTGATGTGGTGGGGAGAGAGGAGAAGACGAACAGACTTGGAGTTCACCGGTGCTGGCAAGATCCTCTCCTTCAGGCCCTGCTGAGTTTAGTGCCCTACCCAGAATGGTGCTGATGAAGCAGAATGCTTACTATTAGCGCCTGACTCCGTAGCCTCCGGATCAGTAAAATCCTGCCTGTGGTGTCCTTCGCCTCAGTGATGGGGGAGGAAGATGCTGCTGTCTTTGAGTTTTTTTTTTTT
>NC_048238.1:105304466-105367740 GCF_002007445.2 Ailuropoda melanoleuca | reverse complement strand
TGAAGAGCAACAGTGCCTGCCTGGGTAGTGCAATGCTTTATAAGAACGTTTTTCCACTGGCCTCTGTCTCTTGATGGGGATGGAGGTTCCTTCCCATGTCCTTGAGATGTGTGCCTTGAACCCAGGAGGGTCCTGGCAGCCACTTGTGTCTGACCTCAGGTGGCGACGAGACCTTTCAGTGGTTAGTTCCTAAGGAGATGAACAGCTAAAGGTTAGGAAGATGAACACAGTTCTGCATAAGAGAAGAGAACGGACAAATAATGTTATTCATTCTCTGTTGTCATAATCATTTAGGTAAATGTAGAGTTATTTAGGGGATCCGCATAGGAGGGTTGCCTGTTGGATGGCTTCGTGTCTGCATTATCTAGGCTTATGGAAACATATTGAGTACAGTCATCAGGTGTGTGGTGAGTCATGAATGTTGCATTTGGGAGTGACCGTTGTGTTGGAGAAGTGGTCACTTTGAGGCAACGCTATGACCAGAGCCCCTGTGTAAGAAAAGTGCCAGCCACTTATCATATGTGTGATCGATGGCTTTGTGAGTATACGATGCTCAGCACGAATGTTTGTGATAGTCTCAGTCTGGCTAGCTGGTGTAGGTGTTTGTGGTATTGAGCTGACTGCTTTGAACTCCTGCTGGTCTTGGCAGCCACTTGTGCCATAGGCATCCTCAAAATGATTCCAGCTGTCTCTTCCTAAGAATGGAAGTATCTACATTTTCTACAAGATGAGGATACTTGGTCATTAAAGAAGAAAGAGAACACAGAAGGAAGTTTATTATTTGTGTCCTTAGAATCATCCAAGTAATGCTAGAGAATGTAAGGGATTCATTACTGGAGCAAGATGTAAGTGGGAGAGCTGTCAGTTAGCAATTGTCTAGGATCAAGGAGAAATCGTGGGTACAGACATCCTGATGTGGCTGAGGTAGGGTACACGTGAGAGTGAATAGAGCCCTGGGCAGGATCTGTCTTGGCCATGATGTGGGCCTTGCCCTGTCCAGACAGGTGCTCATCACGTGGCGTAAGAATGATTAGCATCCGTCTGGGCAGAGTAATGCTCACTAAGAACACCACGTGCCTTGGCCTCACACCGGAGATGGGGATGGAGGAGCATTTGTCTTTGAGCTGCTTGTCTTGAATCCAGGAGGGCTTGGGTAGGCGCTCGTGTCTTTGGCATCCTCACGGTAATCTCAGTGGTCTATTCCTTATAATGTCAATGGGCGCAGCTAGGAGATAGGAAGAGACTCCCTAGGAGAAGAAGGGAATACAGAAACCACCTTGATTATTTCTTTCCTCATAATGGTCTCTATAAAGAATGAGCAGTTGAGGTTTCCTCACTGTAAGAATTAGTTGCAGCCAGTGGGTCTGCATTGTTTTAAGGCAACAGAAAGTCTTTGGTACAGTACTCCTGATGTCGAGAGGGTGAGATGCAATCTCTCTGTCCGATGAGTGCTAGTGTCTAATTCATATGTCTTACAGCATACCGTGTGTAGTGTCCCACGTCAGAGGGTGCTCGTTATATAATCTAAGTGTTTGCCACACTGGTGTGAGGAGAGAAATGCTCATTCACACAAAAAAATGTTTTTGATGGCTTTCAGATTGGTGAAGGGGATAGAATTATGTGTGTCCTTGAGAAATCTTCCTTGAACACACACAATGGCTCTGTAGGCAGCTGGCTCTGATGACAACCATGAGATGATGTCAGTGTTCCATTCTTGACGACATTAACACCTAAGGTTTAGAGAAGATGAAGAATGCCCCTGATATAAGAGAAGAATGTGGAAACAAAGTTACTTTCTCTGGGTCCTACTAATGCATCAGGTAAGCCTAGAGGAAGTAAGGGATCTTCCCTAAAGCAGGGATGAAACTTAAAGGCCAGTAGGTCAGCTTTATCCAGGGTTATGTTAACATCTTTCCTGTGGGTGGGAGGGGATTGAAAGCCACATTTGAGAAGCCTAGGTGCACTGGGAAGGTTGTCTTACTGGTCAGCTCTTGTATGTTGTGCTCTGTTCTGAAACGTACTGATTATTTCTCTTCTGTGTAGTTGACGCCCTCTGCATAAATCTGCGTTTGTGGTGACTTTCAGCCGCCATGATAGTGGAGCCGCATCATTCCTTGCACTCTGTTCTTTAGACGTGGGCTGTCTGGCATCCGCCCCGGGCCTCACCTGGTGTTCTTATTTGCAGAGGTTCATTCCTAATTATGTGAACACCAGCTTCCTAGAGAAGATGCAGAGAGTTACACAAGAAGAGAAGGCTGCAACGAAGTGTGTTTCAGTGTGTTTTCATACTCATCCAGGTAATTTAGATCAGATGTGGGTCACCTTTGATGATGGTCAGTATGCAGTGTGTGGGCATTGTCTGTGGAAAAATATTGGTCACAGTCAACACGATTTGTGGGGTCAGATATGAACAGTATCATGTGAGTGTGTGAGGGGCCCTGGACAGTGTCTTAAAGACTCAGAAAGGTGTTGACCTGTAGACCCTGTGTAACAGTGCCTTTCTGGGTCAAGGCATGGTCAACAAGAACCACCCGCTGCTTTGGTGGCCTTTGGACTGCTGTTGGGGGGTGGAGATACATGTGTCTGTGAGCTGTCTGCCTTGAATTCCGGTGGGGGCCCCACGAACACCTAGTTCTGATCTCTGCTTCCTTAAGATCATACCAGTGGTCCATCCCTAACAGTGTGAATAGCTACTTGTTAGAGGAGATGAAGATAGAACGTAATGGAAGAAGAGAATACAGGAACAGATTGTTCTCTTTGGGCCTAGTCAGCATCCTAGGAAATTCAGGGCCCTGAACGGATTCCTCATTGAGGGGTTCTTTCAAGACAGGGCAGTGGCTTGGCATGTTGCACATTTATGGAAATATCTTCAGGTTACTCATCATGATAGTGGTTAGAGAGATGAAAGCTTAGTTTCTGCATTTGGGGAATACTGGATTAATCTTCTCTAGAGTCTTGCTATGTGCAGTGACAGAGGGAGAAACATGGTGAGCACTTAGACGTCATGTTTGTAGCCCGTTCATGTCGATGTGGTCATGCCCAATGAGAACCTCATTTGTGATGGTCCCTAGTTGGTGATGGGATGGATATGGATTTGTCGTTTTCCTTTGCCTGCCAGGAGGGCTTTGGGTACCCCTGGGTCTGTTCTCACTAATCCTCCTGATGATTTTTGTGGTACGCTCCTAACAATGTGACACCAAGAGGTTTGTTGAGATGAAGGAATTTCCAGGATATCCTGTTTCCTCTTGGTCTGTAGAATGGTCCACATAAACATTGAGAAGTTGAGTATTCTCACCTAGGACGTTACGTAAGTCACAGGGCGGTCGGTGAACATTGCTTAGAGCTATGAGACATCCTATATTGGGATGCGTGGGAATGGCTGATTGCCTGTCCTTGAAGTATAGTGCATATGGTGCCCTAACAAGAAAGCTGCTCATTAATAAACTACATGGTATAATCACAAGTCTGGGTCAAGACATGTTCATGAGAAATAACATTTTTGATGATCTTCATATTGGTAATGGGGATAGAGGCGCATTCATCTTTGATAGGTCTTCCCTGAAGTCATGAGGCTCCTGGTGGCCAGCTGGTGTTCAATCCGGGCAACGATATGATGATTTCAGTGTTTCATTCCTAAGGATGTGAACATTTAAGGATTAGAGAAGATGAAGAACCTTCCTAATGGAAGACAGCATAGAAAAATTATTCTCTCGAGGTGAAAATAGAGGAGGTAAAGGGAGCCTCCCTGAGGAATGGATGTAAACAGGATGGCCTGGCAGTGGTATTGAATTCGTTATGGAATAATTTGAGGTAGTGTCATTTCAATGTTGTAGGGAGAGAGTTGAAAGCCCCATTGGAGAGCGCTAGGGAGACTGGACAGGTCCTCCCCCTGGAGCCATGCTTTATGCAGTCTCGTATTCTGAAAGGTGCTGGTCACATAGCCTACGTGCCTTTGGTCCCTCTCTGGGTAGAGTAAATGCTCATGAAGAACAACCGCTATGGTGGCCGTCAGACTGGTGGTGGGGGTGGTGGAAGTGCGCGTCTTCGAGTCGACCTCCTTGATCTCAGGTGGGCCCTGGCCGACCCCTGGGTGAGAGGAGAGGTATCAGCAACGTGATTTTAAAGGTACCTGCGAACCGTGCAAACACTAAGAGGTTAGAGATGATGAAGCACTTCCCAAAGAATAAGAAGGTGTAGCTGGAACAAGCTTTTCCCCTTCGAGTCCTCCCAGTCATCGAGGCGAGCATGAGCATCTTGAGGGTTCCTTATGTAGCAGTGGTGCAAGTTATAGTTTGGTGTTGTCTCACATGATAGAGAAAGCTTGAGTGCACTCCTCATGATGTGGTGGGCAGAGATATGAAATTTCCGTGGCTGTGTACAGGGGGCACTGGGAAGGTCTTCTGCCTTGAGCCATGCTTCATGGAGTTCCCTGCTCAGCAAGGTACAGATCGCATAGACTCTGAAATGAATGCTTATCAGGGTAGGGTACTGCAATACAGGAATAACATTTGTGGAGACCGACCAGGTGTTGCTGAGATGGAGCTGTCCACTGACCTCCTTGAGTACCTGAGGGCACTGGGAGCCACTGGGGTCTGATCTCAGGAATCCTTACAATGATGTATTTTAGTTATCTGTTCATAGGAATGTATACGTGTACACATAGAGAACATGAAGATACAGTCTGATCAACAAAATAACACAGAAAGAAGCTTGTTCTCTCTGGTCCCTTACAATCATTCAGAGAAAGGGTGATCTGTTGAGAGCAACCCCACTGAGAGAAGTTTGTGATTTGGAAATAACAGGTCAGCATTTGTTCTCAGGATAAAGGGAAGTTAGGAACAATTGTCATGATGTTGTGGAAGAGAGACAAGAGCTACATTGGACAAGGGCAGGAGGGTCTGGGCATGTCCTTCTCCAACCAAAAGCCATGCCCAGAAAGGTGCCAGTCACTTAGACCGAGGATCATTGGTGCCCCTCTGGGTAGGGTAATGCTCACCAAGAACAACGTTTGTTGTGGCCTTCAGAATAGTGGTGGGGCTGGTGATGCATGTGTCCTTGAGCTGCCTGCCTTTCTCATACAAGAGCCCTGATAGCCACGTGGATTTCTGGCATCATCAGAATGATTTCAGTGGCGCAGTCCTTACAACGCCATGAACAGGTATAGATGAGGAAAAAAAAACCTGAATATACTTCCTAATAAACGAATGAAAGTCTTTATCCATTCTTCTGTTGAAGGGCATCTGGGCTCCTTCCACAGTCTGGCTATTGTGGACATTGCTGGTATGAACATTGGGGTGCATGTACCCCTTCTTTCCACTACATCTGTATCTTTGGATCATAAGCAATACCACAGAGTACCATAGGGAAAGGGAGGGATATCTGAAGGGGGAGAAATCAGAGGGGGAGATGAACCATGAGAGACTGTGGACCCCAAGATACGAACTGAGGGTCTCAAGGTGGGGGAGGGGGTAAAAGGGTGATGGGTATTAAGGGGTTCATGTGTTGTGATGAGCGCTGGGTGTGAAACATAACTAATGAACCATTGAAGACTACATCAAAAACTAATGATGTACTATACAGCGGCTGACTGAACATAACACAAAATAAAAATATAAAAATAAATATAAAATAAAAAAGTAAATCATTTAAAAAAACAAAAAGAACAAAACTCAGAAAAAATCATGTTTTCTGTGTGTCCTTATAATACTCTAGGTGAAGCTATTACAGGCAAGGGAATCATTGCTTGAGGAAAACTGAAAGTTGGGGAATGGTGGGTGGGCATTTTCTCAGATTATGGGAAAATACTTGGTACATTGTTCATGTTGTGTCATGGTAGATATAGAGCTACGTTCCTGAGTCCAAGGGGTGCTTGGTGGGTCTTCTTGCTTGAGCCATGGTCTCTGCACTGACTATCACACCCAGAAAGGTTTTTTTTTTTTCGTTTTATTTATTTATTTTTTAGAGCGACTGAGTGAGAGAGAGGAATGGGCAGAGGAAGAAGGAGAGAGATAATCCTGAATCAGACTCCCTGCTCAATCCCAAGACCCTGAGATTGTGACCTGAGCTAAAATCAGGAGTCAGATGTGTATCGTACTGAACCATACAGGTGCCCCGCACCCAGAAAGGTTTTATTCACTTGGAGGACCTGTCACTAAGGCCTTGGAAGTTTCCCAGGTGATTGTAGGTATGTTCAGGATAATTTCAGTGGTATATTTTTTAGTTTATTTTTTTATTTGATACCGAGAGAGAGAACGTGCATAAGCAGGGAGGAGGGTCAGAGAGAGGGAGGAGCCGACTCTCCGCTGAGCAGGGAGCCCGCTATGGGGCTCGATCCCAGGACTCTGAGATCATGGCCTGAGCTGAAGGCAGATGCCTAACAGACTGAGCCAGCCAGGTGCCTCTCAGTGGTGTATTTCTAAGAATGTAGATGTGTAAAACATAGAGAAAATGAAAAATTTTTTGTAGGTTTAAACCCGGAGCAGTGTTGTTTACTATGTGTCCCCATACCATCAGGGTAAATGGAGAGTAGGAAAGGGAATCCCCAATGAATAAGGTTTAAAAGTTGGAAGCCTGTGTGTCATCATTTTGTAGGGTCAGAAAATTCTGGGTACAGTCGTCATGATGCAACAGGGGAGATGAAAGCCCCATTCATGAGTTTTAGTGGGACTGGGCAGATAGCCCACCAGGAAGCCTTGTCTTGTGTAGTGCCCTGCCCAGAAAGGTGCGGATCACTTAGCCTCTGTGCAGTCTGTGCCTCTCTAGGTAGAGTAAAGTTCTACAGGAACTTTTGTGTAGCCTTCTGTGAATTCAAGAGGGCCTTCGTAGTCTCATGAATCTCCCCCATCTTCAAGGTGGTTCCAGTCTTCCAATTCTAGTAATGTGAACACTGCAGATTTGTGAAGATCAAGATCCTTACTAACATTAGGATGAGCACAGGGGAACCAACTTTCTCCCAGTCCACCTGTTCATCCAGGTAAATATGGGGAAGACAGACAGTGGGTGATAAGGCTGGAGGTGTGTGTAGTCTAGAGATGCCTACCTTGAACCCAGGAGGGCTTGTCATCCATCTCTTCTGATCACAGGCATCCTGTAGATGATTTCCATGGAACATTCCTAACATTGTATACAACTTCAGGTTACAGAAGATGAAGATACTTCCTATGGATGAAGGACAGGAACAATCTTGTTCTCAATATGTCCTTAGAAGCATCCAGCTAAATGTAGAACAAGTGAGGGGATCCATAGAGAGGTATGTATGCCAGTTGGAGGTCAGTGTCTTGGATTTGTCTGTAGTTCTTAAAAAATGTTTGGTACAGTCATGATGATCTAGTGGATAACAAATTGAGAGATGAAAGCTCTATTTGAGCATTTGAGGCCTTGTGTGCAAGACCTACATCTTGAAATCCTTTTGTTTAGATTGTCCTCCCCAGAAAGGTGCCCCTTGCTTTCTACTACGTGAAATTAGTGTTTTTCCAATTTCAGTTTGTGGGGGCCTTTGGACACATGAAGAGGGGGAGACGCACAGTCCTGCAGCAGCCTGCCATGAACTCAGGAGAAGCCGGGGACTCACCTGGATCCCAGGTGTACTCTAGGTGACGTTAGCGATCCATTCCTCACAGTGTGGGCACCTAAGGGTTAGAGAACATGAAGATAACTTCTGATTGCGGAAGAGAACACAGGGAGAAACAGCTTCTCTCTGTCCTCATAAACATCTAGGAATAAACAGTTCAGATGAGGAGATCCTCACTTAAGGAGAGATGCCAGTAGGAGGTCAGTGGTTTGATATTGTGCAGTCTTGTTGAAAAATTTTTCATAAAGTCATCCTGACAGAGTGAGGAGAGACTGATGGAAGGTGCATATGATAGCGTGAGGGGTATTTTGTAATTCTTCTAGGACGTTGAAGTCCTACTGTGTGCGATGCCTGACCAGAATGGTGCTCGTGTTGTACAGTAAGTGCCATCAGTTCCCATTTAGGGACAACAGTACTCAAGCAGAGAACTTTTGTCCTAACCATTGGGCTGTTGATGGGGCTGGAGGTAGAAAAGTAGAAAAGTCCTTGACTTGCCTTTCTTGAAACGAGGAAGGTCCTGGCCCCCACCTGGTTGTAATCACAGACATTGAAAAGATAATCTCATTGGTTGATTTTTAATGAGGTATTCACTTTAAAATTAGAAAAGGCTAAAATACTTCCTTATAGAAGATGACAGAAAGAAATATTCTTTTTCTCTCTGGGTTCCTATTATCAACCAGGTAAATGTTCAGCGGGTTTTAGGGTCCCCAGTAGAGAGGGATTTAAGTTGGAGGCCAGTGTGTTCACTCTCCATGATTATTGGATAGTGCTGGGTATAGTCAATGTGGTTTTTTATTTATTTATTTATTTAATTTTATTTTTTTAAAGATTTTATTTATTTATTCAACAGAGATAGAGACAGCCAGCGAGAGAGGGAACACAAGCAGGGGGAGTGGGAGAGGAAGAAGCAGGCTCATAGCGGAGGAGCCTGATATGGGGCTCGATCCCATAACGCCGGGATTACGCCCTGAGCCGAAGGCAGACGCTTAACCGCTGTGCCACCCAGGCACCCCCAATGTGGTTTTTTAAAACATTTGTTTCATAATGTGTTTTTGAGAGATCTGTAGGATGCATTTAAGAGTGTGAGGAGTATTGCAGAGGTCCCCTACCCTGCGGCAACGCTGTGTGCAGCATCTTACCCACTAAGATGCAAATCACTCAGCCTATGTGTAATCGATGTCTTTGATTTTAGGGGTGCTCCGTAAGATCATTTGGGATGTGTCTTATTCCCGTGCTGCACATGGAGATGCATGTGTATCTAGCTGCCGACCTGGAATGCCAGGGTGCCTGGACAGCCAGGTCTACCACACTCATCCTCACGATGATTTCAGCAGTCTGTCCTTAACAGTTTCAACGATGATGGATTTGAGAAGATAAGGATACTTGTAATAGAAGAAGACAACACAGAAACAAGCTTGATCATTGGGTCTTAATAATTATCCAGGTAAAAGATAATGGATTCCATACTAAACAAATTTCACAAGTGCAGATTATAATCGGTTGGCATCCTCGTAGGGTCAGTGAAAAATCCTGAGAGCAGCCATCTTGAATGAGGTGCGGGTGAGTGAGAGCAACGTAGGAGAGGGCTCGGGGCACTGGGAGGATCTGTAACAAGAAAGGATGTGTGTAGTGCCCTGCCTAGGAAGGTGATGGTTTCATAGACTAAGAGTGAGTAGTTCCTGCCTGGGCAGTCATGCTCATAAAACAAACATTTATGGAATCCTCCAGAGTGATGTTGGGGATGGAGGTACATTTGTCCCTGAGCTCTCTGCTGTGAACCGAGGAGATCCTGGTAGTCATCTGGTTGTGATCTCCAGCGTCTACAAGATGAGTTTAGTTTTCCAATCCTAATCTGAAGAAAGCCTGCAGATCAGAGAAAATGAAAACACCCCCTACTAGTGTACACTAACATGTGGAAAAAGGTATTCCTTTCTGGGTTCCGACCATCACAGCTCTGGTAGAGGGGAACGGTGGATGTTGGTAGGTTGTGGCTGTGCATTTCTGAGGGTTATGGATAAATCTTGGAGACAGGCCATATGATTGGGGGAGGGGAGAGATGAAAACTTGTTTTCAGAGTCCATGGATTGGTCAGTTCCTTAAAGTTGAGCCATCCTGTGTGCCATGCCCAATGCACAAAGGGGGTACTCAGGCCTCAGACCAAGGGTAGTGGAGGGCTTTAGTCCAATATCGTTCCATCGGTGCAGCGTTAGGTTTCTGACGGGTGATAGGGATAGGAGATGTGTTTGTCCTGAACCTTGGAGGGTGCTAGCAAGACCTCTGCCTGATCTCAGGCATTCCTTTGATGATTTCAGCGTTCAGTTCCTTGCAATGTGAATACCTAATGTTTAGAGAAGATGAGGCTACTTTGTTATAGGAGAGATGTACAGACTCTCTTGTTCTCTGTGGGACCTTGTCATCATGCAGGTAAACAATGAGCATGTGCGGGTATCCTCAGTGAGAGGATGAGATGTGAGTCGGTGAACGTGGGGTCAGCGTTATCTAGCGTTTCGGAAAATTCTCGGGCAGAGTCATCCTCACGATTGGTTTGTTGGGACACGAGAGCCACACGTGAGCGTGCAAGCGGGCGCCGGGCAGGACTGACCTTGAGGCCAGCTGTGTGCGGCGCCCTCCCCAGAACAGTGCCGATCACAGAGAGTAAGAGTAATAGGGCTTCTGGAGGTGGAGTGACACTCGATACAGACCTCCGCGGAAGCCTTCAGATCAGTGATGGCGATGGAGCTGCAGATGCTCTTCAGCTGCGTGTCTTGAACCCAGGAGGTCACTGGTCACCTGCTGGTTCCCATGTCAGGTAGGCAAGATGATTCCGGTGGTCCACCGTGAATAACGTGAACACCCCCTCACCGGAGGAGTAGAAGATGGCTCGTAATAGAAGACGACAGCATCGGAACAAGCTTGTTCTCTGTTGGGCCTCCTAATCCTCTAGGTTCACCGGAGTGTTTGAGGGGATCCTCACTGAGGGACATGTGCAACTCGTAGGGCATGGGGCCGACATTCTGTAGGTTTATGGGAATGTATTGGGAGCACTCACCATGATGTGGTCCTCAGAGAGCAAAAGTTTATTTCCGAGTACAGAGGGTCCAGGGCAGGTTCTCTCCCTCGAGTCAGGCGGTCTGCACTGTCCAGACAGCTGCCGAGCATGTCGACTGCCCCTTAGTAGCAAGGGTAGGTTTTGTAATGTCAGGGACCATCACATTTGTGTTGGCTTTTAGACGGGGACGGGGTGGAGATGAGTTTGTCTTGAGTTGAGTTCCTTGATGTCAGGAGTGTCCTGTCTCTCTGCTACCTGGGTCTGCTCTCAGACCCGTCCCCGATGGTTTCAGTGGTACACCCCTAACCCTATGATCCCGAAGTGATCAGAGCAGATGAAGCAACGTCTTGAGGGGAATTGGAAACTGGAAGAATCCATGTCAGTGTGTTCTCGTCTTGTTCGTAAAGGTTGAGACGTTGAGGTTTACTCACATGGGGAATTGTGCAGGTTGCAGGGCAGGGACTGGCCTTGTGTAGGGTCATCGAACAATGTCGAGTACAATACAGTGCTGACGGAGGGGGAGATTGAAAGCTTCCTTTCAGGGTCACAAGGGGGCTTGAGCAGGTCCTCTGTCAGGAGCCATGCTGGATGGGGTATGTGAAGGACCAGCATAACCATACATCTGGGAGAGCAGAATGGGATGGGATGGACATGCGTGCATCCTCGAACCGTCTACCTTGTACTGGAACGGAGAAGGCGTAGGGAAGACCTGTGTCTGATCTCACACTCCCTCAGGATGATTTCATTGGTTTCTCCCTAACACTGAGCACTTACAGATTATAGTGGAGGAAGATAGTTGCTGCTAGAGGGAGAGGACAGAGAACCTCTCTTTCCCTCTTGATTCCTCAGCATCATCCAGGTCAAGGTAAATGAGATGAGGGGATCCCCGCTAAGAGAGGTCTGTGCGCTGCAGCACGGTGTGTGCTGTGGACTGTCCTAGAGCTGAGGAACAACGTGTGGAACGGTTGTCCTACTGAGCGGAGGAGAGAAAAGCTGTATTTGGAAGGGTGGGGGTGGGGACTGGGCATGTCTTCTATCTCGTCGTTCTGTTGTGTGCAATGCCTTGTCCAGAAAGGTGCCAATCAGTTAGACTTGAAGGGTCACTGGCGCTCCTCTCCTAGAGTAACATTCAGCAAGAAAAGCATTTGAACCGCCTTCAAAACAGTGATGGAGACAGAGACACAGGTGTCTTCAGCTGCCCATCTCGAGTACAGTAGGGTCCTGTGAGTCACGCATATCTCTGGGATCCCCCAAAATAATTTCAGTGGTCCATTCCTTACTTTGAATGTGAACACCTACAGACCAGAAAAAGAAACAAATGTATTTCCCAGTAAAGCAGAGAGAAGCTTGTTTCCTGTGGGTCCCCACAATCCTGCCGGTAAAGGTGGAGAAGCCGGGGGATCACCCCTGAGGGCGAAGGTGCACATCGGAGGGCAACATTTTGGAATTTTCTCGGGTTACGGGAACCTCCTTGGTTCAGTCTTCCTGCTGTGGTGGGGAGAGAGAGCAAAGCTACGGTTTTGAGGATGAGGGGGACTTGTCAGGATCTCTCAGGTGAACCAGTCTCCGTGAAGTGCCCTACCTACCTAGAAAGGTGGTTATCACTTAGACTACGTTTTTCTACCCCTGTCCCTGAGGAGTAGCGCTCAACAAGGACATTGTTGTGGTGACCTCCAGATTAGTAATGGGTGTACAAATTCCTGTGTCCCTGTGCTCTCTGCCTGGAACTCAGGAGGGGCCGTGGCTGTCCCCTGCATCTCAGGCACACTCATGTCGATTTCAGAGGTGGACTCCTGTCAATGTGAATACTTAGATGACAGCGAAGATGACGATCCTTCCCAAGAGAAGAGTGAACATAGGAACTCCTTGTTCCCTGTGTGTGCCTGATCACGTGAGGAGCCGGAAAGCTGGTCAGGTATTGCACAGCAGGGGAGGGTTGTGTGTTGGAGGGAAGTGAGTGAGCACCGTTTAACTGTCATGGGAAACTATGGCATAACGTCATGTTGAAGGGGTGGAGAGAAAGAGGAAAGCCACAGTTGACAGGTGAGTGGCGACCTGGCTGGTCACCTCCCTGGGGTTATACTGTGTTCAGCGCCCCGCCTAGAAAGGTGCTGATAACACACGCTGGGTGTTGTTAGTGCCTTTCTGGGTAGAGCGATGGTCTACAAGCACAGCGTTCCTGGTGGCCTTGGGACCAGTTATGATGGTAGACATGGTATTTCCCGGCGCCTTCTGCTTGGAGCTAGGCAGGGAGTGTCCTGGGAGGCACGTGGATCTCAGTCTTTCTCAAGCTGATTTCCATGTTTCATTTCTATCAATGTGAACACCTCAGGGAGGAGACGAGAATACTTCCTATGATGATGACGGATGCGTGAGACCAACATTCTGTCCTGTTGGTGCTCATATTCATCGGGGTGAACCCGGGGGTAAAGGGGCTACTCCGTGAGCAGAAGTATGAAGTCGGAGGGCAGTGAATAGGCATTTTGTGATGAGTTATGCGAGGAGAAGAAAACTACCTTTCTCGATGTGAGGCGGACTGCTCCCATCGTCCTCCGTGAGCTGTGCCGAGAGCAGTGTCCCACTGGAGAGGTGCTGATTACGCTGCAGATCATTAGCGCCTGTCTGGGTAGAGTGATGATCCACAAATACATTAACAAAAAACTACATGGGCGGTGTCCTTCAAATCGGGGTGTGGGTAGGACGTGCTCGAGTTTGAGTTTCTGAACTTGAAATCAGGAGGCCACTATCAGCAACCTGGGTCCGATCTGAGGTATCCTTAAGATGGTTTCCGCGTTCCTTTTTTTTTTGTCTTTTTCTTTTTTAGATTTTACTTATTTATTCAAGCATGCGCTCGAGAGTGCATGAGCAGGAACGAGGGGTGGGGAGGGGCAGAGGGAGAGGAAGAAGCAGACTCCCTACTGACCTGGGAGCCCGATGTGGGGCTCGATCCCAGGTCCCTGGGATCATGACCTGAGCCGAAGGCAGACGCCAAACCGACTGAGCCACGCAGGTGCCCCTCCGTGTTCCATCTTTAACCATGAGAACAGCTGTGGGTTAGAGATGTTGAAGAAANGGGGCAGAGGGAGAGGAAGAAGCAGACTCCCTACTGACCTGGGAGCCCGATGTGGGGCTCGATCCCAGGTCCCTGGGATCATGACCTGAGCCGAAGGCAGACGCCAAACCGACTGAGCCACGCAGGTGCCCCTCCGTGTTCCATCTTTAACCATGAGAACAGCTGTGGGTTAGAGATGTTGAAGAAAGTTCATGAAGAATGAGACAAACCGAGAACAAGCTTCTTGTCTCTGTGCCCTCCTCATCCTCCCCAGAAACGCAGAGAAGGTGAGGGCTTCCCCCTGAGGGAGGGATACAGCGTGGAGACAGTATGGTGGAATGGTGTACAATGGTGCAGAAATCTCGAGTATCGCCCTCCCATCTTGGTGGAGGGAGACAAGAAAGCCCGTGTTAAGCTTGTAAGGCGGAGTTGGCTGGTTCTTCATCGATCCGTACCGTGTGCAGTGCCCTGCTGACATTAGTGGGCATTGCAGAGAATATCTTGTAATGCCTGCTTTTGTGAGTAGCGTAACGCTCACCGATACCATCGTGTGCCTGCCAGCCTTCCCGACGTGATAGGGCTGCAGCTGCATGTGATTTGAGCTGCCTGCCTTGTACCCAGGAGGCCTCTGTGTGCTGCCTGGCTCTGGTCTTGGGTATCCTCAAGATGATCTCACTTGTCCATTTGAACGTTGTGCTTTCCTCCAGCTGGGAGAAGATGAAGATCCTTCCTTACAGAAGAAGAAACACAGGAAGAAGCTTTTCTCTCCCTGGCTGTTCCTCATCGTCAAGGTAAATGGAGAGAGCAAAGGAGGTGATCCTTACTGAGGAAAGTATGGGTGTTGGAAGTCCTTGGATCAGGCTTGTGTGGGTTCTGCAGAAATCTTTGGGACACCTTAGGATATAGTGGGTAGAAAC
This sequence comes from Ailuropoda melanoleuca, assembly GCF_002007445.2. NCBI lineage: Eukaryota > Metazoa > Chordata > Mammalia > Carnivora > Ursidae > Ailuropoda > Ailuropoda melanoleuca. The sequence goes on along the minus strand of NC_048238.1, from coordinate 105,353,152 downwards.
AGGAAAGCTACATTTGAGACCAGGCGCTGTTCTGGGATGGTCTTCCACCTGGAAGGCGTGCTGGTTGCACTGCTCTCCCCGTAATGGTGCCAGTCACTCTCAACTTTGTGATAGTAGTGCCTGTGTGTGTAGAATAGCGATCACGAGTAGGAATTTTTGTGATGACCTTTGGACCCATATTGGGGATGGACCCATATTGGGGATGGAGAAACATGGGTGCTTGATCTCCCTGCCGTGAACTCAGGAGGGCACAGGCACTGACCTGGAATACAGGCCTTCTCGTGTGGATTTCATTGGGTCAGTGTTAATCATGTGAACACCAAAAGCTTAGAGAGAAGGTGAAGGTACTTCCTTCTAGAAGAGAACACAGAAAAAGTCTTATTTCTTCTGTGTTTTAATCATTATCCTGGTAAACCTTGAGCCCATGAGAAGTTCCCCACAGCGATTTGGCTGGACTTTTGTGTCTTTGAGCCTCCTTTCTTGAACCCAGTAGAACCCTAGTAGTTTCTTGTGTGTGATTTCATGTGGCAAAAAATCTGTAGACACCCATGTTTAACCAGAATTTCAAGGGGCACCTGGGTAGCTCAGGTTATGCGTCTGACTCTTGATTTCCACTCAGGTATGATCTCAGGGTAGTGAGATCGAGCCCCACATTGGGCTCTGCACTGGACATGGAGCCTGCTTGATTCTCCATCTCCCATACAAACACTCTCCCCCACCAAAAAAAACACAAATTTCAAGGGTATATGGTTCTTTTCTTTTTTCTTTTTTTTTTTTAAAGATTTTATTTATTTATTTGACAGAGAGAGACAGCCAGCGAGAGAGGGAACGCAAGCAGGGGGAGTGGGAGAGGAAGAAGCAGGCTCCTAGCGGAGGAGCCTGATGTGGGGCTCGATCCCATAACGCCGGGGTCACGCCCTGAGCCGAAGGCAGATGCTTAACCGCTGTGCCACCCAGGCGCCCCTATATGGTTCTTTTCTATTTCAGATATTTTTGATACACTTTTTTTTCAGTGTGCCTATTTTTTAAATATTGGGTACATCCATGCCAAGACAAACATAATCATTTTCACTCAGTTCAAGCCATGGAGACTAAGGAAACCTGTTAGGGCATGATTGCATGACTTACTGGCTGAAAATGACAAAAACTCTTGATTTTATCAAGTCACAATTTCAAATTTCACAATCGGGCCTTATCAATGTATTTGTTGCTTTGAACTCTGCTTCTCTTCTTGATCCATGATGACACCCTTTGAGTGATGGAATTTTATTTTGATGATATTGTTTGGTTGTTGCTATTTTCAAATCTCTTTATGTCCTTTGTTTGGGTCCCTTCTGCTGACTTTCACTAGGTTAGGCCTGCTTGTGTTGCTGACTTCAGAGCTGTACAGGAAGCAACATTCTGTGTGTGCCACCTGTAGTAATCTTGCTTCCAGTTTTCCTGGCCACCTGGCTCTGGGACGCCTGGACAGCTAGCTTGGATGATGGGTAGGGAGGGGTTTGAGGAAATTCATTTTCACTTAAATGTAGTTGCTTTGTGAGAAAGTTGCTTTTTCATGGAAACAAATGGTATAAAAATAACATTTACTGTTGTGTCTGTCACTAGGTTACAAAAACAATTAGGATATATTTTCACACCCATTTTAACACCAATTTTATAATTACAATTTTCTATGATGAGGTGTGATGAGGATGAATTTAATTCATGAATAAAATCTAGGGACTCAGATTGGCATATTAGTATTAAGCCAGTGCTAAAAATGATCCATTATTAATGTTTAATGAGTATGGCTTTATTAACATTAAACTTTATAATCATTTTCATATAGGTAGGAAGCATTGAGGAGAATGTAGTTAGGAGACTTGGTTATTTTATTTCTCCTAAGGAAGTGAGGGTTGACTACTCATTTCAAATTATTTGTATTAATTTTCAATGATAAATGTTTTTATTCACAGGGACTAGTGAATCTAGGGTATCTATACAGACAGATTTATGTACCCTATATAGATCTTTAACTGTTTTCTTTCTGGTACCTTAATATTCAAATTCATTTTTTCCCGTTAAACATAGACTGTGTGATGTTTAGTTTTAAATGTCATCTTAGGGGCACCTGGGTGACTCAGTCAGTTAGGCGTCTGATTCTTGATTTTAGCTCAGGTCCCCATCTCAGAGTCCTGGGATCAAGCCCGGCGTGGGGCTCTGCACTCAGCAGGGAGTCTGCTTGAGATTCTCTCTGTCCGTCTCCCTTTGCTCCTCCCATTACACTCACTCTCAATTTTAAAAAAATGTCAGGTAGTGGTACCCAGTTTTTGCTCAAACACCAATATACATGTTGGTTGGCATGAAGGTATTTTTTTCAGATGAGATTAACATTTAAATCTGTGGGCTTTAACCATAGCTGTGCATTCTATAATGTGGGTGAGCCTTTTTCGATCAGTTGAAGGTCTGGTCCTTCAAGGGTGAGAGAGTGTAATTCTGCTTTTAGGCTGCCTTTGGAACTCGAGATGGAATATCACCTCTACCCTGGGTCTCCACCCTGCCTGTCTGCCATGCATATTTCAGATTTGCCAACCACAACAGTCATGTGAGCCGGTTCCTTAAAGTTCCTTAAATCTCATTCTTGCTTTCACTTGTGCACTCTCTCTGTCTCTCTCTCTCTCTTTCTCTCTCTCTCTCTCTCGTGTGTGTGTGTGTGTGTGTGTGTGTAAATCTGATTGGTTCTATTTCCGTGGAGAACCCTGACTAATGTGTCTTAGATACTCCTGTGTTACTGTATTTGTGACATGACTGTATTTTTAAGAAATGGGATCACACAGTGAGCTTTGTGTAACATGGTCAGACTGTGAAGGTGAACAGATTGGTCTCCTACATCAAATATGTTTTCTGGTTTAAGTTTTAAAATGTAATTATTTAATGGCATCTACTTTAGGGTTAATGATGTAAACTAAGGATACAATTTTGTTTAACCTTTTACCTGTTTTCCTATGTGCTATAACACAGAATTCTCTTCTAGCACAGTCTCTGGGAGTTACTTGGGCAGTAAGTCCATGTGTTCTTTAACTTTGACATCACTAGGTAGGATAGTGTGTGTGAAATGATCCTCCTTATTCTTCCCGTTTAAGGATTTTGGAGAAAATCTGATTCATATATATATATCAGCATTAAAAAATAGCATCACTTTGTCAAATTTCTCTGAATGTAACTTTTAGCCTTCTCACTTTGCTTTCGCAATGATGGGAGTTAAGCAAAATGAAAATCTTTACATAATAGAACTTGCTCATGCCCTGGTGTGCTTATATGCCATACAGATTGTGGTTTCCTTCAGGAAATTCGTGCTGTGGTCTTCATAGATATGTAGAATGGATGTTACAAGTTTATTCCTAGCACTTCTATTCCTTTTTCTTTTTATGTTGATTACATTCTCATCCCCATCATGTTTGCTGACTGATTGTTGGTGGTAGACAGGTAACATGCCCCGTTTTGCCAACTCCAGTAACCTTTCTATCAGTTCTTAGGTTTTAGCCCACTTTAGTTAGATAATTTCATTTAAAGGTTTTTGGAAGTAAAATTAAATAAGTTTTCCAAATACCTTGATCTGTCAGGAACTGCTTTACAATGGAATGCAAAATAGGTGGATAGCACCTTTATTGTTAACTTTTTTTTAATAATATTTTTTATTATATGTTAGTCACCATACAGTACATCCTTAGTTTTTGATGTAAAGTTCTGTGATTCATTACTTGTGTATAACACCCAGTGCACCATGCAATACGTGCCCTCCTTAATACCCATCACTGGCCTATCCCAATCCCCCATCCCTCTCCCCTCTGAAGCCCTCAGTTTGTTTCCCAGAGTTCATAGTCTCTCATGGTTCATTGTTAACTTTTTAAATTCTGTCTTTCTCAGGTCTTGCTCAGGCTCTCTTTTATACGGATTCCTTTTTCCTTTGAGAAGTTGGTAGTAACATCTGGAGTTTTGAAGGACTACGTTTCCAGCACATCCTGTATCAGCTACTGTATCTTCCTGAGTCACTGCCATCTGGAGACTTTTTGGTAGGAAAAACAGGACACTTTATAGGTTACTTTTTAGCTCATGAGAGAAATTGCTGAAACGAGTTCCTTCTTGGTAGTCAGGTAAGTTTGCAAGCAGAAAATCCACGTGTCCTAATTAAATGGGTTTTTGCACATTATGGATCTAATCTTGTGATGATAAAATTGCTTCTGCTTTCAATTTCCAACAGTATTTTCACATGTTGTCTCAATACAAATCAGGACTATAGAGTAATTAAAAGTTCATTCACTTTTGGTTTGTGGTGAGTGCCTAACCACAGAAATGAATGACGTACCTTGTCTCCCAAGTAGATAATTATTCACCAAATGATACTTAACTACTGTTACAACTACTCTACTAACATAACCATAATTGGTACTAGTATGACTAACTTTATAAGTAATGCTGAGATGGAGTTCAATTTAAATAGGAAAGCTACGTGTGTAAAATATACCTGTAGGTACATATATATTTTAATTGTGTGTTTACAAAAATGGGATGGTACTATGCACCTTATATTCAACATAACATGGATATCTTCACTCGTAAATATGATTTATTAAAGTTTGTTGTAAATTCCTGCACTTTAATCCATGCAGAATGTGTGATATGGGGGCAATGAAGTGAGGATTTTATTTGATTATTTTCCCTCTCAGGTAGGAATTAACTAAACACTATTTTAGGTATCCATTTTCTTCCAGTTAACTCTTGACTCTGACTCATTTCAATTAAGACGGCTTTAACCTAGACAATGAATTTTAGTATCGTGTGTGTGTGTATAAATCTCCTTACAGTTTCCTGAATTACTTTATCATATTTCAAAAGTTTTCATTGGATTCTCTGTGTTGGTTATAATAATATTATCTTTGGGTTTTTTGGTTTTGATTTTCTACATGGATTTTTTTTTTTTTTTGAGAAACGCAATGTTGTCCCAGTCTAACTAGAAAAAAATCAGTAAGATAGAATATTGAAGAAAAAGTAACGTCTTTACACAAACCATTTCTTCTGAAGATTTTCTTTAGGTGTATTTTAGATACACAAACACACACACTTGCATATATGGACAATACATTGTGTGTGTGTGTGTGTTGGGGGCATCACATTAAGAAAATCTGAAAGTCACTGCTGAAGTTTAAAACATGCAATTTTCTCTTATTTTTTATATCCCATCCCTTGAAGTTTATCGGTAGAAAAAAAATTTTATCATTTCTACCTATTTGTTTTTTTTTTAAGATTTTATTTATTTATTCAACAGAGATAGAGACAGCCAGCGAGAGAGGGAACACAAGCAGGGGGAGTGGGAGAGGAAGAAGCAGGCTCCAGACGCTGGGATCCGGCCCTGAGCCGAAGGCAGACGCTTAAAGACTGTGCCACCCAGGAGCCCCAGGAACACCATTTTTAACCCGAAAGAATGAATGCCATCGAACATTTTATCACAAATAGGCATTTTTTTAAAAGATTTTATTTATTTATGCGACAGAGATAGAGACAGCCAGCCAGAGAGGGAACACAAGCAGGGGGAGTGGGAGAGGAAGAAGCAGGCTCATAGCGGAGGAGCCTGATGTGGGGCTCGATCCCATAACGCCGGGATCACGCCCTGAGCCGAAGGCAGACGCTTAACCGCTGTGCCACCCAGGCGTCCCAGCTACCTATTTGTTTTTTAAAAGTTTTTATTTATTTATTTGAGAGAGAGAGAAGCAAACTCCCTGACTGCTGAGCAGGGACCCCAATGCTTGGGGCTCAATCCCAGGACCCTGAAATCACAACCTGAGCCAAAGGCAGTTGCTTAACCAACTGAGCCACCCAGGTGCCCCTTACCTATCATTTTTAACTAGAGTTTAATATTTTTTAACTCTTTTATTTCTCTTCAGAAAGCATTCATAATTTTTTTTTAAGAGCAAGAGCTCACAGAGAGGGAGATGGGGAAAGAGAATCTTAAGTAGGTGGAGCCTGACAAGGGGCTCAATCCTACGACCCCAAGATCATGACCTGAGACAAAATCAAGAGTTGGACACTTAACTGACTGAGCCACCCAGGCGCCCCAACACTCACAGTTCTTAAGTGTACTTTGCAGTGTAACACAAACCCCATCAAGTTATAAAATACTACCATCCTGTCCAAAATTTTTGCCTCCCCTTTCCCAATCCAATCCCAGAGGTAATCCGTATTTTCATTTTTTCCTACCACATACTAATCTTACATGTTCTAGAAGTTCATGTAAATGGGTAATATAATGAGTACTCTTTCATGCTTGGCTTTTTTCTTTCATAAACTGCTTTTGAGATTTGTCCATTTGATACATGTATCAATATTTCAGTACTTTTTATTGCAGAGTTATATTCCAGTTTATGAATATATTATAATTTGTTTACCCATTCTCCTACAGATGGACAAGTGGATTATTTCTATTTTTGGACTATTATAAAAAAGGCTTTTATTAACATTTGTGTACAGGTCTGTGGAGTTACATTTTCATCTCTCTTGAGCAAATATTTAAGCATACAAATGGTGATTTACAGGGAGGAGAGCGGTATTTTTAGTTTTCTGAAAAATTGACAGGCCTTTGTCAAAAGTGGTAACAAATGTTTACTCTGCCTCCAACAATGGATGACAATTCTCTGACTGTTCGGCATTTTCACAAACCATGGCAGTTGTCAGTCTTTTTGTACTTTTCAACCATTTGGAAGGGCGTATCGTGATAACTGGAGATTTGAGTTTGCAATTTTCCTTATGCCTGGTGCTATTTACCTATCAACTTTTCCCTCTTTATTTTCTAATGTATCATTGTAAGTTCAATGAAATCTGATATGAAGTCAAATTTTGGTGGCTCTTGGTAATAAATATATCATTATGTATACATAATCAAGATCTAGAACAATTCTACCTGCTTAAAAAATTTCGTTATCTTGCATTCAATAAAGCATTAAAATGCTTTCTCACGCAATAGGTCTGCCTTTCACAACATTCGTATAAATGAAATGCTTTTCATTTAGCTTCTTTCACTTGGCGTAAGGCCTTTGAGATTTACTTATGTTACTGCACGTATCAGTTGTTTGTTTTCTGTTGCTGTATTGCATTCCATGCTGTGCTGTTGCATAACTGATTTACTTATTTACAGGTTTTGTTTGTTTGATCTGCTTCCATTTTGGGATTATTATGAATAATTTGCTGTGAACATTTTTGTGTACATTTTTGCATGGAAATACATTCTCATTTCTCTTGGGTAAACATTTAATAGTAGAATTGCTGGATCATAGAGGGCACACAAATGTAACGTTAGGAAGTACTACCATAGTGTTTTTCCAAAGTGCCTGAACTATTTGCCTTCACACCAGCACTGGGTGAGAGTTTTACTTTCCCCACAGACTCAACAGTTGTCAATTTCAGTCTTTTTTTATTTTTATTTTTTATTTATTTTTATATTATTTGAAGTATTACTGAGATACAATGTTAATATGAGTTTCAGGTGTACACCATTGATTTGACAATTCTATACATGACGCAGCGCTCACGCAGTTAGTGTCGTTACCCTCTGTCACTGTACGTTATTGTGGTAGTGACTGTGTTCCCTATGCTGTACTTTGCATCTTTGTGACTTATTAATTTTATAACTGAAGTTTGTACTTCCTAATCTCCTTCTTCTATTTTACCCACCCTCCCACTCTCCTCTCATCTGGCAAGCACCAGTTTATTTTCTGTATTTATGTGTGTGTTTCGTTTCTGTTCTTTGTTTGATCATTGGTTTTGTTTTTTAGATTACATATGTGAGTGAAATCATACAGTATTTGTCTTTGTCAGTCTTTTTAAATTTTACTCTTTCTAGTGTGTGTGCAGCGCTATTTTTGTTTTAACTTAAATTTGATGACTATTGTGTTGAACATCTTTTTATAAGTTTATGGATTGCATGTATATCTTTTGTTAAGTGTCTGCAGATTTATTTATTGGCTTGTTTGTCTTACCGAGTTGTATAAGTTGTTTGTACATTCTGGATGCAGTCATCAGGTGTATATGTGTTTTGGTACAATTTTCTCCCAGTTTGTCCCATGTATTTTTGTTAACTATGTCTTTTGAATAGCAAATTTTTTATCCTGAAGAAGTCTGTTTCATTAATAGTTCCTTTATTTTTTGTGCTTTGGTGCACTGTTTAATGAATATTTGACTTAATGAATATTTGACAAATGAATATGACATTAAGTAAATAAAATAAAAGCAAATAAAGTTAAGAAAATAAAATCTCAATGATTTTATTCTATATTTTCCTAATATAAATTTAATAATGTTTCTTGCAGTTAGTACAATGACCCATTTTGAGTTCACTTTGAGTATGACATAGGTAAAGGTAGAGGTTCATTTTTTTTGCCCATACAGATAACTAATTTTTGCAGTGCTATTAGTTGAGAATGTTATCTTATCTTTTTTTATTAAGGATTTTATTCATTTATTTGAGAGAGAGAGACAGAGACAGAGGCAGAGAGCACGAGGGGGGAGGAGAGGGAAAAGCAGGTTATCTGCTGAGCAGGGAGCCTGACCTGGGACTTTGATCCCAGGACGCTGGGATCCTGACCTAAGCCGAAGGCAGATGCCTAACCAACTGAGCCACCCAGGTGTCCCTCCACTCAGCCGCTTTTTTGTTGTTACTTTCCAATATATTACTTTCATGTATTTTATATGCCCTAAAATAGAATGGATAGTGTTTTTTCAGTTTTTTTTTTGATAATTGACAGGCATTGATGTATATATTGTTTTATACAGTTCTTTTTAAATCAGAGGGAGAAGACGTATTTATAGTATCTTTTATAATTAAATACTTTCATTGGTTTTTTTGTTTTTTTAATGTGGATTTGAATTAGCATTTTGAATCACTTTATTTTGGGCTGAAAAGCTTCCTTTAGTATTTCTTGTAAGGTGGGATCACTAGCAACATACTCAGTTTTTGCGTATCAGGGAATGACTTTATTTTGCCTTCATTTTTTTTTTGAAAGATACTTTTTCTGGATATAAAATTTTCAATAAGCAGTTACTTTTTCTTTCAGCGATTTGAACATGTCATCCAGTGCCTTTTGGTTTCCATTGTTTGCTGAGAAGTCAGCTATTATTTTTAGTGGCGTTCTTTTACCCTTGACCCATTGTTTTTCTCTTACTGGCCTCATGCTTTTGTCTTAGTAATTGTATTTTAGTATTTTTACAGTGATGACTGGATAAGTGTCTCTTTGTACATATATTACCTAGAGTCCATTTGAGGTTGTTTTGATGTTTAAAGTTACATTTTTCATCAAATTTGGGTAAAAACTTAAAGCTGTTATTTCTTTGAATATTTTTTCTGCTCTTTTCTTCCTCTTCTCCTATCCCCAGTACACCTATGTTGATGGTCTTAATGGTGTCCAGCATTGCTCTGAGACTCTGTTAGTTTATTTCTTTTGTGTTTGTTTGACATGTCGGATGTTCCCTATCCAACTTTCTTCAAGTTAGCTGGTTCTTTTTTTTTCTGCCAATTCTATTGTTAATTCCTGGTGGTGAAATTTTCACTTCAATTATTATAATTTTCAATTCTTTCTATTTGGCTTTTTAAAAAAACAATTTCTATCTCTTTGTTTGCTGTACTCAATGGGACATCACCATTATAGCTTCCTTTACCTCATTAAGTCTGATTGTTATTATTGCTTTGAACATATTTATAATGTGTTCTAAAAGTCCTTGTCTTTTAAATGCAATATATGGGCTCTCTCACCAGCAGTTTGTTGTCTGCTTTCATTCTTGCGTAGCTACCATGCTTTCTTGTTTCTTTATATGTTTTATAATTTTTTTGTGAAAAACTGAACTCTGGATTTCCACCCCCATGTCTTGTTTTTGTTGTTTGCCTTTTTTTTTTTTTAAATCTTCTTAGTGACCTGGCTGACCTGTCTCAGTGAATTACATTTCCCCTTGGATGTAAAGGCCTTGATGTTGCTTCCCAAAGGGTGAAGATTTGGGACTGCCCAAAGTTACCTTGGAATGATAGTGGTTTTAGATAGGCTCTCATTGTTTTTCTCTTTCTCAGATTCCTGTTAAGCTATCTGCCTCATTTGAAATCACACCCATTCATTAGGCTTCACTAATTGCCAGCTGATTGCGCTATTGTTTTTAACAATGCCCCCAGGCATAAAATGCTCTGAAGTCTGACCCAGTTAAATTCAGTCAGGGATAATTTTTGAGGCCTATCTTTGAGGTTTGTTCTGATGCCAAGAGTGCTTTTCTTACCTGTCCCTTTGGCTTCATTCTCTTTCTTAAAGAAGCTGGTCTATGGTTTATTTTGTTGCTCTTAATTAAGAGGAACTTTCTGCCTCTGTTTTTCTTATTACCAAAATCACATTTGTTTTCAATAGCACCTTTAGTCTTGAATTTCCTCACACTCCAGTTTTTAAAAAGTCAGTTCCTATGGGAAGAGCTTTGGATTTCTCTTATCGACTGCGGCTTTCTGCATAGTGCCTGAGCCAGTAATCTGGATACTGGGCAGGGTGTTAAACTCTGGTTTTTTCAGCTTACTCCTTCCAGTGGGAATGCACCCCAAGGAACAAGCTAGGGCGTGGGCAGTTTCGGGCACCAGTATTCTCATACAGCCGTATCTAGGGTGGAATCCACATCATATGAGTGTGGGATGGTCATAGGAATGGAACCTTTCTTCTGTTACTGCACTCATGAAGACTTTAACCTCTTCAACTTGAAATGGGAGTGGGTGACAAGTGCAGACAACATGCCCTTTTGTTTAAATATCTTATTACTTGATGGACATCTGAGAGGAGAGTCTATCTTAGTCACAGTCAGTGAGAACTGAGGCTCCATCAACCCGACATGGGGAAGAGTGAGGAAGTGCGTTGTGGCTCAAGTGGCATTGACTCTTGCCATTCTTCCTACGTTTTAGTAAATTTAACTTGAATAAAAATGTCTTTATTTGACGAATGTGGATAAGACAATTTCTAGAGACAATTTTTAAAACAGTGTTTTCCGGGACACCTGGGTGGCTCAGTTGGATAAGCGTCTGCCTTCAGCTCAGGTCATGATCCCGGGGTCCTGGGATCGAGCCCCCCGCCAGCATCCTGCTCCCTGCTCAGCGGGAAGCCTGCTTCTCCCTCTACCTGCCACTCACCCTACTTGTGCTCTCTCTCTGACAAATAAGTAATTTTTTTAAAAAACTAAAAAATTAAAAAATAATAAGGTGAAATCGTTTTTGCCACTGATGCTTCTTTCTCTGGCTAGTGAGCTTGCAAAGCTCCTCATGCTGTCATCCCAGAATTGAAACTCCTGTATTGCTCTCAATTTTCCAGGAGTGTGTTTATTAACCTTACCTATTAACCCTAGAGTCAAAGAGTAAACTAACTTTCTTCATTTCTCTAGGTTTTTATAGAAAGTATTAAAATATCTGTTTGATGAATTGTGATATTTAGAAATGTCAAATCCCAGTTTATCTTGTAAGCGCTGTGGGACTTTTTTTGGGTCATATTATGGAAGTCAAACAGCAGTGTCTTGTTCAATATTGTGTCTGAGATCTGGCACATAGATAAACATGTTGGTGTATACATTGGGTCAAGTCTTTTGCTCTAGAAAAGTATAGACTTTTTTTTAAAGGGTTCTTACTGTGTTCGAAAAATTTACAGCTATATGTGAAAATATTTAATTATTTATTAGGGTGAAACCTAATGTCCAGTTCCTGCTCAGTGAGCATTTGGGTTCCAAGGAGGAGCCAAACATATGTTATCCATTAATGCACATTCTTAGAACTTAAACCATTCCTTTGAATTTATTTGCTATTTTTCATTGTAAGTATTTGTCATATCAGCTGCCTCATCTTGTCTGTGCATGACCTCTCTGATGTGGTAACACCTGTGGTAACTATTTCCTATCACTTTTGTGAATACAAAATTGGAAAACACATGTAAATACACAGAGCAGAGTCTTTGACCTTCTAGAATCAATATATAATTGTGGTCTGCTGCTTTTGTTATTACTATTAATAGGTATTGTTCATTCCTATCTCAGTAAGAGGTGTATTTAAAGTTGGTTTGATTAAATACCATTTGGTAATGTCACCAAAAATGACCTATCCAAGTTTTTTTTTCACATTTTTGAATATATCTTATTTAAATTTTTTTTGGTAAAAGGAAAGCATAATTATTGTTATAAAAATACATACAGAGAAAGAATTTCAATCACCATTGTCCTTTGTTCACACCCCAGCCTCTCTCACAAGTACCCATCCTGAGCAGTGTCCACATTGTCATATTTGTTCAAGCTCACCCATACCCTTCATTAACCTTGCATTTCATATATTGTACTCTTGTGTAGACCTACAGTGAATTTGTATTCATTTTTGATCACCTCAGGGAAACAAAATTATAGTATATATATTCATCAGGAAATAGTCTTTCTGCTCAAAGACATTACTCATTATATTCTTCCAGGTCAAATTTTGTTCCTATATTGTAAACTGATATTTAACTGTGTTAAATTCTCCTATATAAAATTTTCCCAACAATATTTTTCTTACAAATTTGGTCCTTTGATCCATCTTTTTAAATTATCTTTGCCATTATGACAAAGTGACTTATCACTTCATCATGGTATAGAAATTTTTACATTTTATTTAAGTTTTGAGGTCAGCTTGGTTAATCTTACCAACTTATATTTTCTCTTAACCTGGAATAATACTTTCCCAAATGCTAATAAGAGAGTTGAACTGACTTTTTTCCTCCCCCTATATCCTTGACCTAAAATTGTAAAACATATTCAGGAAAATGAACATTTTTGACAGCATCAAATCTTTCCATACCTGAATATTGATATGTATTTTTGGTATAAAGTTTTAATTTGCATAATATGGGCCCTGAATTATTTTTGATAATTTTATTCCTTGGTAGTTTACCTTTTTACTTTCTTTGGTCTGTGGGTGTTTTTGCCATTGTATGTTCTAGTTGATTATCTTTGCGGTACATGGAAGCTATTGAGTTTATGTTTATTGTTCTGAAAACCTTTCTAAATGTGTATATGTGTGTATATATATATATATTGTGTGTGTATAAACACACCCCAAGATTTTTGATGTCATTCTCCCTCTTTTTTTAAACTACCAAAACAGGAGCACAGCATACATATCCTGTAGAAGATTGATCATTGAATTGCGGGTGTTAATGTAAGGATATAGGCTATTACTGTCGAAGTACTTACATGCTGGTAGGTAGGCATATGGCTTCTAATTACGAAAGGAACATTGTCTAAAAGATTTTATTTTGTCAAGTATGTAAATAATATTGTGGAAATATAGTCCCTTATTTTACCGTGGCTCTCGAGTTTCTCACAGCATTTCTGTGTACACCGATTTGCTGAATTCTCAGGACAAATCTGAGGTATAGAATTAAAAGTGTCCACAGCTCAGGTATTTGTGATGAGTTAATACGGTGAACCACATGCTGTATGTCTTCTAGCTGCCGTGTAAGTATGCATTAATTTGCTGTGAATCACAATTGTTAGATGTCAGAAAAGCAGAAATGTTTGTTCCTCGAGATGGGAAAACTAGGAGCCTTTACCTGTTAGATCACTCAGGTAATGCATCCCGTAACGAAAGAGTACCTGAGTATGTTTTCATGTTTTAAATGTATTTGTTTTCTAGTAATAATAAACATAACATTTTTTCAACCTCATGTATAACATGGGGGAATGATATACAATGAAAAATGAAAAGTCAATGTCTTCCTGAAAGGTCTCCAATTCATATCCAATTTTTAACCCATTACCTGCCTCATTCATAAATTTAACAGCGTATTTATACTTAAATGAACACCTATTAAACCATAGTGAGGAGTTGTCTTTCACATTAAGATAATTTATTCTGAAGCATCTTCTTTCTTAAAAAATACCCCAATAGGATTGTTAAGGATCTCTCCCTCTTCCCATTTTCCTGAGATCACAAGTCGCCGGCTCCACCAACTGAGCCAGCCAGATGTCCCCATTTAACTTGTGGGGGGAGGGGAGAAGGAGAGGGATTGAATCTCAAGTAGACTTCCTGCTGAGCCCGGAGCCTGGTGGTGTGGGGGTGGTGTTCTTGATCTCAGGACCCCAAATCACAACTCCAACTGAAACCAAGAATTGGACAATCAACCAACCTAGCCGCCCAGGGACCCCAACTTTTTAAAGTAGGCTCCGTGCTCCGCGTGGACCCCGTTGCTTGGCTTGAGCTCAAGACCCTGAGATCAAGACCTGAGCTGAGATCAGGAGTCGGGTGCTTAATTGACTGAGCCACCCAGGTGCCCCTAACTTTTGGAAACTGTTCTGCTGTGTTTCCCCTTGCGTTGTCTCAACAGCCAGCTGTAAAAGCAAGGTGGATAATAGCGTTGAATTGCATTAAGGCTCCTCACACTCTGCTGGAACTCGGCTGTGGAATCTGTCCCCTCCATTGAGCTGTATGTGGAGAGAGTTTCACCAGCTTCTCCAGATTTTCAGTCGGATGTCTGAAACCAAACTCATGAGAGTTCTTTAGACCTCTAGCTGCTCTTGACTCTCAGATGGTCCCAGCGAAGTCGACCTCAGGCCTTTGCAGTCACTGTCTGTTCCTTCTGCCTGAATTCTCATCCTCAGCATCCTATCAGTTGGGTTGACTCCTTCAACTCCTGCAAATCTTTGCCCAAATATCACCACCTCAGACAGGCCTGCACTGACCTCTTACTTAATTCAGCATCCTGATCCCTGTCCTTGGCTCTCCCTCACCCCTTACCTTGCCCCACATTTTCTTGATTTTATGCCACTTGTCACAATTTTAGCATGGCTTATCATTTGCTCACTATCTTCTCTTGAGTGAGCAACTGTCCTAGTTCGTCTGGCACTTGGGGAGGTTCCCAGTGTGTGGGACTTTCAGCTTTAATACTGGGAAAGACCCAGGCAAGCGGAGATGAATTGGCCACCTTGCTTCCTTGTCTTTCTCATCCCACTTTACAACTGTGGAGATTTCCGTTTTGTTCAGTGATTTATCCCACACATCAACAACATTTCCTCACGCACAGTAGGCAGTTAATAAATCTTTGCTGAATGAAGGAAGGAAAGAAGAAAGATTAAGAATTATAGTGCTTCCATCCCGGTAGCTAGGCACGTAGATTCTAAATGGGCCAGCTGTATGTTCCTTTCGGAGGGCAGAATCAAGAGTTATTAAGACTATAATTACTAAAGTTTCTAAGTCACTCTTTAGTTTACATATTATTTCCCCAGATCTTGCCTCCCTTAATCTTAATGGCAGTCCTGCAGCATAGAATGAATAATACCATCTATGGCTTCCAGTGTTTGTGCGTGTAAAAAGAGGTTCTTCCCATAAGGGCATTTTCGCCCTCCGACATTGGAGTAAGCATTCCATGAATGTTCTAACTTCATCATGATTGCTCCCGCTGTTAATTTTATTATTACTTTGATGGTCATTGTCCTTTTCTTTAGAATGGGAAATTTGAGTGTTAGAGAAGATTGATGATTTGTATAAAGTCACAAAAGAAATGAATGGCTGATGCTAATGTTTTTAAAGATATTTGATCAGTTTAAATGCAACCAAGGAAAGCTTGCTCTTTTTACTTCTTATTCCCCACTTTATTGAGGTGTACTCATTATACAAAGCAATTGGACATGTTGTATACATTTTGATTGCATACATTTCCATTGTATGTACTGAAGTTTTCATTCATTTCCCCAGCCTGCCTCACACTTCAGAAATGCCAGATTGGCCCAGCACCATTAAGTAATCAATTTTGCTGTAGTGTTAGCTTTTTAAATTAATGTTTCAATACTACACTATTTTAATTAATGAAACATTTAATATCCACAATCAGAAGTATCCTTCATTACCCTTCTTTTTTGAGGGTTTCCTTGTATAATCTCACCTACTGAAGGCTTACAGCTAATATTTAACCTCACTTTTCAAATTTCTAATAACATTTGGCTTTTTAATTTATTTCCTATAACATGAGAGTATTTTTGAGAAAACATTTGATAACAGTCTTTCTAAGTTTGTGTCTGTGGTATGTCCTCCAAAGCTGTCCTTTTAGATCCCTTAAAGAAGTTTTGTAATTTTCTTTATATAAGTCCCGAATAAGACTTCAGAAGTGTATCGGTGAGTGATTTCTTGCTATTGTGAATTAGTTCTGTATTAAATTATCTTTAGAAAATGTTGGTATATAGTGAAAGCAGTGATTCTTCTTTCTTAGTGGTCAACTTACTAATATGTTCAACACTGTTTAGAGTTCTGGAGGCTCAATTTTCACATGTTATTTGGGAACATAAATATTCATGTGTTTGTAGCAAGATAAAAATTAAGCATCATTTCCCGTTGTCTAGGTGGGCAAGTTATGCACAAACGTTAGAGCGTTAATGGATGTGCCTTATTAGGCTCATGAACCCTCTAAAAAATAAATTGATGTGTATGATCATAAATACATTTTTGGCATAGATAGATCATAGATTTCTTCAGATCTCTATGTGTATCTGTAAATCAAAAAAAGGTAAGAATATATGTATATAAGATGTATTAAATACCTTTAAAATATATACAAGGGTGCCCTGCCGGCCTAGTCAGTAAAGCATAGGACTCTGGATCACGGAGTCCTGATTTCAAGCCCCATGTTGGGTGCACAGCTTATTTAAAAAATTTTGGGGGGTGCCTGGGTGGTTCAGTTAGTTAAGCATCTGCCTTCAGCTCAGGTCATGATGTCAGGGTCCTGAGATGGAACCCCAGGTCAGCCTCCCTGCTCAGCAGGGAGTCTGCTTCTCCCTCTCCCTCTGTCCCTCCCCCCCACCTGTGATCTCTTTCTCTCTCTCCATCTCAAGTAAATAAATAAAATCTTTGCAACTTTTTTTGAAAATAAATTAAAATATATACATTTGTCATCTTTTAGAATATAGCTCTCTAACCCATTCATTAGTGTATTTTTTTAAATAGTCAGACTTGATAGATATTTTCCTCCTAAGTAGCTAATATACAGAGCAAAGTTTTAGGAATCAATTTTGTGTTGTTGATAATTTCATCATTCTCTTCAAGTTGTTCCTCAAATATACCCATTTTGATGGTGCCTTTGAAGAGCAACTTGCCCACCGTTCTCACACCAATCTTATTCTCTTTATTCTAATTGACTCTTTAGTCTTTTTGGCATACTTAATATGTTCTGACCTAATTTTATTGTTTATTTATTTGGTTTTCTTCTTTCCTTATTGTATACTCCCCCTACACAAGATGGAGGCAGAAGTCCAATAGAGAGGTAATCTTTTCTGTTTTGTTTACAGATAATAACTATGTGCCAGCAGTAACTTGTGGCACATAGTAGATGCTCATTGAATTGCTGGGTGAAAAAAAATAAGGAATAGTCTTTAACAATAGAAGCAAACTTAGCTAGTGAGAAAGATTGCACAGAGTACTCACATACTGATAAGTGGGTATGTAGATACTAAATAAGACAGTTACATGTTAGGGTCACCTGGGTGGCTCAGTTGTTAAGCGTCTGCCTTTGGCTCAGGGTGTGATCCCAGGGTCCTGGGATCGAGCCCCACATCAGGCTCCCTGCTGGGACCCTGCTTCTTCCTCTCCCACTCCCCCTGCTTGTGTTCCCTCTCTCGCTGGCTTTCTTTCTCTCTGTCAAATAAATAAACAAAATCTTTAAAAAAAAAAAAAGAAGACAGTTACATGTTAATTTTTAGATGTTATATGTATGGGATCAGTTGTCAAGATAATATCATCTTTTATGCTTCTGAGTAGCTTTTAAACCTAGATAAGTGTTTTCCATATGTTGAATCATGATTAAAACTAAACATCAAGGGGCGCCTGGGTGGCTCAGTCGGTTAACCATCTGACTCTTGATTTTGGTTCACGTCATGGTTTCAGGGTCATAAAATCGAGCCCCTCTTCAGGCTTCCTGCTCAGCAGGGATTCTCCCTCTCCCTCTGCACCTCTCCACACTCTGTTCTCTCTCTCCCCCTCAAATAAATAAATAAATCTTTAAAAAAAATGAACATCAATCCTATGTCATAGAATTAACCATGGTATCTGACTCATGGGTCTGTTATGAGGTGGTATATACAAAGGCATTTCCACACTTCCTGACCTCGGAGCAGACCTCTAGTGAATGTTAATGATTTTGTAAATCATTCTTAATATTGCAGTTACCATTGTTGTTAAAAGCAGTTATTTCATTCTAGATGGGAAGTGTATGCTCAGAGAGGATAAACGATGTATTTAAGCACACAATGCCAAGAGAGTGGCTGTGTTTTCATTCATTTTTTAAAAATATGAATGTTCTTTGTCAATATTGTTAATATTAAAAGTTGTCCTTTGTCAGTTTACCTAAGGAAACAACTTACGGATATAAATTGACAAATTTAATAACATACTAAAAACTAATTCATTCCATATCTTTTCCATTATCTATATTAAACTTGTGCTCCCTCTCCCTCTATTCACAAAAACGGACAATAACATACACACATATACACTCTATATTTCCTTGTTTTTATTCATTTTACAAGAATAGAATCATTTTATAAAACCTGTAGTAATACTATCCTACACATTTCCCTGGAAATTGGTTTTCTCCTTGGATATATTTTCATAGGCATCCCTCTAGGTCATCACATACTTTATTGTTTCAGGCTTTAAAATTCAAGTCGAACCCAAATGGGATTCATTAAGTGATAAGATTTCCCTAAAAATTTTTTTTCCCAAAAAGAGCTGATGTACATAACAGAATTTTAAGAAGGTCATTTTATTTCCTCAATTCTTTTAGTTTTTAAACCAGTACCACATTGTTTGAAGTTTTAGAACTTGATACCGCCTTTTTGTTACCCTCACCGGCTTTTGCCCCCACTGGCTGTTATGAATGAAAAGTGTCCTTAAAATGATGTTGAGGAGATGCCTGGGTGGCTCAGTCCATTGAGCGTCTGCCTTGGGCTCAGGTCATGATCCCCGGGTTCTGAGATCCAGCCCTGCATCAGGCTCCCTGCTTAATGGGGAGCCATCTCCCTCTCCTTCTGCAGCTCCCCATGCTTGTGCTCTCATGCTCATGCTCACTCAGTCACTCTCTGTCAAATAAATAAAATCTTTTTAAAGATGCTGAATCCGTTTTAGCCCAGTATCCCAGTATCTCAGAACGAGGCCTTGTTTGGAAATTCGGTCATTGTAGATGTAATTAGTTAAGATGAGGTCATACTGGAGTAAGGTGGGCCCTTTATCCGATTTGACTGGTGTCTTTACAAGAAGAGGGAAATTTTTGACACAGATGCAGAGGGGAAATAGAGGCAGAAATTAGAGTCCTACTGCCAGAAGACAAGGAATTTCTGGGCCACCAGAATTGAGTAGAGGCAAGGAGTGATCCTTTCCTATAGTATAGTGTTCAGAGGGAGCTTGGCCTTGCCCAAACCTTGGTTTGGAGTTGGTGGCATCCAGTACCGTGAAAGAATAACTTTCTGTTTAAAGCCATGCAAGCTTGTGGTACTTTGTTACGGTAGCCCTGGGAAAATAATACGCTGGGCTTCAGGATTTTGCTTAAGTTGTTAGTTCTCACTAATATTTGTATTTAAAGATCTTATCTATTTCTTTTGGAGAGAGCACTCATGAGTGTGTATAAGGCGGGGGTGGCAGACTCCGCGCTGAGATGAGCCTGACACAGGGCTCAATCCCAAGACCCTGAGATCATGACCAGAGTTGAAATCAAGAGTCGGATGCTTAACCCACCACGCCACCCCGGCGCCCATCTCACTAATCATTTTTTACTGGTGAAGTTTTCACAGCTGTTTGTCAAGTTACCAGAAACTTCCCATGGGGATTTTAATCTGATTACCTCAAAAATACAAATGAGATTGAGAAAATTTAGTATTTCTAAAATATCAACTTCATATTTGAGAGCATACCTATGTGTCTGTTATTTAAACTCTTTATACTATATAATGAAGTTTTGTATTTTAATTGTAGATTCTGAAATTTTCTTAATGTGTACTAGCAGTTTGCATTTTGTCTTTCTGCTGCATTTTTGTGTCTTTTTTTCTGCTTCCTACCTATTTGTATAGTGTAGGGACTGTATTGATATTTTAAAATTTATACTTTTGATCCATTTCCTAAAGGATATATTCTGTATTTTCACATTTCCTCATTGGACTATTCTTTTTTCCTTTCTTCCAGCTTTACTGAGATATGTTTGGCAAATAAAATTGTGTGTATCTAAGGAGTTCATGGTGGCATACACATTGTGAGGTGAATACCACTGTCTGGCAAATTGACATGTCCCTTCCCTCACATAGTTACCATTTTGTGTGCCTGTGAGAACACTTGAGAATTAATGTCATGCATGTGAGACATTTTATTGTGAGGCTTAAATGAGCTAACCCCCGTAACAACAGTTAACACACTGACTGAACTTTAAGAATTTGTTAAATGTTAATGATCTTTATTATTTTAAGTAAAAAGTAATAGTGTTAAATGCACCTTGGGTGCAAAGAATTAAATTTGTCATAATTCTTCCTCCATGACATGCTCTCAGTGACTTGTCCATGTCTGTCCTGCTTTTATTTACTTATTTGTAATCACGTAAGAAACACAAGTCTGTCGCTGAAAATCAGAGCGGCAGCATGGATAATAACCTGCATCTAACTCCATAGCCACTGTAGCAACTCTTGCCCTGGCCTCCCTCCAGTAGGGGTGATCGGCCCCCTGACTTCCATTCAGCACTCCCTCGCCTCCTTGTCTCTTGCTGGGTGTAATCTTATTTGGTGCTTCATTTTTTTCCACTTTGTTAGAAGTTTTATTCTCATTTTTGTGTGCTGCTGTGGTTTATTACAGTTGACAACTATGGAACATTCGGCTGGGTCTATTTAACAGTTATATCACTGAGGCTCTAGGTGATGAGCTTGGTTTTTGTTATCGTTGAGAAGTGCTGCTGTGAACAGCCTGATACATGTTGCTTGTTTTAATGAATGAAAGTTTCTCTCGGGCCTTCCCTAGGAGGGAGATTGGTGGGCTCTGGGTTAAGTAGATGTTCAACTTCAGGCAGTAATGCGACGAATTCATTTCCCAGATCACCTCCGCTAAGTCACACTCCCAGCAGCAGTGCGGGAGTAGCTGTGAATTGACTTCCAGCCCAACACTAGGTGTCGTCGGTCCTTTAAAGTTTTGCCACTGAGATGGAGGTAGAAGGTACCTCTTGTGATCTTGATTTGCATTTCTCTGATTAATAATGATGTGGAATATCTCTTCATCATTTTCTTGTTACTAATACTATGAATATCTCACCATCAAAATATGTTTGTTGTAGGGTGTTTTTGCAGTGAGATTTATTATTCGGTGAGTTTTCTTCTACTCCTAGTTTCTAAGAATGCTATTAGGAATGAATCTTTATGCTCGTTAGCTGCCTTTATTATGAAATTTACATTCTAATTTCCTACCTTGCCAAGGTTCACAGCTGAACCCCTCTCCTGCTCACTATTGTAAAAACCCAAGACTTTAAGGTCACTGAGTGTGGCTGGGCCTTCCCACCATTCATGTCTTCATCTTCATTTACCTTTCCAGTTATTTCTTCTTCATGGATTTGGACCCCCTACTTTATTATGAACTCAGTTCTACATTCAAAAGGATTTTTGTTGGGGTGCCTGTGTGGCTGCGTGTCCGACTCTTGATTTTGGCTCAGGTCATGATCTCATGTTCATGAGATGGAGCCCTGTGTTGGGCTCTGTGCTCAGTGAGGAGTCTGCTTAAGATTCTCTCTCACCCCTTCTCCCTCTGTCCCTACCCCCTCTCATGCTCTCTATTGCTCTCTAAAATAAATAAATAAAATCTTTTAAAAAGATGTTTGTTATTTTCCCCATATTTCTAAGTTTATAAGAGAAGAGTCTATCTTCAGATCATCTACATCAGTGATTCTCAAGCTTTAATGTGAATATGAATTGCCTGGGGATGTTGCTAAAAATGCAGATTCTAATTAAGTATATCTTCTGATGAGCCCAAGACTCAATCTGAACAAGTTCGCCGGGAACGCCTGTGATGTTAATCCCTGAACCACACTTTGAGTAGCTCCTACCTTGACCATCATACTGGTGCAAACAGGATTCCAAAATCCGTTTTCCCACCTGGTCTCTAAAAAAAACAGTTCTGCGGTGATTTTGTGACCAGCTCCTCCGCAGTTTCCCTGGAAGCAACGTGAAAGTCAAAATCACTGAACAAATTGGTGTAAAAAAAAATGACAATTTATAAGTTGGAGCTTAATCTTGGCTAAAAGGAATTTATGTAAAGCTCCTACATCCTAACATTGGCCATTAGTTTTCAAATAGGAAGTTAACATTATGAGTAAATGTGTATCCTTGAACATGAGATTGAATTTTTCCATATAAATGCCTATATTGCTCTAATACCTTGATTTGCCAAAATAATTTGGGTACATAATTGGCTCACTTGATCCCCACAACAGAACTGGAGGCAGATGGCTGTTTTGGTGGGTTAAATGGGATGATGCTCAGAAAAGTAGTCACTGCCTGACCTCTAAGTAATCACTCAGGGTAGGTTATTTGTGGTTTCAGTATTCAATCCTTTGGTAACATTTAGAAAAGTTTTGTAGAGTACCTCGTATACCACTAGAATAACTTCACATCATTTGTTTCTAGATATGTTCTGCTTATCCTTGCTGTCAGTAGATTGTCTTCCAAATGATTATTACTGGTATAGCGGGAAACCTGACTTGCGTACTTTTTCTGACTACCCCTCTTTAACTATGTTAATACTTAGTCCATGTAGTTTTGCATATATAATCTTAACTGTGTTTGATGCACCATTAAAACGAAAGTTAAAAATGTTTCACCATTCTAATGATGAGTAGCACGCACTGCCGACTAGGACAAATCAGATGGAACAATTGCCTTTTGTGGTCTCTGTCTCTGCCTGTCCTCACCTGGCCACCCCGTCTTTTAGACATAATACATTTGCTTGTAGTGTGGGATTTGAGCCCCCCAGTAGAAAATATAAAGGGGTAAGCTTCACCAGAGATGCATGAAACTCAAATTCAGTACTGACCTTTGGATATAAAAATAGTGATTTTGTTTTTTTTTTTTTTGATTGGAGGATGAGAAAGGTAAACTTACCTTTTGGGCAGAATTACTCATAGAAATAAAATTCTGGATGTAGGCTTCTACATTCAAAATAGGATGCTAGTATCTTCTCTATGATCATGATTTCTTGGACATAGGTTTATAATAATATGATGTCTTTTTTGAGCCTTAAACTTTCCAAAAAATTGTTTTGTTACATTGCTTTATTTGATCCTAAAGGAAGGTCTTTTGAGAGAAGGAATAGGTATCTGTTTGGTAGGAATATAGTGAAGACCAATGAAATAAATCACAGGAAAGTATTTAGCAAAATGTCTGATAAATTACTAAACACTCAGTATATGTTTATTATTATTCTGTATATATTATTGCTCATATTATGCCTGATCACTTTATGAGATATGTGGGAACTTAGAATTGAGAATATTCAGGGATTTCTTCAAGAAAAACAATGTAAGCAGCTCAAATTAAAGTTGTAATTTCATTGTCTTCATTAATATTTTAAAATACCTAAGCAGTATTTTGTCATGCTAAATTGGGAAATTACACAAAGGTGAATTTTAAAAGTTTGTTTTCCCTTCATTCTTTATTCTTAACTTCTTATTTTAATTTTTTTCCCCAATAAGAATATGTCCTTAATTTTTTAAATTTAAATTCAATTAATTAACATAATACATTATTGGTTTCAGAGGTATAGGTCTGTGATTAATCAGTCTTATATAACACCCAGTGCTCATTACAACAAATACCCTCCCCGATGTCCATCACCCAGTTACCGCATCCCTCCACCCTCCTCCCCTCCAGCAACCTGCAGTGTCTTTCCTATGATTAAGAGTCTCTTACAGTTTGTCTCCCTCTCTGGTTTCGTTCTTATTTTAATTTTTAACAAGTGCCTGATGCACCATTTTCTGTACACAGTGAAACATGTATAGATCCATGAAAACATGTGATGGAGATGGTGGTTTTCATTTGTTTAAAGATGGAATCGTTCTATTTATGTTTCTACTGTCTTTTGCCCAATACAAATAGTTACATTTCACTGTCCTTTTGCCAGTGCAGATAAATATACCTATCAATATCAAAAACTTTATGGTTTATGCTTTAATATTTAATCCTTTAGTTACCATCATAGTAGAACAATATGGGGTGTAACTGAATAACTTTACATTTTACACAGTATTTTGACTAATTCATGTTGATAATTATGGTTCTTGAATACTTGTTCAGTTTTTGAGGCACATCTGTGGTTTAAATTTTCATAGTTTGATTAAAATAATACTTTGTATCATGACAAATACCCTCCTCTGCTCTCTTCTCTGAAAGCTTTTCTTTATTTTACTTTTTAAATAAAAGTGTATGTATTTAAGGCATACAACATGATGATATTTCACTACAGTCAAATTGATAACATATCCATGTCTTCACATAGTTACTTTTTTATTGTTTTGTGGTGAGAGCACCTGAAATCTACTCTCAGCACATTTCCAGTATTCAATATAGTACTATTAACTGTAGTCATCATGTTGTGCATAAGATCTCTAGACTTATTTGTCCAATATAAACACACTTTGTATTTTTTTAAAAGATTTTATTTATTCATTTGACAGAGATAGAGACAACCAGCGAGAGAGGGAACACAAGCAGGGGGAGTGGGAGAGGAAGAAGCAGGCTCCCAGCGGAGGAGCCTGATGTGGGGCTCCATCCCAGAACACCAGGATCACGCCCTGAGCTGAAGGCAGACGCTTAACGACTGAGCCACCCAGGCACCCCACAACTTTGTATTTTTTGACCAACATTTCCCCATTTTCTTCACTTCCCCACCCCTGCTAACTACCATTCTACTCTCTGCTTCCATGTGTATGACATTTTTAGATTTCATATATAAATGAGACTGTGAAGAGTTTTTCTTAATGTGTCTGGCTTATTTCACTTAGCACAATGTCCTCCAGGTTCACTCATATTGTTGTAAATAATAGGATCGCCTGTTTTAAGGTGAGTTTTATTCCATTGTCTATGTATACCGTAATTTCTTTACCCATTCATCCCTGTCTGGACATTTAAGTTGTTTCCATATCTTTGCTATTGTAAATAATGCTGCAGTGAACGTGGGAGTGGAGGTATTTCTTCAAGGTATTGATTTCTTTTCCTTTGGATATATACCCCAAAGTGGAATTACTAGATCTTATGGCAGTTCTACTTTTAGTTTTTTGAGGCAACTCCATTCTGTTTTCCATAATGCCTGCACAAATTTACATTCCAACCAACAGCGTACAGATGTTTCCCTTTTTCTGCACATCCTTGCTGACACCCATCTTTGATCTTCTTCACAATGGTCGTCCTCACGGGCTGTGAGGTGGTATCTCATTATGGTTTTGATTTGCCTTTCCCTAAAGATTGGTGATGTTGAGCATCTTTTCATGTACTCGTTGGCTCTTTGGGAAAATGTCTGTTTAGGTCCTTTGCCCATTTTTTAAAAATTGGATTTTTTGGGTTTTTGCTATTGAGTTATATGAGTTCCTTATATTTTTGGATAGTAACCCTTTAGATATATGGCTTATAAATATTTTCTCCCAGTCTGTAGGTTGCCCTTATATTTTGTTGATTGTTTTGTTTGTTGTACAGATGCTTTTTAACTTAATATAGTCCCACTTATTTATTTTTGTTTTTGTTGCCTGAGCTTTTAGTGTCATGCCCTAAAAATCATGGCCAAGGAAAACATCCAAACGCTTTTTTCCTATTTTTTTCTAGTTTTATGGTCTTACCCAATTTCGGGTCTTAGATTTAAGTCTTTGATCCATTTTGAATTGATTTTTGCGTATAGTGTAAGGTAAGCATCCAGTTTCATTCTTAGTGGATATTCAGTTTTCCCAACACCAATAATTAAAGAGACTGGGCTTTCCTCATTATGTATTCTTGGTGCCCTTATATACTTCGATTGAATACTGGGCTATTTTGTTCCATTGGTCTTTGTCTTTTTTTCTGCCTGCCCTATTGTGCTTTGATTACTATAGATTTGTAATATAATTTGAAATCAGGAAGTGTAATGCCTCAAGCTTTACTCTCCTTGCTCAAGACTGCTTTGGCTGTTTGGGGTCCTTTGTGGTTTCATACCAATTGTTGGATTTTTTCCCCTATTTCTGTGAAAAATGCCATTGGAATTTTGATAGGGATTGCATT
Organism: Ailuropoda melanoleuca; assembly: GCF_002007445.2. Taxonomy (NCBI): domain Eukaryota; kingdom Metazoa; phylum Chordata; class Mammalia; order Carnivora; family Ursidae; genus Ailuropoda; species Ailuropoda melanoleuca. The sequence continues at coordinate 105,326,851 of NC_048238.1, read as the reverse complement.
GAAGCTTTAGATCACTTGAAGTAGTATGGTCATTTTAACAATATTCTTCAATCCGTGAACATGGTATATCTTTCCATTTCTTTGTGTCTTCTTCAATTTTCTTTGTCAGTGCCTTACAGTTTTCAGTGTACAGATCCTTCGCCTCTTTGGTTAAAATTATTCCTAAGTATTTTCTTCTTTTTGATGCTATTGTAAATGGGATTACTTTCTTGATTTCTTTTTCTGACAGACCCTTGTTGATGTAAAGAAATGTAACGGATATTTGTATGTTGATTTTGCATCTTTCAACTTTACTGAATGGGTGTATTATAACTGTGTGTGTGTGTGTAGACGAGGGTTTTCTACTTATAGAATCATGTCATCTGCAAACAAATAATTTTACATCTTTCTTTCCAATATGGATGACTTTTATTTCTTTTTCTTGTCTCATTTCTCTTGCTAGTACCTCCAGTACTATGTTGAATATAAGTGGCAAGAGTGGGCATCTATGTCTCCTACTGGATTTTAGAGGGAAACTTTTCAAATTTTTCCCCATTGATTATGTTAGCTGTGGGCTTCATAAATGGCCTTTACTATGCTGAGGAAATTTCCTTTTATACTTACTTTGTTTATAGTTCTTATTATGAGCTGATGTTGGACTTTGTCAAAGGCTCTTTCTGAATCTTTTGAGATGATCTTGTGATGTTTAGCTTTCATTGTGTTGTGTGGTATATCACATTAATTGATTTGCATATGTTACACCAATCTTGCATCCCATGTATAAGTCCTACTTAACTATGGTGTATAATCTTTTTGATGTGTTGTTGAATTCAGTTTGCTAATATTTTGAGGATTTTTTTAAAGATTTTATTTATTTATTCGACAGTGATAGAGACAGCCAGCGAGAGAGGGAACACAAGCAAGGGGGAGTGGGAGAGGAAGAAGCAGGCTCATAGCGGAAGACCCTGATGTGGGGCTCGATCCTATAACGCCCGGATCACGCCCTGAGCCGAAGGCAGACGCCTAACCGCTGTGCCACCCAGGCGCCCCTATTTTGAGGATTTTTGAAAGCTATGTTCTTCAGAGATATTAGCCTGTAGAGTTTTTTTCCTTGCTGTTCCTGAAGCTTATCTTTTAAACACTCTTTAAAAAAAAAAAAGATTTTATTTATTTATTTGACAGAGAGAGAGAGAGAGAGAGACAGCCATCGAGAGAGGGAACAGAAGCAGGAGGAGTGGGAGGGGAAGAAGCAGGCTTCCCAGCAGAGCAGGGAGCCCGATGCGGGACTTGATCCCAGGACTCTGGGATCACGCCCTGAGCCGAAGGCAGATGCTTAACGACTGAGCCACCCAGGTGCCCCATATCTTTTAAAAACTCTTAGCAATTTCTTCATGTAGAGGAACTGAGTTCTATCCTTTCAATATATAATATACGATATTTAGTAATAAAATGTAATTATATTTGATGTATTCTCCAAAGTATTCTGCATCATACTCTTCTTTGCTCACAATACGTAGTAGACATTCTTACAGGTTAAGGTTTCAGATTTTAAAATTCAATTCATCAGCTATGTGGGAAGCATTTACATGTATACAGTAAATGAGGTTTTAACTTTATTCCCTGCAACTATGATGTTTCCCCACAGCATTTAGACTGTTGATTCTGTTACACTGTTCTCTGATCAATTTTTGGTTCCATGATTATTTTATGTAGTATAGCTTTAGAAGAAAATTTGAAGACAAAATCCTCCCCAAGTTTTTTTTTAATTTTAATGTTTTTTTATTATATTATGTTAGTCACCATACAGTACATCCCTGGTTTTTGATGTAAAGTTCGATGATTCATTACTTGCGTATAACACCCAGTGCACCATGCAATACGTGCCCTCCTTACTACCCATCACCAGTCTATCCCATTCCCCCACCACCCTCCCCTCTGAAGCCCTCAGTTTGTTTCTCAGAGTCCATAGTCTCTCATGCTTCATTCCCCCTTCTGATTCCACCCCTTTCTTTATCCCTTTCTTCCCCTACCAATCTTCCTAGTTCTTATGTTGCATAGAGGAGAGAAATCATATGATAGTTGTCTTTCTCTGCTTGACTTATTTCATTTAGCATTTTCTCCTCCAGTGCTGTCCATGTTGCAGCAAATATTGAGAATTCGTTCTTTCTGACAGCTGACTAATATTCCATTGTATATATGGACCACAACTTCTTAATCCAGTCATCTGTTGAAGGGCATCTCGGTTGCTTCCACGATTTAGCTATTGTGGACAATGCTCCTATGAACATTGGGGTGCATATGGCCCTTCTCTTCACTACGTCTGTATCTTTAAGGGACCTCGACACTGTTTTCCAGAGTGGCTGTACCAACTTGCATTCCCACCAACAATGTAGGAGGGGTCCCCTTTCTCCACATCCTCTCCAGCAATTGTTGTTTCTTGCCTTGTCAATTTTTGCCATTCTAACTGGTGTAAGGTGGTATCTCAGTGTGGTTTTGATTTGAATTTCCCTGATGGCTAATGATTTTGAACATTTTTTCATGTGTCGTGTGGTTTTGATTTGAATTTCCCTGATGGCTAATGATTTTGAACATTTTTTCATGTGTCTATTAGCCATTTGTATGTCATCATTGGAAAAGTGTTCATATCGTCTGCCCATTTTTTGATTTGTTCATTTGTTTCTCGTGTATTGAGTTTGAGAAATTCTTTGTAGATCTTGGATACCAGTCTTTTTTTTTTTTTAAAGATTTTATTTATTTATTCGACAGAGGGNTCTCAGTGTGGTTTTGATTTGAATTTCCCTGATGGCTAATGATTTTGAACATTTTTTCATGTGTCTGTTAGCCATTTGTATGTCTTCATTGGAAAAGTGTCTGTTCATATCTTCATAACGCCGGGATCACGCCCTGAGCCGAAGGCAGACGCCCAACCGCTGTGCCACCCAGGCGCCCCTGGATACCAGTCTTTTATCTGTAGTGTCATTTGCAAAGATATTCTCCCATTCCGTGAGCTGCCTCTTAGTTTTTTTGACTATTTCCTTGGCTGTGCAGAAGCTTTTTATCCTGATGAAGTCCCATAAGTTCATTTTATCTTTTGTTTCTCTTGCCTTTGGAGATGTGTCATGAAAAAGGTTGCTCTGGCCGATGTCATAGAAGTTGTTGCCTATGTTCTCCTCTAGAATTTTGATGGATTCCTGTCTCACATTGAGGTCTTTCATCCATTTGGAGTTTATTTTTGTGTATGGTGTGAGAGAGTGGTCAAGTTTCATTCTTTTGCATGTAGCTGTCCAATTTTCCCAGCACCATTTATTGAAGAGACTGTCTTTTTTCCACCGGAAGTTTTTTTCTGCTTTATCAAAGATTAGTTGCCCAAAGAGCCGAGGGTCCATTTCTGGGTTCTCTATTCTGTTCCATTGGTCGATGTGTCTGTTTTTGTGCCAGTACCATGCTGTCTTTGTGATCACAGCTTTGTAGTACAGCTCGAAATCCGGCATTGTGATGCCCCCAGCTTTGTTTTTCCTTTTCAACAGTTCCTTGGAGATTCGGGGCCTTTTCTGGTTCCATACAAATTTAAGGACTATTTGTTCCAGTTCTTTGAAAAATGTCCTCGGTATTTTGATCGGGATAGCATTGAAAGTGTAGATTGCTCTGGGTAGCATGGACATTTTAACTATGTTAATTCTTCCGATCCATGAGCATGGAATATTTTTCCATCTTTTTGTGTCTTCCTCAATGTCTTTCAAGAGTGATTTATAGTTTCTAGAATATAGATCCTTTACGTCTCCAGTTAAGTTAATTCCAAGGTAATCTATGGTTTTTGGTGCTATTGTAAATGGAATGGATTCCCTAATTTCTCTTTCCTTAGTCTCATTGTTCGTGTATAGAAATGCAACTGATTTCTGAGCATTGATTTTGTATCCCGCCACATTACTGAATTGCTCTATAACTTCTAATAGTTTGGGTGTGGATTCTTTTGGGTTTTCCGTATAGAGTATCATGTCATCTGTGAAGACAGACGTTTTGACTTCTTCTTCGCTGATGTGGATACATTTGATCCCTTTTTGTCTTCTGATTGCTTTTTCAAGGACTTCTAGTGCTATGTTGAATAATAGTGGCGAGAGTGGGCAAGCTTGTCGTGTTCCTGATCTTTTTTTTTTTTTTTTTTAAGATTTTATTTATTTGACAGAGATAGAGACAGCTAGCGAGAGAGGGAACACAAGCAGGGGGAGTGGGAGAGGAAGAAGCAGGCTCATAGCAGAGGAGCCTGATGTGGGGCTCGAACCCATAACGCCGGGATCACGCCCTGAGCCGAAGGCAGACGCTTAACCGCTGTGCCACCCAGGCGCCCCTGTCGTGTTCCTGATCTTAAGGGAAAGGCTTCCAGCTTTTCCCCATTGAGAATTATATTTACTGTAGGCTTTCATATGAGATTGAGGAATGTACCCTCTATTCCTACAGTCTGAAGGGTTTTAATCAGAAAAGGATGCTGTATTTTGTCAAATGCTTTTTCTGCATCTGTTGAGAGGATCATATGGCTCCTGAGTCTTTTCTTCTTAATATGATGTATCACGCTAATCGATTTGCGAATGTTGAACGACGCTTGCATCCCAGGTATGAAACCGACTTGGTCATGATGGATAATCCTTTTAATGTACTGTTGGATTCTATTAGCCAGGATCTTGTTGAGGATTTTGGCATCCATATTCATTAGGGAAATCGGTCTGTAATTCTCCTTTTTGAGGGGGTCTTTGCCTGGTTTGGGGATCAAGGTAATATTGGCCTCATAGAATGAGTTTGGTAGCTTTCCTTCTGTTTCTATTTTTTGAAATAGCTTTAGGAGAATAGGTATTATTTCCTCTTTGAATGTTTGGTAGAATTTCCCAGGAAAACCTTCCGGGCCTGGAGTTTTGTTATTTGGAAGGTTGTTTGTCACTGTTTCAGTCTCTTCATAATTAATTGGCCTGTTTAAGAAATCTATTTCTTCCTGTTTCAGTCTTGGTAGTTTATAGGTTTCCAGGAAGGCCTCCATCTCTTCCAGTTGCTTAATTTATTGGCATATAGCTGTCGATAAAAATTTCTAATAATCCTTCCAATTTCATTGGTGTTGGTTGTGACCTCTCCTTTTTCATTCATAATTTTATTAATTTGGGTCCTTTCTCTATTCTTTTGGATAAGTCTTGCCAGTGGTCTGTCAATTTTATTAATTCTCTCAAAGAACCAGCTTCTAGTCTGTTGATCTGCTCTACTGCACTTCTGTTTTCTAATTCATTGATTTCTGCTCTAATCTTGGTCAACTCCTTCCTTGTCAGTGGATTAGGCCTGTCCCTCTGTTGCTGTTCCAGCTTCTTGAGGTGAGAATATAAAAACTGCATTTTAGATTTTTCCTTTCTTTTGGGTGAGGCTTGGATGGCTATGTATTTCCCCCTTAGGACTGCCTTTGCAGTATCCCATAGGTTTCGGACCGTTGTGTTTTCATTCTCGTTGGTCTCCATAAATTGTTTAAATTGATTTTTGATTTCCTGGTTTATCGAATCATTCCTGAGCAGGATGGTTCTTAGTCTCCAAGTGTTTGAGTTTCTTCCAAATTTTTCCTTGTGCTTGAGTTCCAATTTCAAAGTGTTGTGGTCTGAGAATATACAGGGAATAATTTCAGTCTTTTGGTATCTGTTGAGCCATGTTTTGTGACCCAGAACATGATCTACTCTGGATAATGTTCCATGTGCATTAGAATAGAATGAGCATTCTTTGGTTCTGGGGTGTAGTGTTTTGTATATATCAATGAGTCCAACTCGTCGAGTATGGCATTCAAAGCTCTTGTTTCTTTGCTGATGTCTTGCTTAGGTGATCTGTCTATTGCTGATAGTGGAGTGTTGAGGTCTCCTACTATTAGTGTATTTTTATCTATATGTCTCTTTATTGTGGTTAAGAGTTCACTTATGTATCTTGCTGCTCCCCTGGTGGGGGCATATATATTTATAATTGTCATATCCACTTGTTGGATACATCCTTTAAGAATAATATAGTGCCCTTCTGTGTCTCTAACTATAGTCTTTAGTTTAAAATCCAGTCTGTCTGATATGAGAATTGCTACCCCAGCTTTCTTTTGAGGTCCATTGGAGTGAAAGATGGTATTCCATCCCTTTATTTTCACTCTGAATATATCTTTAGGTTCAAAATGAGCCTCTTGTAGACAGCCAGTGGATGGGTCATGTCTTTTTATCCAATCTGCAACCCTGTGGCGTTTTATGGGAGCATTTCGGCCGTTTACATTAAGACTGATTATTGAGAGATATGATTTTAGTGATGCCATGTTGCCCGTAAAGTCTTTGTTTCTATAGATTGTGACTTTCTGTTCTGTATCACTCTTGGGGCATTTTTACTTTTATAGAACCCCCCTTAATATCTCCTGTAGGGCTGGTTTCGAGGTTACAAAATTGGTCAATGACTGGCGATTCTGGAAGGCCTTTATTTCTCCATCAATTCTGAATTGGTCTGGTACCTATCCAACTCGACTCAGGGGACCAGCTGAAAAAGGGGTCCCCTACTCCTCCACCATCCTAACTCTCAAGAATGTAGTTTTTAAAAATTAACATCTTGGGGCACCTGGGTGGCTCAGTCGGTTGAGCGTTTACCTTCCGGTCAGGTCATGGTTCAGGGGTCCTGGGATCGAGTCCCGAGTAGGGCTCCCTGCTGGGGGGACTCTGCTTCTCCCTCTCCTGCTGCAGCTCCTCTGCTCATGCTCTCTCTGTCACTCTCTAAGAATAAAACTCTTGGTGTTAGACGTGACAAAGTCTTCCATTTCCCAAAGGCAGAGAAGAGAAAAAAAACAAAACTAAAGACACAGTTGAAATAGGTGGGAACTTGCACACGTCTCTTCTCAGTTCATTAGAGTAAAAATAAAAAATCCTCCCCAAGTTTTGAAGGGCTTTCTTTATTTTATCATTTTTGGTTGTTTTTCTTTTTTTTTTTTTTTTTTTTTTTTTTTTTAATTTTATTTATTTATTCAACAGAGATAGAGACAGCCAGCGAGAGAGGGAACACAAGCAGGGGGAGAGGGAGAGGAAGAAGCAGGCTCATAGCAGAGGAGCCTGATGTGGGGCTCGATCCCACAACGCCGGGATCACGCCCTGAGCCGAAGGCAGACGCTTAACCGCTGTGCCACCCAGGCGCCCCTGGTTGTTTTTCATATGAAACTAATGTCATTTTTTTATTTAGAAAAAAGTAAAATCACTTTGGCACATTTATTATAATTAGCTTTACAATACTGGGTCTCCTAGAATCATAAGTATATATAGCTGGTTTCTATATTCAGAATAGTTTGGAAGTTCTTTTTTTAAGGAATCCTGACCAATCCTTGCTAATTTGTTTCCTAGTTATTTTCATTTAAAAATTTTCTTCAGCTGTGATGGGACTTTTCCTTTTTTAAAAAATAAAGATTTTATTTATTTATTTGTCAGGGAGAGTGAGAGCACAAGCAGGGGGAGTAGCAGGCAAATGGAGAAGCAGACCCCCCGCTGAGCAGGGAGCCCGATGTGGGGCTCCATCCCAGGACCCTGGGATTATCACCTGAGCTGAAGGCAAACGCTTAACCGACTGAGCCACCCAGGTGTCCCTCCTTTTTTTTTTTTAACGTAAACGGTACCCCACAACAACTCATGACCCTGAGATATAGAGTCACATGCTGTACTGACTGACTCTACCCCTTATTTTTTTTAACTCTAGTTGACACAGTGCTGTGAATGGATTTTTTCCTTTTTTTTCTTTGAGTATGGTTGACACACCAATGTTATGTGAATGGATTTTGTTTTCTTTTTTTAAAATTTGAGTATAGTTGACACACAATGTCACATTAGTTTTAAGTGTATAACAGTGATTCACCAAGTTTGTGTTATGTAAATTATTTCTATCTACTTTACTTTTTAAAACATTATTGCTATATAGACAAGCTATTATATTGTTTTGTCTGCTCACTTAAGATAGGAGCTTTCATCATTTTTCACTAGCTTTTTTTAAGAATACATTAATCATAATACCTTTTTTTAAGGTTTTATTTATTCATTTGAGACAGAGATCACGAGCAGTGTGGTAGGGGCAGAGGGAGAGGGAGAAGCAGACTCCCCCCTAAGTAGGGAGCCTGATGCAGGGCTTGAACCCAGGACCCTGGGATCATGACCTGAACCAAAGGCAGATGCTTAGCCATCTGAGCCATCCAGGCGCCCAATCATAATATCTTCTATCTTTCATGGCAATGTTACACATCAGCACAGATGGTAAGGGCTACATGTTGCTGCACAGAGCACGTCAGACAATACCTTTGCTCCCTCCACCTTCTCCATCTTCATCTCTAGGAACTGTACAGTAGGTCCATTCCCTCAGGTCAACTTTTTTGATAGATTCGCTGCCTTTTCATATAAAATAACAATTTGACAGTAGACCTTTGGGGACGCCTGTGTGGCTTAGTCGGTTGAGTGTCTCACCCTTGGTTTTGGCTCAGGTCATGATCTCGGGGTCATGAGATGGAGCCCCACATCAGGCTCTGGGCTCTTAGCAGAGTCTGCTTGAGATTCCCTCTTCTTCTGCTCCTCCCTCTGCTCACTCTCTCTCTCTGTCTCTCTAAATAAATAAAAGAAAAACTAAAATCTTTAAAGAAAAAACCAATAGAGCTTCAATTCAGCTATAAGGAAGGTGTATCCAAAGTACTTATATCAGTGGCAGGTAACAATATCTACAAATGTGTTTCACTAGAGAGGAAATCAAATATTTGAATAACATATTTTCTTATATTTCCATGTTGACTTTGACTTTTTTAAAAAGATGTTATTTATTTGACAAGAGAGACATAGCCAGCAAGAGAGGGAACACAAGCAGGGGGAGTGGGAGGGGGAGAAGCAGGCTTCCCACTGAGCTGAGAACCCGATGCTGGGCTTGATCCCAGAATGCTGAGATCATGACCTGAGCCGAAGGCAGACACTAAATGACTGAGCCACCCAGGCGCCCCTGATTTTCACTTTTAAAAGTGTTTTCCAGGTATTGCTTTATCGAATCCTGAAACCATAAGATCGAGGTGAAAGTGGAGTTTATGGTATAAATTTTTATAAAGATTGAGCTAATTCCTGTAAATTCAGTCAACATACTGCCTGAGAAACAAGTAAATGATCAGTAAATGTTAATAATTGTCAATATTATTAGTATTAGTTCTAAGGACTCAGTATATTTTCTCCTCTGTACAGAGTAGGAAATGAGATTGGAAAGGTTCTTATTTTAATCACCAAGAGGCCCAAGTTACTTAATAATGAAAATTGTATTTTTAGTCTAACTTGTGAAAGATTATAAAGATATAAACTGAAGAAGTTCATATCTTCTCCCATCCCCTCTATGCCACAGCCCTAACATTTAAAAGGTATATACAAGTGATTCTGGATAGCAAAACTCAATGTTATATTGATGTTACCTTTTCTCAAATACATCTACATTATTACGGCAGTTTCAGTTTAACATTCCATTCTGTCTCTGGAAATTTGTCAAAGTGATATTAAAGTTCATTGGTAAGACTAAATGGCTGAGGATGTTTAAAAATATAAAATATGAGAAGGGAAATGAGAGGGATATTTAAAGTATCTTATAATAAACTGCATTATAATGCCATAATGAATAAAAAATGCAGCAAATAGCCGAACCAATCTAGTTTTTCAGAGTTAAGCAAATTCATTAATGTTTTTTGCATAGCTCCAAAAGTATTGTTAATAATTTTATTTCTAGATATTTTACAACTTTTGTTTCTATTGCAAATTAACTTATTTTTCCATTGTACTAATTTCTTGGTGCTGTTATATAGGAAAGGTATTGATATCAGTATATTTTATTTCTGCCTAACACACCCAACATCTCACTAGTTCTCATTATTTTTCAGTTGGTTCTAGAATGATGGCCATGTTACCTACGTCATGGATCCATTGTAATGTTAAAACCAAGCCATAGGCTTAATTATCATCGTCATCAGTAAGTGGTAATGTGTTGTCCAAGCCTCCTCTTTCCGAACTGCCCGCTCTAGTCTTGTGGACACGTTTTATTAACGGTTGTATTTACCATCATACCCTGTAGATGTGCTTTACCTCTGCAAGTGCATGGCTTTAAAGAAAGTAAAGTGGCTCCCCTTATCCAAGCAGTTGAAGGCCTTAAAAGCAAAAACTGAAGGTTTCTGGAGAAAAATTCTACCTTAGGAACCGCATCATCACTTACATGAGCCTGGTGACTGGCCTCAAGATTTCAGACATGCCAGCCCCTCAGGCTAATAAGCCAATTCCTTAAAATGAATCTCTCATATATACTATGTATCTTCTCTAGGTCTGTACCTGTATCATCCATATATCAATCTATCCCAGTTCCTTTTCTCTGTAGAACCCTGACTGATAAACTCATCTTAAAACCATCTTTAGAGTTGTCTGGGCTAACTGGATAACACAACTTGGGCCTTCCTGCAGAGATCTAACAATCTAACATGCAGCCAGAGCCTTCTTGGTCTAATGAGAGGTTTGTGAAGTACAGGCTTTGTTGCTATTATCTTTTTAGAGACTGGAACTGTGGTGAGTATTTTGCATGGCTTTGTGTTAGAAATTTTAATAGGTATCATCATCATAATTTAGAAGCAAAATGGTAACAGGAAAGAAAGAAATGAAAACAGGAAGACAGGTAGGGAAACAGTAACAGGGAGGCTTCCTTTGCTATAGAGAAAAATGTTAGACGTTTAAAAGGTGGGAGAATGTTGATTGAAAAACATTGCTGAGATGGGAAAGCAGTTCTGTGGATGAGAACAACAGCATCTGGAATTGACTTGGAAATAAGACAGCGGCATCTCAGTTTTCTGTAGCCTAAGAGGACACAGAAGAGGACCCTAGTGTTTGCTTGTGAGTCCAGATAGAGGGACAGAGTAGAGGATGGGTAACCATGTGTGAAGTATAAGCTTACAAGCCAGTCTTTTTTTAACAGAGAGAGGCAGCATAGCCTGATGCCTGGATTTGAATGTCATCCCACTGTTGCCGTTCCCTAGCTGTGTGTAATCTTGCAATTTGCTTAACTCTTCATGCCTAAGTTTGCTTATCTATAAAATGGGGACCATAATCATAATGGGGATTATGTAAGTTAATAGATATAAACTACTTAGAACAATGCCTGCCATATAGAATTTATGAAATACATGTTAATGGTAACTATTAAGAATGTGGTCTAACAATGAAGATTGAAGTTGTCTAGTGTCTAGATTACATACAGTATTCACATCTTTGGTAGTTAGGTGCATAGATTCGAAATAGGAAGCTATCTTTTTAGTAATAAATACATAATCTGTTATAGAAATTATATCATTTGCATCTATGTTGGTTTTCACCAAAAGTATTTTTCCATGTTTTTTCAACTGAACCTTATGAGAAACTTGAGTCTAATGTAGTAATAGTGTTCTCATGAGGATTAAATGGTGGTATTCTTATAAAAGTCTCTTAGCAATTACTTGAATGATTTTATTATCTATTTTTATGGATGTAATAATTTGAAGCTTTGAAACCTTAAGTGGTCTCTTTTAGTTGGCATAACACATAAGTGGCCTGGGTTCTTTTTTGTTAAATTACACAATTACTTTTCTTTCTTCAATTGCGAGTATTCACAACTGTAATACTTTCACATTGTGACTGGTAGAATTAGGCAGATAAACATAAAGAAGGAGTTGCTAATTTTTCTTCCTACCCTCTCTGTTTCCAACCCCCTGAAATGGTGGAATGCCAACATCTTAGAGCATATTGTACTAGTTTCTTTTCTTCTTCAGCTCAAACAAACACAAACCTTACATATGTGAGATGTTCATTATTATCATTTGCTTTTACAAAAATTTTTTAAAGATGTATTTTTTAAAAAGATTTCATTTATTTGAGAGAGACCAGGAGCAGAGAGGAGAGGCAGAGGGAAAGAGAGAACCTCCAGCAGACTCCCTGCTGAGCGCAGACCCTCCCCCCCCCCCCCCCCGACACAAGGGGCTTGATCTCACAGCCCTGAGATCACGACCTGAGCCAAAATCAAGAGTTGGATGCTTTACCTACTGATCCACCCAGGTGCCCCAACTTTTACAAAATTTTTCATCATAAATACATTGCTCTGCAACTTCCTTGTTTCATGCCACAATATTTGAGGAAATCCCTTCTAACAGGGAGAGATGGTGTTCATCCCACCGCAACCCCAGAGTAACAGACTGTAGTGTTTACATGACTGGAGGCAGGATGCTTCTGGCATTTTGTGTGTAGTTGTCAAGGATGCTGTTTAACCCGACACAGGCTGGCCTCCCCCCTTCTCAACAAAGAATTCTCTCACCCAAAATGTCAATAGTGCCAAGGTTGAGAACTCCTGTTGTAGATCACTAGAACTGTGGCTAACTCTTTATTTAAATGGTAGTAAAATATTGCATAGTAGTGACGAACTGCAAGTTACTCAGTTCTATTAATGATGAGTCAGTTGAGCAGTTTCCCCAGGTTTTGCCAGCCAGACAATGCTGCAGTAGAATTCTTGTTCATAGACCTTCACGTGCTCCTTTTCATTCTCTTGGACACGTTCCCCAATGTGAGACTGTTGGTTCACTGTTTTAGATTTTAATAGTTTTCTGTATCACTTTTCAAATTATATGGAATGACTCACACTCCCATCATTAATAAATGAGAGTGTCATTTCCCCACCATTCCGCTAGGAACTGGCTGTTATCAATCTTTTGTAATTTTAGCCAGCCACTTGTGTCAAAAAATGATGTCTCATTTTACCTTAATTTGCATTTACCTAATTATCATGAAGCTTGAGCAGCATTTCATATATTTATTAGCTATTTGGATATTACCCTAATCCTTACTGATAACTTTTGTTGACTTTTTTTTTTTCCATCATCCTTTTACAACTGTTTGTGGAAACACATTCTATACTGCGGTTATTGCCTTTTATCTGTTGTATGTGCTGCAAATATTTTTCTCATTTTTTGTCTTTCTGATGTTATATCTCTTTCCATTTAATGAATCTTGATTTCTGTATATGTTAAGTTTTTAATGTCTTGGTGAGTTTTTGTTTTGCCTTAAGATAGTATACCCCATTCTAGTTTCATACACATATTATGCCAAATTTCACTAATACCTTATTTTACTTTTTATACTTAGATTGTTAATCCATATGGAATTCATGTTTTACTTGGTCAAAGATAAGTATCCACATTAGTTTTCTACCTCATTAAATATATTTCCTCACAGTTAATCAACAAATCATCTTTTCCTCACTGATGTAAAAACTTGTTCCTATATATTCCTGAACCTTTTGTTTTATACTTTCAATTCTCTTGTAGTCATCTATTTTTTATTTCTATGGCAGTACCATAGTATTTTAGTTTTTTTTTAAATTCAGTCAGCCAACTTATAGCCCATCATTAGTTTCAGATGGAGTGTTCAACAATTTATCAGTCTTGTATAACACCCGGTGCTCATCACATCACGTGCCCTCCTTACATAGTATTTTACTTTTATGATAAGTTTTCATTATCTGGTTAGGCACATCTCTCTTTGCTTTTCTTTTTCACAAGGGTCTTAGCTGTTCTTGGACAATCATTCTTTTCAGTAAACACTAAAATCATGACGTCAGCTTTCAAAAATAAATCTGTATTGATCAGGGTCCTGGCAGGAAATGAATGACACCTTCACCTAGAGAATTCGAGTTTAATGAAGGGGTCCGTGTGAGGGAGATGAGGGGATGGATGAGGGGATGGCGACGCACTGCAAGGCTAGCTGAAGTAAGCGGCTGTCACCACCTCTGGGCCTGAAGGTGGAAGGCAAGATAGAAGTTACCAGAGTCCTGGGACTTGTGTTTCAGGTAAGATTAACTCTCCATTCTATTAATAAATGGCTCTCAGTGATTCAAAGAAGAGTTGTTAACTTATATGCATTTTTTTTGTGTAAAACAACCATATTAAAATATCATATAAATTCTAGTTTAGAGATCCCTGGGTGGCTCAGTCAGTTAAGCATCTGCCTTCAGCTCAGATCATGTTCTCAGGATCATGGGATCAAGTCCCACGTTGGGTTCACTGCTCAGCAGGGAGTCTGCTTGCCCCTCTCCCTCTGCCATTTCCTCCTGCTTGTTCTTTCTCCCTCCCTCCCTCTCTCTCTCTCATGCCCTCTTTTTCAAATACATAAATCTTTTTTAAAAATTCTAGTGATTTTTTTTCCTGCTCTGCTGTTTTCTGGTTATATGGTCATACTGTAAGCAAATAGAATTTTTTTTTCTTTTCCAATATCTATTCTGATTATTTACTTTTCTTTTGTAGTTGCATGAAACAACAGCATCCAAAACAATGTGGAATAATAATGGTGGTAGTGGGCAATACTTTGCTGCTTAGGGTTTGAGTTTTTGATTATAGAAGCAATACATGACTGTTCCTATTTTTTTAACCGTAGCATACCAGGTCAAGCTAAAATGCCCTTTAAATATTATTCCCAACAATTGCCCTTTCCTTGCCTTCCTATATCTCAGTTCCTTAAACTATGAAATGGGAGTAATAATAATACTTAGCTCATAAGATTATTGTGAGACTTAGGTGATATTATACATGTAAAGTACATAGAATAGAGCCTGGCACATAGTAAGCTCCCAGTAAATACTACCATTATGATTATTCTCACCACCCATTGAAACATGGTATTGTTTTGTTGTAACTCCTTGGAAAAGTTGCTTAATTGTTCTGTATCTACTAACGTATAAGGGGTTGTAGTATAATCTCGATCTTTTTTTTAAGATTTTATTTATTTGAATGAGAGAGAGCACAAGAAGGGGAGAGTCAGAGGGAGAAGCAGACTCCCCGCTGAGTGGCTGATACAGGGCTTGATCTTGGGACTAGAGGATCATGACCTGAGCCAAAGGCAGATGCTTAACCAACTGAATCACCCAGGTGTCCTATAATCTGGATCTTACTTAATTCTTTTTTTCCAAAGATTTCTTTCTTTATTCGAGAGGGGGGGAATATGTTATGTTTATGATTAATTCATTATTTTTTCTTTTTAAATTTCAGTGTCTTAAGAATTTACCTACTTTGAAATGATAATCGTGTTTTCATGTATGTTTTTCAAGTGCTTTATAGCATTCTGTAAGTCCAGCAAGATTCCGATGTCACACTTTCTGTGAAGGTGACTTCTGGGCAATCAGTATTTCTTGCTGCTGTAGATGATTTCTTCCGTGTTCCTTCACCAGGCATGTATTGAATGGCTGCGGTATATTGGGCACCTTGCTGGATGCTGGGGACACTGTGGTGAACAAGTTTGGTAAAAACCTGTTCTCCCTCAGCTACTACTCTCTCGGGATAGGTTGGAGCGGGGTGCACAGGAATTGAACAAGTAAACAAATCAAGGCAAGTTTGTCTATGTATAAACTGTGTGAAGAAATGGAACAGTAGGCAGGATTGGAGAAGGGAGCACCATCTTATAGAGAGGGTGGTCAGGGCTGGCTTCTCTGAGAAGGCACTG
Organism: Ailuropoda melanoleuca; assembly: GCF_002007445.2. Taxonomy (NCBI): domain Eukaryota; kingdom Metazoa; phylum Chordata; class Mammalia; order Carnivora; family Ursidae; genus Ailuropoda; species Ailuropoda melanoleuca. The sequence continues at coordinate 105,311,348 of NC_048238.1, read as the reverse complement.
TCTGAATTGAGACCTGAGTGACAAAAGGAAGCCAACCATACCACGCGCTGGAGGCAGAGTGTTCCAAGCAAAGCAGGAAGTCAGGGTCAAGAGTTTGAGGTGGGCTGGAACTTGGAAATCTGAAAAACAGCAGGAGACTGGTGAGCCAAAGAAGCAAGGGCCTCATGGAACATGAGAAGGAGATTGGGCATTATTCTAGATACACCGGTGTACCATTGGAGGAGTTTTAGCAGGAAACTGTCTTAGCTTCACCTACATTTTTCTTTTGGTTTGCCACTAAAATGGGTTATAATGTATGAGCATGCCTCTTACAGTACATATATCCAGATTGCTTTCCAGTTGTTCCAATTTATGCTTTTACTTTAAAGAGTAGGATTCTGTCCAGATTAGTGTAACCTCCATGGCTTTGAGTATATTATTTGAAAATAATTGCTAATTAGTTGGTTAAGTAAATAAAGGTATCTTGCTGCCTTGATTTGCATGTCTTTAAGTAATGGTGATAGTGCCATTTTTTCTCATTTTTTAAAAATTTATTTGAGGGATATTAGTCTTATGCCTGGCATTCATCCATTTTCCCACCAGGATATGTAGTGGATGCCATGGTGTGCCCCCCAGATTCCCCTTTCAGCACTGGGGCACTTTTTCTCTCAGATGGTAAGGATGTTGATGTCTGAGGTCTCTCAGCTGAACCCCTTGCCAAGGTCATACCTCCTCCAGGGGGGCTGGCCCTTTTCCAGTGACTGTTCAGTGCACGGGTAAAGGCTTGGCTCTCCACCTTTAAGATGGTGACCTCCAAAGGGCTAGTCCAGCTTTGAGCTTTCCTGGGAGGAGAGGGAAGTGGCGGACTCCTCCTCTGTCTATGTATACTGTCTTCACACACTACGGGGTTTGCTCCTGATACACTTATGACATGAAATTCCCACCTCAGAATCATTTCCTGAAACAGGGTGTTGGTAATTTAGCACTTAATCATTAATCGGTCTTTAGATTTACCTCTCTGTCTAGCATAGTGTAAAGCCATTTTCCTGGTCTGTTATTCGTCATTCTTGTTTATAGTCTTTAAATTATTTTAATTAAAAGAAAAGTATGTCTTCACATGAGGGCAAATTAATAATCTCTCCCATTTGGATATTGTTTTTGCATACATAAAGCTCATTCTGTTTTTTTTTTCTCCAAAAAATATTAGCTTCTCAGTGCAATGCTTCTTTAGTTATGGAAGATTTAAATTTTTATTTAGTCAAGTGTAATAGATTTTTTTTTATAAAATATGTTAGGGCTTAGTAAGCCTCTGCCGTCCAGTCTTTAAAATAGTAATCCATATTGTCTCCTACTTCTTTTTTTTTTAATTATATTATGTTAGTCACCATACAGTACATCCCTGGTTTTTGATGTAAAGTTCCATGATTCATTACTTGCGTATAAACACCCAGTGCACCATGCAATACGTGCCCTCCTTACTACCCATCACCAGCCTATCCCACTCCTCCACCCCCTCCCCTCTGAAGCCCTCAGTTTGTTTCTCAGAGTCCATAGTCTCTCATGCTTCATTCCCCCTTCTGATTACCTCCCCCTTTCTTTATCCCTTTCTTCTCCTACCGATCTTCCCAGTTCTTATGTTTCATAGAGGAGAGAAATCATATGATAATTGTCTTTCTCTGCTTGACTTATTTCACTTAGCATTTTCTCCTCCAGTGCCGTCCATGTTGCAGCAAATGTTGAGAACTCGTTCTTTCTGATAGCTGAGTAATATTCCATTGTATATATGGACCACAACTTCTTAATCCAGTCATCTGTTGAAGGGCATCTCGGTTGCTTCCATGATTTAGCTACTGTGGACAGTGCTGCTATGAACATTGGGGTGCATATGGCCCTTCTCTTCACTACATCTGTATCTTTGGGGTAAAGACCCAGTAGTGTAATGACTAGGTCATAGGGTAGCTCAATTTTTAACTTTTTAAGGGACCTCCACACTGTTTTCCACAGTGGCTGTACCAACTTGCATTCCCACCAACAATGTAGGAGGGATCTCCTTACCCCACATACTCTCCAACAATTGTTGTTTCTTGCCTTGTCTATTTTTGCATTCTAACTGGCGTCAGGTGGTATCTCTGTGTGGTTTTGATTTGAATTTCCTTGATGGCTAATGATTTTGAACACTTTTTCATGTGTCTGTTAGCCATTTGTATGTCTTCATTGGAAAAGTGTTCATATCTTCTGCCCATTTTTCGATTTGTTTATTTGTTTCTCACGTATTCAGTTTGAGAAGTTCTTTGTAGATCTTGGATACCAGTCTTTTATCTGTAGTGTCATTTGCAAATATATTCTCCCATTCCGCGGGCTGCCTCTTAGCTTTTTTGACTGTTTCCTTGGCTGTGCAGAAGCTTTTTATCTTGATGAAGTCCCACAAGTTCATTTTATCTTTCGTTTCTCTTGCCTTTGGAGATGTGTCATGAAAAAGGTTGCTTTGGCCGACATCATAGAGGTTGCTGCCTATGTTCTCCTCTAGGATTTTGATGGATTCCTGTCTCACAGTGAGGTCTTTCATCCATTTGGAGTTTATTTTTGTGTATGGTGTGAGAGAGTGGTCAAGTTTCATTCTTTTGCATGTAGCTGTCCAATTTTCCCAGCACCATTTATTGAAGAGACTTTTTTCCACCGGATGTTTTTTCCTGCTTTATCAAAGATTAGTTGCCCAAAGAGCTGAGGGTCCATTTCTGGGTTCTCTATTCTGTTCCATTGGTCTATGTGTCTGTTTTTGTGCCAGTACCATGCTGTCTTTGTGATCACAGCTTTGAAGTACAGCTCGAAATCCAGCATTGTGATGCCCCCAGCTTTGTTTTTCCTTTTCAACAGTTCCTTGGCCATTCGGGGCCCATTCTGGTTCCATACAAATTTAAGGACTATTTGTTCCAGTTCTTTGAAAAATGTCCTCGGTATTTTGATCGGGATAGCATTGAAAGTGTAGATTGCTCTGGGTAGCATGGACATTTTAACTATGTTAATTCTTCCAATCCATGAGCATGGAATATTTTTCCATCTTTTTGTGTCTTCCTCAATGTCTTTCAAGAGTGATTTATAGTTTTAGAATATACATCCTTTACATCTCTGGTTAAGTTAATTCCAAGGTAACATATGGTTTTTGGTGCTATTGTAAATGGGATGGATTCCCTAATTTCTCTTTCTTCAGTCTCATTATTCGTGTATAGAAATGCAACTGATTTCTGAGCATTGATTTTGTATCCCGCCACATTACTGAATTGCTCTATAACTTCTAATATTTTGGGCATGGATTCTTTTGAGTTTTCCATATATAGTATCATGTCATCTGCGAAGAGAGACAGTTTTACTACTTCTTTGCCGATTTGGATACATTTATCCCTTTTTGTTGTCTGATTGCCGTTGCAAGGACTTCTAGTACTATGTTGAATAATAGTGGCGAGAGTGGGCATGCTTGTCATGTTCCTGATCTTAAGGGAAAGGCTTCCAGCTTTTCCCCATTGAGAATGATATTTGCTGTAGGCTTTTAATAGATGGTTTTTATGAGTTTGAGGAATGTACCTTCTATCCCTACACTCTGAAGGGTGTTAATCAGGAAAGGATGCTGTATTTTGTCAAATGCTTTTTCTGCATCTATTGAGAGAATCATATGATTTTTGGCTTTTTCCTTCTGGGTAAAATCTAAGACACCGATTGATTTGCGAATGTTGACCCACCCTTGCATCCAAGGGATGGATCCCACTTGGTCATGATGGATAATCTTTTTAATGTACTTTTGGATTCTATTAGCCAGGATCTTGTTGAGGATTTTGGCGTCCATATTCGTTAGAGAAATCGGTCTGTAATTCTCCTTTTTGAGGGGGTCTTTGCCTGGTTTGGGGATCAAGGTAATATTGGCCTCATAGAATGAGTTTGGTAGCTTTACTTCTGTTTCTATTTTTTGAAATAGCTTTAGGAGAATAGGTATTATTTCTTCTTTGAATGTTTGGTAGAATTCCCCAGGAAAGCCGTCCGGTCCTGGAGTTTTGTTATTTGGAAGGTTGTTTATCACTGTTTCAGTCTCTTCATAATTAATTGGCCTGTTTAAAAGCCACCAGACGTCTCACGGAACTCCGGGGTGCTCAATGGATGCAGACTGAGACCGGGGGCACCGGGAGCGCGTGCGGGGTGGCTGGCGCCTGCGGCTGGTGGGCCACCTGCACCGGGGAGCAGGCGGACCCGCGGACGACACCCGCGAGACAGCAGTCTGAGAACGTGAGCCAGGAGTGCGTGCCACCAGTCTTCTCACGGAACTCCGGTGTGCTCACTGGAACCAGACTGAGACCAGGAGCTCCAGGAGCGCGCGGGGCGGCTGGCGGCTGGCGGCTGGCGGTGTTAGAAACACAAAGGACAGAAATGCGCCGGCCCTGGAAGTGAGGGCTAGGACGCCGGGTGTGGGGCGCACATCCCGGGACGCTGCACGGTTGAGCAGCACCAACAGAAACAGAGTTAAAGTGGCCAGAACATCAGTGGAGAACGGTCCGCGATCCCTCTGTTCTGAGACAGAGGCTGAGATTCGGCCGCTGCTGCTCTGACTCTCAGAAGAGGCGCAGCAAACCGCCAGGGAAAGCTGCCAGAGAACAAAAGCCTGGAAATACCGGCTCACAGCGTGCCCACCCCCAATCCCCCTCGCAGGGGACGCGAGACTCTACCCAAACAGGGTTGCCTGTGTATCACTGCGGGATGCCTGGGTGGCGCAGTCGTTAAGCGCCTGTCTTCTCCTCGGTGTGATCCCGGCGTTCCGGAAAGGAGTTCCTCATCGGGCTCCTCTCCTGACAGCCTGGATCTTCCTTTCCCACTCCCCTGCTTGTGTTCCCTCTCTCGCTGGATGTCTCTGCCACATAAATAAATAAAATCTTTAAAGAAGAAACCCACATTCCTAAGATTCCCATAAAACAAGGGTGCACGGCCTGGGTCCTGGTCAATAATTTGGGCTCTAAACAATCCTGCAACCTCTCCTCATCAGAATGACGNCCCTGCAATCTCTCTTCATCAGAATGACGAGAAGGAGAAGTCCCCCCCAGCAAAGAAAAGACAATGAGTCTGGGGCCTCTGCCACAGAACTAATGGATATGGATGTAACCAAATTATCAGAAATGGAATTCAGAGTAACAATGGTCAAGATGATGTGTAGACTTGAATGAAGTATTAACAAAAATGTCAAGGAGAATATAGAGTATCTAAGGGTGNCTGAGAATATAGAATCCCTAAGGGCAGAAATGAGAGCGAATCTGACAGAAATTAAAAATTCTATGGGCCAAATACAGTCAAAACTAGAGGCTCTGACGGCCAGGGTAAATGAGGCAGAGGAACGTATTAGCGAATTGGAGGATGGGTTAGCAGAAGAAAAAATGAAAATAGAAGCTGGACTTAAAAAAATCCATGCCCACGAATGTAGGTTACGGGAGATTACTGACTCAATGAAATGTTCCAATGTCAAAACCATTGCATCCCCGAGGGGGTGGAGAAGAACAGAGGTCGAGAAGAGATATTTGAACAAATTGTAGGTGAAAACTTCCCTAATCTAGAGAGGGAAACAAGCATTCCTGTTCAAGAGACAGAGAGGACCCCTCCCAAGCTCAACCATGATAAAACTACGCCATGTCACGTCATAGTGCAATTTGCAAATATTAGATCCAAGGATACAGTATTGAAAGTGGCCAGGGCAAAGAAATTTCTCACGTGTGAAGGCAAAAGTATCAGGATTACATCAGACCTGTCTACACAGACCTGGAATGAGAGAATGGCTTGGGGGGGGCATTTTTTAAAGTTCTTTCAGAGAAAAACATGCAGCCAAGGATCCTTTATCCAGCAAGGCTGTCATTCAGAATTGATGGAGAAATAAAGTTGTTCCAGAATCGCCAATGATTAATCAATTTCGTAACCACGAAACCAGCCCTACAGGAGATGTTATGGGGGGTTCTATAAAAGTAAAAAGGCCCCAGGAGTGATACAGAACTGAAAGTCACAACCAATACAAAGACTGTACTGGCAACATGGCATCATTAAAATCATATCTCTCAATAATCACTATCAATGTAAATGGCTTGAATGCTCCCATAAAACGCCACAGGTTTGCAGATTGGACAAAAACAAATGACCCATCCATCTGTAGTCTACAAGATAATCATTTTGAATCCAAAGGTACATTCAGACTAACAGTAAAGGGATGGAGTACCATCTTTCACGGAAATGGACCTCAAAAGAAACCTGGTGTAGCAATTCTCATATCAGATAGATTGGATTTTAAACTAAAGACTATAGTTAGAGNTAGAGAGAGATACAGAAGGGCACTATATTATTCTTAAAGGAAGTATTCAACAAGTGGATATGACAATTATTAATATATATGCCCCCAACAGGGGAGCAGCAAGATACACAAGCCAACTCTTAACCAAAATAAAGAGACATATAGGTAAGAACACAGTAATAGTAGGGGACCTCAACACCCCACTATCAGAAATAGACAGAACACCCTGGCAAAAACTAAGCAAAGAATCAAAGGCTTTGAATGCCATACTCGATGAGTTGGACCTCATAGATATATATAGAACACTACACCTCAGAACTAAAGAATACTCATTCTATTCTAATGCCCATGGAACATTCTCAAAAATGGACCATGTTCTGGGTCACAGAACAGGTCTCAACCGATACCAAAAGACTGAAATTATTCCCTGTATATTCTCAGACCACAACACTTTGAAATTGGAACTCAACCACAAAGAAAAATTTGGAAGAAACTCAAACACTTAGAGACTAAGAACCATCCTGCTCAGGAATGATTCGATAAACCAGGAAATTAAAAATCTATTTAAACAATTTATGGAGACCAACGAGAATGAA
>NC_048238.1:105242287-105304399 GCF_002007445.2 Ailuropoda melanoleuca | reverse complement strand
TTCTATTCAAATGCCCATGGAACATTCTCAAGAATAGATCATGCTCTGGGACACAAAACAGGTCTCAGCCAATACCAAAAGATTGAAATTATCCCCTGCATATTCTCAGACCACAACGCTCTGAAATTGGAACTCAACCACAAGGAAAAACCTGGAAGAAACTCAAACACTTGGAGGCTAAGAACCATCCTGCTCAAGAATGACTCGATAAACCAGGAAATCAAAAAACAAATTAAACAATTTATGGAGACCAACGAGAATGAATACACAACGGTCCAAAACCTATGGGATACTGCAAAGGCAGTCCTAAGGGGGAAATACATAGCCATCCAAGCCTCACTCAAAAGAATAGAAAAATCTAAAATGCAGTTTCTATATTCTCACCTCAAGAAACTGGAACAGCAACAGAGGGACAGGCCTAATCCACGCACGAGGAAGCAGTTGACCAAGATTAGAGCAGAAATTAATGAATTAGAAAGCAGGAGTATAGTAGAGCAGATCAACAGACTAGAAGCTGGTTCTTTGAGAGAATTAATAAAATTGAGAGACCACTGGCAAAACTTGTCCAAAAACAAAGAGAAAGGACTGAGATTATTAAAATTATGACTGAAAAGGGAGAGGTCACGACCAGCACCATTGAAATTGCAAGGATTATTAGAAACTTTTATCAACAGCTATATGCCAAAAAACTAAACAATCTGGAAGAGATGGAGGCCTTCCTGGAAACCTATAAACTACCAAGACTGAAACAGGAAGAAATTGATTTCTTAAACAGGCCAATTAATTATGAAGAGAGTGAAANAGAAATAGATTTCTTAAATAGGCCAATTAACTATGAAGAAATTGAGTCAGTGATAAACAACCTTCCAAATAATAAAACTCCAGGCCCAGACGGTTTTCCTGGGGAATTCTACCAAACATTCAAAGAAGAAATAATACCTATTCTCCTAAAGCTATTTCAAAAAATAGAAACAGAAGGAAAGCTACCAAACTCATTCTATGAGGCTAATATTACCTTGATCCCCAAACCAGGCAAAGACCCCCTCAAAAAGGAGAATTACAGACCGATTTCTCTAATGAATATGGACGCCAAAATCCTCAACAAGATCCTGGCTAATAGAATCCAAAAGTACATTAAAAGGATTATCCATCGTGACCAAGTGGGATTCATACCTGGGATGCAACAATGGTTGAACATTCGAAAATTGATCAGCATGATACATCATATTAAGAAGAAAAGACTCAAGAACCATATGATCCTCTCAATTGATGCAGAAAAAGCATTTGACAAAATACAGCATCCTTTCCTGATTAAAACCCTTCAGAGTGTAGGAATAGAGGGTACATTTCTCAATCTCATAAAAGCCATNCCCACTCCCCCTGCTTGTGTTCCCTCTCTCGCTGGCTCTCTCTATCTCTGTCAAATAAATAAATAAAATCTTAAAAGAAGAAAAGACTCAGGAGCCATATGATCCTCTCAAATGATGCAGAAAAAGCATTTGATAAAATACAGCATCCTTTCCTGATTAAAACACTTCAGACTGTAGGAACAGAGGGTACATTTTTCAATCTCATAAAAGTCATCTATGAAAAGCCTACTGCAAGCATTATTCTCAATGGGGAAAAGCTGGAAGCCTTTCCCTTAAGATCAGGAACACGACAAGGATGCCCACTCTCGCCACTATTATTCAACATAGTACTAGAAGTCCTTGCAACAGCAATCAGAAGACAAAAAGGGATCAAAGGTATCCAAATCGGCAAAGAAGAAGTCAAAATGTCTCTCTTCGCAGATGACATGACACTCTATATGGAAAACCCAAAAGAATCCACACCCAAACTATTAGCAATTCAGTAACAATTCAGTAAGGTGGCAGGATACAAAATCAATGCCCAGAAATCAGTTGCATTTCTATACACGAATAACGAGACTGAAGAAAGAGAAATTAGGGAATCCATCCCATTTACAATAANAGACAAAAAGGGATCAAAGGTATCCAAATCGGCAAAGAAGAAGTCAAACTGTCTCTCTTTGCAGATGACATGATACTCTATATGGAAAACCCAAAGGAATCCACTCCCAAACTATTAGAAGTTATAGAACAATTCAGTAAGGTGGCAGGATACAAAATCAATGCCCAGAAATCAGTTGCATTTCTATACACGAATAATGAGACTGAAGAAAGAGAAATTAGGGAATCCATCCCATTTACAGTAGCTCCAAAAACCATATGTTACCTTGGAATTCACGTAACCAGAGATGTAAAGGATTNGTAAAGGACCTATATCCTAGAAACTATAGATCACTTTTGAAAGATATTGAGGAAGACATAAAAAGATGGAAAAATATTCCATGCTCATGGATTGGAAGAATTAACATAGTTAAAATGTCCATACTACCCAGAGCAATCTACACTTTCAATGCTATCCCGATCAAAATACCGAGGACATTTTTCAAAGAACTGGAACAAATAGTCCTTAAATTTGTATGGAACCAGAAAAGGCCCCGAATCTCCAAGGAACTGTTGAAAAGGAAAAACAAAGCTGGGGGCATCACAATGCCGGATTTCGAGCTGTACTACAAAGCTGTGATCACAAAGACAGCATGATACTGGCACCAAAACGGACACATAGACCAATGGAACAGAATAGAGAACCCAGAAATGGACCCTCAGCTCTTTGGGCAGCTAATCTGTGATAAAGCAGAAAAAAACATCCGGTGGAAAAAAAACAGTCTATTCAATAAATGGTACTGGGAAAATTGGACAGCTACTNTTCGAGCTGTACTACAAAGCTGTGATCACAAAGACAGCATGGTACTGGCACAAAAACAGACACATCGACCAATGGAACAGAATAGAGAACCCAGAAATGGACCCTCGGCTCTTTGGGCAACTAATCTTTGATAAAGCAGGAAAAAACATCCGGTGGAAAAAAGACAGTCTCTTCAATAAATGGTGCTGGGAAAATTGGACAGCTACATGCAAAAGAATGAAACTTGACCACTCTCTCACACCATACACAAAAATAAGCTCCAAATGGATGAAAGACCTCAATGTGAGACAGGAATCCATCAAAATCCTAGAGGAGAACATAGTCAGCAACCTCTATNGAAAAACAAAGCTGGGGGCATCACAATGCCGGATTTCGAGCTGTACTACAAAGCTGTGATCACAAAGACAGCATGGTACTGGCACAAAAACAGACACATCGACCAATGGAACAGAATAGAGAACCCAGAAATGGACCCTCGGCTCTTTGGGCAACTAATCTTTGATAAAGCAGGAAAAAACATCCGGTGGAAAAAAGACAGTCTCTTCAATAAATGGTGCTGGGAAAATTGGACAGCTACATGCAAAAGAATGAAACTTGACCACTCTCTCACACCATACACAAAAATAAACTCCAAATGGATGAAAGACCTCAATGTGAGACAGGAATCCATCAAAATTCTAGAGGAGAACATAGGCAACAACTTCTATGACATCGGCCAGAGCAACCTTTTTCACGACACATCTCCAAAGGCAAGAGAAATAAAAGATAAAATGAACTTGTGGGACTTCATCAAGATAAAAAGCTTCTGCACAGCCAAGGAAACAGTCAAAAACACTAAGAGGCAGCCCGCGGAATGGGAGAATATATTTGCAAATGATGCTACAGATAAAGGACTGGTATCCAAGATCTACAAAGAACCTCTCAAATTCAATACACGAGAAACAAATAAACAAATCATAAAATGGGCAGAAGATATGAACAGACACTTTTCCAATGAAGACATACAAATGGCTAACAGACACATGAAAAAATGTTCAAAATCATTAGCCATCAGGGAAATTCAAATCAAAACCACACTGAGATACCACCTTACGCCAGTTAGAATGGCAAAGATAGACAAGGCAAGAAACAACAATTGTTGGAGAGGATGTGGAGAAAGGGGATCCCTCCTACATTGTTGGTGGGAATGCAAGTTGGTACAGCCACTCTGGAAAACAGTGTGGAGGTCCCTTAAAAAGTTAAAAATTGAGCTACCCTATGACCCAGCCATTGCACTACTGGGTCTTTACCCCAAAGATACAGACGTAGTGAAGAGGAGGGTCATATGCACCCCAATGTTCATAGCAGCATTGTCCACAATATCTAAATTATGGAAGGAGCCGAGATGCCCTTCAACAGATGACTGGATTAAGAAGCTGTGGTCCATATATACAATGGAATATTACTCAGCTGTCAGAAAGAATGAGTTCTCAACATTGGCTGCAACATATACGGCACTGCAGGAGATAATGCCAAGTGAAATAAGTCAAGCAGAGAAAGACAATTGTCATATGATTTCTCTCCTCTATGCAACATAAGAACTAGGAAGATCGGTAGGGGAAGAAAGGCATAAAGAAAGGGGGGGAATCAGAAGGGGGTATGGAGCATGAGAGACTATGGACTCGGAGAAACAAACTGAGGGCTTCAGAGGGGAGGGGGGTGGTGGAATGGGATAGACTGGCTNGTGATGGGTAGTAAGGAGGGCACGTATTGCATGGTGCACTGGGTGTTATACGCAACTAATGAATCATCGAACTTTACATCGGAAACCGGGGATGTACTGTATGGTGACTAACATAATATAATGAAAAAACATAAAAAAATAAAAATAAAGTAAAAGACCAATTTCTTCCTGTTTCAGTCTTGGTAGTTTATAGGTTTCTAGTTAGTCCTCCATCTCTTCCAGTTGCTTAATTTATTGGCATATAGCTGTTGATAAAAGTTTCTAATAATCCTTGCAATTTCAATGGTGCTGGTCGTGACCTCTCCCTTTTCAGTCATAATTTTAATAATCTCAGTCCTTTCTCTTTGTTTTTGGACAAGTTTTGCCAGTGGTCTATCAATTTTATGGATTCTCTCAAAGAACCAGCTTCTAGTCCTGTTGATCTGCTCTACTGTGCTCCTGGTCTCTAATTCATTGATTTCTGCTCTAATCTTGGTCAACTCCTTCCTTGTCAGTGGGTTAGGCCTGTCCCTCTGTTGCTGTTCCAGTTTCTTGAGGTGAGAATATAGAAACTGCATTTTAGATTTTTCTATTCTTTTGAGTGAGGCTTGGATGGCTATGTATTTCCCCCTTAGGACTGCCTTTGCAGTATCCCATAGGTTTTGGACCGTTGTGTTTTCATTCTCGTTGGTCTCCATAAATTGTTTAAATTGATTTTTGATTTCCTGGTTTATCGAGTCATTCCTGAGCAGGATGGTTCTTAGTCTCCAAGTGTTTGAGTTTCTTCCAAATTTTTCCTTGTGGTTGAGTTCCAATTTCAGAGCATTGTGGTCTGAGAATATGCAAGGGATAATTTCAGTCTTTTGGTATCGGTTGAGACCTGTTTTGTGTCCCAGAACATGATCTATTCTTGAGAATGTTCCATGGGCATTAGAATAGAATGAGTATTCTTTGGTTCTGGGGTGTAGAGTTCTATATATATCAATGAGGTCCAACTCGTTGAGTATGGCATTCAAAGCTCTTGTTTCTTTGCTCATTTCTTGCTTAGGTGATCTGTCTATTGCTGATAGTGGGGTGTTGAGGTTCTCTACTATTAACGTATTTTTTCCTATATGTCTCTTTATTCTGGTTAAGAGTTGGCTTGTGTATCTTGCTGCTCCCCTGGTGGGGAGATATATATTTACAATTGTCATATCCACTTGTTGGATACATCCTTTAAGAATAATATAGTGCCCTTCTGTGTCTCTAACTATAGTCTTTAGTTTAAAATCCAGTCTGTCTGATATGAGAATTGCTACCCCAGCTTTCTTTTGAGGTCCATTGGAGTGAAAGATGGTATTCCATGCTTTTACTTTCAGTCTGAATGTATCTTTAGGTTCAAAATGAGCCTCTTGTAGACCGCCAATGGATGGGTCATGTCTTTTTATCCAATCTGCAATCCTGTGGCGTTTGATGGGAGCATTCAAGCCATTTACATTGATAGTGATTATTGAGAGAGATGATTTTAATGATGTCATGTTGCCAGTTAAGTCTTTGTTTCTATAAATTGTGACTTTCAGTTCTGTATCACTCTTGGGGCCTTTTTACTTTTATAGAACCCCCCTTAATATCTCCTGTAGGGCTGGTTTCGTGGTTACAAAATTGGTCAATGACTGGCGATTCTGGAATGTCTTTATTTCTCCATCAATTCTGCATGACAGCCTTGCTTTTCTCTGAAAGAGCTTTAAAAATGCCCCCCAAGCCTTTCTCTCATCCCAGGTCTGTGTAGACAGATCTGACGTAATTCTGATATCTTTGCCTTGGTACCTGAGATATTTCTTTGCTCTGGCCGCTTTCAATACTGTATCCTTGGATCTAATATTTGCGAGTTGCACTATGACGTGACGTGGTGTAGGTTTGTCATGGTTGAGCTTGGGAGGGGTCCTCTCTGCCTCTTGGACATGAATGTTTGTTTCCTTTGCCAGATTAGGGAAGTTTTCAGCTACAATTTGTTCAAATATCTCTTCTAGACCTCTCTCTTTCTGCACCCCTCGGGGATGCCGATGATTCTGATATTGGAAAGTTTCACAGAGTCAGTAATCTCCTGTAACCTACATTCNACCTACATTCTTGAGTGTGGATTTTTTTGAGTCCAGATTCTATTTTAGCTTTCTCTTCTACTAACCCATCCTCCAATTCACTGATACGTTCTTCTTCCTCATTCACCCTGGCCGTCAGAGCCTCTAGTCTTGACTGCATTTGATTCATAGCATTTTTAATTTTTGCCAGGTTCGCTCTCATTTCCACCCTTAGAGATCCTATATTCTCATTAACATTTTCGTTAATTTTTTTCAAGTCTACACATCATCTTGACCATTGTTACTCTGAATTCCATTTCTTATAATTTGGTTACATCCATATCCATTAGTTCTGTGGCAGAGGCCACAGACTCATTGTCTTTTCTTTGCTGGGGGGGGGGCGTTTCTCCTTCTCGTCATTCTGATGAGGAGAGGTTGCGGGGTTGTCCAGAGCCCAAATTATTGACCGGGACGCAGGCTGTGCGCCCTTGTTTTATAGGGACCTTAGGGATGTGGGCTTCTTGATTTTTCAGCCTGCCTTCTGGGGGAGGGTCCTGCCACGCTGATACTCAGGCAACCCTGTTTGGGTAGAGTTTCTGTGTCCCCTGCGAGGGGGGCTGGGGATGGGCACACTGTGAGCCGGTATTTCAAGGCTTTTGTTCTCTGGCGGCTTTCCCTGATGGTTTGCTGTGCCTCTTCTGAGAGTCAGAGCAGCAGTGGCCGAATCTCAGCCTCTGTCTCAGCACAGAGGGATCGCGGACCATTCTTCACTGATGTTCTGGCCACTTTAACTCTGTTACTGTTTGTGCTGCTCAACCCTGCAGCGTCTCGGGAGGTACGCCCCACACCCGGCGTCCCAGCCCTCACTTCCAATGCCGGCGCGTCTTTGTCCTTTGTGTTTCTAACACCGCCAGCCGCCAGCCGCCAGCCACCAGTCGCCCCCATGTGCTCCCGGAGCTTCCGGTCTCAGTCTGGTTCCAGTGAGCATACTGGAGCTCAGTTTCAGTCTGGTGGCGCACGCCACCCCCCTCCCGGCTCACGGTCTCAGTCTGCTCTCGTGGGTGCCGGTACGCGAGTCCGCCCGCTCCCCCGTGCAGGTGGCTACCGTTTCCTGGCGCCCGAACGCGGTGGCTTCCTCCACCTTCCGTTTATCTTCTGATATCTGTGCATGGTTTCACGGCTCCCCGCTTCGTACCTCAATACTCAGCGCTGGAGATGTTCATTTGTAGAGATCCAGATGTATCTTCCTGCGTCTCAGGCTCATTCCATGGATGTTCAGGCTGGTCTGGTACCTATCCAACTCGACTCAGGGGACCGGCTGAAAAAGGGGTCCCCTACTTCTCCGCCATCTTAACTCCTCGAATGGTAACAATCTCTTACTTCTTTTTTAATGATCCCAATCTTTAAAATTTTCTTTAACCCACTTGAAATTCATTTGGGTATGTGGGCTTTGGTGAAAATTTCACTCTATGTCCCCCCCAATATATTCAACTTAACCAACCATATTTCTGCTGTCTTGCTTAACTGTTCTTTTGGTCTATCCTTAAGCCACTACTACAACATTTGAATTAGTTTAGCTTTCGAACACGCACTTAATACTGGTATAGCAAATATGCCCTCATTTCGCTTCCTTTTTTTACCTTTCTCCTAACTAGAGCATCACTTTGTTAAAATGAAAATCTCAAAGTAACATTGGAATTTTAATGCAACTACCTTAATTAGAAATTAACTAGAAAAATTAGCATTTCTATAATATTGAATCATCCTATCTAGAAACTGGTATGTATCCCTCAGGAAAGATTTCTATATTTCTTCATACAAGCCCTGGTCTGATCTTGGTACTTGACTCTGCATTTCACAGTTTCTTCTGTTTGCGAGAGGGGAGGTCAGTAAGTTCTATAATATAGACAGTTCCTTAATCCCACTTGCCTCACTTGCTGTATCTGTAAAGTGGGGATAATAATAGTCCCTCCCTGCTGGGTTTGTTTAGAGTTTGAAATGAAATAATAGACACAAGGCAGTCTTACGTGGATGACCCCCAGACACTATTACTCTACATAAGACTGACCTCCCCCAGGAAATTCACTTAGCTGTTCTGTGAGTGCCCGTTAACTTTAGCCATCAGTAATCACACAATGGATATATATTTTTTTCCACAGAATGGGTATTTGACACCATTCTCCTGACTCCTGGAAACCTGCTTTTATTGTGGGCCAGCCACTGTGCTGGGTGCTGGGCAAAATGTGGTCAAGGAAACAGATCTGGTCCCTGCTCCTACAGGGTTTTCAGTATATTGAAGACAGATAATTAAACGGTCTGCAGTTAGAGATCTGGTTATCATTTGTTAAATTATAATGTAAGGGAAGAAAGGCTCCTTATGAAATATTACCTATGGAGACCCAATTTGGGCAGGTGGTGGGGCCAAGCAGCAATGACATCTCAGCCAATATTGAACATGTGAAGAGCCAATACCAGGCAGAGTATTCAACACTGAGTAAACAGCATGTCTGCAACTTGTAAGGCAAGACAAATCTTGTGTTTTTAGGCACGCAGGCCACAGAGGGGCAGAATCCTGTGATAAAATGAGCATAGGTTCCGGGATCACATGTACTCGCAATTGAATTCCAGCTCCTGCTACTTGCTATAGGCCCTGGGCAATTTTCCCCTCTCTGAGGCTGGGTTTCTTTACTGTAAAATGTGGTCGGTTAGCCACCAATCTTACTGCTGGCTGTGAGGATTCCATGAGACGATGAGCTCGGTTCTTCATTAGCATAATGCTTGGGGTAGAGGACGCACCAGGTCAGTGTTATTGGTTATTACCGGTAAACCTTACTTCACTTTCTTAAGGACTGGACTCCGCTTTCATGTTGCTTTGTTTGTGTCTTCTTACGTCTGTGACTCCCTTAGTATAAAGTGGCTTCAAACAAAAAACAATGCAGTGGCTGTGTATTGAGTGTCTCTTAGGTGCCCACACCATGGTGCTTGTTTTTACACATTGACTCCTTACAACACAATCTGTAAGGTAGACGTCGATCTCCATATTTTGAAGAGGGGAAAGCCAATGCACTGAAGAGTTACTGATAGAAGCCAAAGCCACACTGTCAGTAGTAGCTTTGAGCCATGATGCAGCTTCCTCCTTCATAAAGTTTGCATTACAGCTGAACTGTACCCAGGACTCACACTTTATCCTCCTTCTAACCTCCCCTGCCAGGTTCCCTAATCTGCTGGTCTCCTGTTTTTGTCTTCTTTCAGATTTATCGTTTGCAGCATTTTCTTGTCTTCTACCTTGACTTCTCTTAACAGTGATTCTGGTTCTCTACCAAAACTATATAATTGCAGATTGATTGGGTAAAACATTTCCTACAGAGTTGACTCTGTTATGAATCCTTCTACCTTATTAGAGTCAACCCCATGAAATCCTGTGAGCGTTCCAATAGGACTTGGCCAACCCAGTGCGTAGGAACCAGACAATGTCCACTCTAACTTATCTTGTCCTTAAATGAAAAAGGAGCACATTTGGATCCAAGGATTTATATGATTTCTAAGACTAAATACACTCCAATGTGTTTGTCTATGAAAACTGTTTAAAAAGAGCAAAGGACCTTGAGTTTTAGCAAACTAAGGTCATGGCAAGTTAAATAGCTTATCACGTAGATTATCAACAAGTCTTGTACATGGTCGAACTTGCCAGCATTAGAATTAAATAGATTATTCAAGACACACACCTTCAACTGTCTGGTAGTTTTATTGGTACAGGAAACCCAGGTGATATTTTCTATCTAAAATTTCTTTTGAGGCATTCCAGTCATTTAGAAATGCCTTCCCAGAATTCTAAGAAGAAGAGGCTTTTCAGACAGATTATGCACAATGCCAAAAGCAATAACTTCAGGCTGAATTCAAGTCTCATCTTTGCAGAAAAGCAATAGCTTCTTTGTAGAGCGGGCATCCTAATTATGCTCACTAATTACACACAGCCCATAATGAGAACAAATGATGCACAATGAAGAGAACTTCACGTAAATTAAAATCCTAGGTTCTAGGAAGGGAAGTTATTCAGCAAGATGGTTTCCATGTTCTGAATAATGGACTTCATTGAAAGATTGCACAGAAGATCACTGTGTCAGGGCACCTGGGTGGTTTGTCTGTTAAGCATCTGCCTTCAGCTCAGGTCATGATCCTGGGGTCCTAGGATAGAGCCCTGGGTCAGGCTCCCTGCTCAGCGGGGAGTCTGCTTCTCCCTCTCCCTCTGCCCCCCACCCCTGCTCATGCTTTCTCTCTCTCTGAAATAAATAAATAAATAAATAAATAAATAAATAAATAAATAAAATCTTCTTTAAAAAGTTTTTTAAAAGATCACTGTGTAGAAAACGTAGAAAGCTATTTTGGGGTCTAAGGAAGAGCTTGTCTCCACCCTCCAGGGCCCCTCTCCTGTGAGGTTGCCAGTGAGGGCTTCTTGGCACAGTTTAGAAACTATTGGCTTAAGTGTCTTCAAAATGAATTTTCATAACTGAAAGGAAAAGAAAGTAAAATAATCCACCAAATATGCTTTTCCTGGACATACGAGGTAGCTTTCCTCTTTCCATCTACGGTTCTGTTCTCATCTGAGGTAGTATTGTCATTTGCTCACCCGGAGCTCCTCTTCAACCATGTATCTCATTTAAACAGACTCTTATCTCCAGTGGTGATTAAGCACACTTCAGTTCATAGCAACAGCCTAAGTCAAGTTAGACAAATAAAACCAATTCATGTCTTCTTCATTCCCATGTATTAACCTTAGGATTTGTAACTAGCATTCTTCATAGCAAAGCAGACATCGGTGACCTTGTGCAAAGATTCATCATTTCTGGTAGGAGAGCTTTTGAAACAGGAAGCACCCCCACGGGGCAGGCAGTTCAGTATGCAGAGCAAAACTTTGCCGTTTGCTTGTTCATCCATTGTATTTTCAAACCTTTTATACAAAAGTCAGTAGTGCTGATTTGAAAGTAATTCTGCAGCTGGGTGTTTTTAATGGCTGGAAGGGCCACTTGAATGTTACTCTAGACTTGGGAATAATTGAGGCAGAATAATGTTCACATTTTGGACCAAGGAAAATAACTTGGTCCAAACACTGAGAGAAATGCATTACGAATGGTTACTGTATTTTATTTTTTATTTTTTTTAAGATTTTAAAAAAAATGTGTGAGAGTGTGTGCGCACTTGCAAGCAAAGGGAAGGGCAGAGGGATAGAGAGAATCCCAAGCAGACTCCACGCCCAGCCCAGAGCCCAGCACGGGCCTCCGGTTCATGACCTGCGATCTTGACCTGAGCCCAAATCAAGAGTTGGTCGCTTAACCAACTGAGCCACCCAGGCACCTCTGGTGACTGTATTTTAGCAGATAGTTTAATTGACTTGAGATGAGCTCAGTTTATATCACCCATACTCATTACACCAAGGCCAGCCAAATGGGTATCTTTATAACAAATACAACCAGGTCTAAGGAGCTGAGTTTTCTAGAGCTTTCAATATTCACTAAGAAACCCCTGCTTATATTTGCCCCCTTTTTCGGGAGCTGATTAAAAAACTGTGCTGTATTTGAAAAATTTACTAGCTGATTTTTTTCAAGTAAGTGTTCAGCAGTGGACTATGTAGCTTTGCTAGAGTCGGGAAAGAGGTCACAGGCTTTTGTAATCAACAAGAAGTGACTTACGCACTATGGAGACTTAGAGAACCAGTTCTTTAGTGACATGTACATTTGACTTGACAAATCTTTCTATGGTTACATAAAAAGTGCACATTATCTTACATCAGTATAACCTAAGAACATTTTAATTGAAGATAGTAAAAAGGATAGTTAATGGCCTACTCTGAATTTATTTCAAGGAGAAAAGAAGTATGCTTGAAGTCAGACTCTGAGTACACACACACACACACACACACACACACACCCAGATGTACTTCACCTACTCTCTATTAGGAGACTAACAAAAGAGGAGCAGTTTGGATTTCTGATGACAACTAAGTATTTTGGTGAACTACTAATGGAAAATATTGATATAGGAGCTATTTTCACGTAAGAACCATGTTTGTTAAGCTAGGGGTTTTATCCTCTTGTCTAAAAGTTTTATTTATGTACATGTAAATAAGTATATAATAGTTATATGTAGTTATATACTTAGTTGTTCATGCTGTTTTAATAATTCATACTCAGTAAGTTAACTGTAGAAACTTCTATCTTGTGTACTCTATTAACTATTTTGCTGACTATTGATAGACCTTCTGTATATTTCAGGGTGTGTGTGTGCACATATGTTTCTCCAAATAATGATCAACAAATTCAGATAGCTCTGTGTATTGGACATAGTGAAGAGAAAAGAAAGTTTACTAACTTTCAGAAAGAAGTAACTAAGGTGACGTAAGTTGCTTCTCATAACGTGCACAATTTTATTTTACCTGGCCCAGCCTTTCTCCCTTCTGTGGAGCTGAAACAAGTGTCAATAGCATCTCCTGTCTGCAGCCTTTGGAACATTAAGCTTAAGGAGGTAGCCAAGTTGAGAGTGCAGAGGCCTGAGTGAGTTCTATAGAGTGAAGCAATTATTTGCTGTTTGGCAAATTGAGGAAATCTTAAGATGGGTTGAGAGGTATACAGTTTGAAGCCAAGGGCTTGGATTTCTGAGATCATCAAGGGAGAGAATATAATAAGATGGTTGAGTAGGGGCATAACGATCTGGAAGAATACCAGTAATAAGATGCCTTTAACCATGGATGAGCTTTCTCTTTCCCTTCCGTCGGGGGGGTGGGGGTGTGTGGGTGTGTGGGTAAGTTCAACATTGCCTCATTCACTCTTGACTACCTCTATTATTGTGGGTAATTGAAAGCCATCTGCATTTGGGTTCTTTACTTTCCCATTATAACTACAGAATCTATGCAAAAATTGCCTAGCTGCAAAACAGACTCAAAATATTCAGCATCTATTGGGTAAGGTCTCCCAGGATTTGATCTGAATAATCACATCAGGTGGTCCAGAGTAGAGCCCTTATAAACTGTTTGCTGAAAATCCCTGAAGTCTCATAATACTGAAATTACAAATCTTAGCTCTGCGTTATTTTAGAAAGAACATATCCCAAGTATCAAAACTATAAAAAATACTTCCCAAATGAATTTTCAAGGTCCAGGGTACAGAACAAGGTAGCCAGAATTAAGGGACAGAAATTACTAAAGATTTTTGATAAAAACTGACTTAACTGGTCATGCGATTGAACTTTTAGTTCTAAGAAATTAAGCATTGCAGAAAATGCTTTCGTATAATCTTAAAGCTATCAAACCTGCTGTCCTGTAAAAGGCCTTTAACAGTTATATGTCAGTCCTAAGAAAATCAGTTTACCAATTTTGATAAGATTATAGTTCAGTGTCTAATGATCCTCGTTATTACAACTTTTTGTTATTTAGACTTCAGTCCTTCAAATCACAACTTACACCGTGTGTTTTATCAGTCCTAACATAGCCTCTCAGTTTCTTTGTGGATTCTCAAAAATGGCAGCTAATGTCAGTCATATATTCAGATTTTTGAAATGTTCATGTATTCATTATCTTATTAAATCATAACCACCCTGCAATGCAAGTACTGTTATTATCACAGTTCTGCAAACCGTGGAACTGATGATGATGTACTTTATCCAAAATCACACAGCTATTAAGTGGAGACACTTGCTCAAATATTCTAGTATATATGATGAGAGAGACAGTGGCAAAATACTTTGGCAATGACGTCACATCAAGTCATTAGTACCCAGGGCTTCACTCTGATGGGGAGCACTCTCCGGGATAATAGTGCTATTTGCTAGGCACTGTTTTAAGCATTTCATATGTATATTAACTCATTTAATCCTTGCAGAAACCTAAATGTAGGTACACTTATTGTCCCCATTTTACAGATGAAGAAACTGGGGCCCAGAAGTGAAGTAACTTTTCCAAGGTCACACAGGTGAACAGGCAATGCCAGGATTCCAGTGTAGGTCAACAGGCTCCAGAGTCTGTAGTCTTTATCTTGGCATCCTACTGTTGGCCAGCAGAACTGAAAGTGAATCATTGGGGCTATACTTGGTGTTGCAATCTAATTTCTGCAATCATGGCCTTCACTTTGGTTAGCTAGTCAGATTAGTCATTGAGCTTTACTGATCATGCTCCATGTCTATATGGCATATAGTCAAAAGATTCAATTAGGTATTCCTTCCATGTCAAGACAAAAGTGAAAAAGTTGTGTTCACACTCACCTCTATTTCTTCTTTAAAATATTCAGAGGACTCAGGTGCCTGGGTGGCCCAGTCGGTGACATCTCTGCCTTTGGCTCCGGTCGTGATCCTAGGGTCCTGGGATCCAGGGTCCTGGGATCCTGCTGCAGCTCCTTACTCAGTGGGGAGCCTGCTTCTCCCTCTCCCTCTGCCTGCCGCTGCCCCTGCTTGTGCTCTCTCTCTCTCTGCCAAATAAATAAATAAATAAAATAAATAAATAAATAAAATCTCTTAAAAAATGGAAAAGAATAGAGGGAAAGCAAAACACATAGACCACTTATCCTCAGCTGCAGGTCAGGCCTGAACTTGGAGGGAGGTCTGAGGGCAGGAGTGGAGAGAAGCTTTATATTGTATGTGAGATTGAAGTTTTGGTGTGGACTGGGCTGGACTTTTGAGTCCCTGAAGGCAAGTCATGGGAATTTTTGTTTTTGTGATCACTGTGTGACCCGACTAGGAAGTCTGTGCTTCCAGTTGTGGAGTCAGAAGATCCATCAGCACAGTATAAGGACAATGCTTGGAGAAGACCATAGTCACTCTCTATTTGTGCCTTGTAAGTTACAGTGCATTTAATAATAAGCTGGTTGGATCTGTGGAAGTAAGGTCTGAAGAGTGTACCCAGGGGCAGGGGTTTGGGAGAATCATTTTCCCACCTCTAGGAGAAACCATTGTCTAAAGTTGAGATTAGTTTGGGGGACTATTATTGGCAGACTAGGTTGTCTGTCTTTGAAAAATAGGTCTGACACGTGGTCTGAGAATTGTTGTGAGCTGATGGAATGTCCGAGATGTCCAGCCTTTGAGATCATCAGTGAAGTCATCTAAGTAAATGGGCTCTCGGAGGTTGGGGCAGAATGCTTCAAGTTCCCCCGGGTGCTTTTAGATGAGTTAAGAGAGCTGGAGGACAGTGCTGGTTGGCTGGTTGTGGTTCAAGGTCAGGTCCAGTCTCCTGACAAAGTAGTTCAGTTAGGGCTCTGCAGTCCTTTCAGGTTTTCAGTGGATGTGGATTCATGATAGAGCTCCAAGTAAATAAGAAAACTGAATGATTTATTCACAAATGAAGTGGACACCAAGCCATCTGGACTCAGCAAATTCAGGGTCTCAGTCACTGTCATGGGGAAAAGACCTATGTAAGAAGAGAACAATGCTAAATGTTAAAAGTGACATGAAAATGATCTTTGAAGCTAAGCAGTGTTTAATGGATATCAAGGAAACCTAGCCCTTCCTCTGGCTTTGCAAGGGAAATGCTTCTTTCCCACTCCTGAGCAACGGTCTCACCTGGCGGCCTCCTCAATCCCTCTTTTTGTGTCCTTCATTTGGAAGAGAGATGGCTGCAGGAAGCTTTGTGGGACTAGGTCTTTTTTCTCTTTCTGAAGGAAAAGACCACGCTTTCCATGCGTATTGTTTTGTGGGAACAGTGATGGTCTCCCTAGGACAGTGAGACAGTCTTATCAGCTGGTCAAATACAGCAGGGTCTGGGAAACTGTGGGCACCATGGGAACCTGAGATGCCTGAAAATTATCACATTGTTGGGAAAATCTTGGGCTTTGGCAGGATAAAGAAAGGGATTTCAAGTCCGCCTTAACCTTAGAGTGAAGAGAACTCAGATGGACGTCTGAGGTGTATATATGTTTTTATGCAAATGATCCTTTCAAACAATATTTTAAAATGCCTTGTCATTTTTGTAAGGGAGAAACAAGAATAACTATGGAAATATCTTTCCTAGGAGTGAGAACCATCCTGCTACCCTTGTGATCTTACAGCCAAATGACTAAATTTCACACTGACATTGGATGAGGTTCTATTTTCCTGACATCGGCCTGCCATTGACTTCCACATGGAAAAGAATATGAGACACAGAATTCACGCACAAGTTTGGCATACGGTAAGTACACAGTTAATATGTGTCGAATTAAATTGAATTGGAATTTTGACATTATTATATAACAAATAGTGTCTAACTCACAAAGGCATGTGACATAAATTAAGCATTGATATGGGAGAGTGTGGTTTTTCACTTGTGATTATCGTGTATATGAGTCTATATACGTGGGTATGTGTGTGTGCACATCTGTGCATCGTTATATGTATACAGTGAAAAATTCTGTCACGTCTGATGTCAGTCAGTTCTGTTGGTTTTGTTCGACCAAGAAGGCATCAGTGGGACTGCGTACTTCTCTGGAGGAGTCTCCAATTCCAGTAGCCTGCCTGGAGGTGAACGGTGATCCTCAGACGGATTTCCCTTTGGCAGGAAACCAGCAAGCTTCTGTTCAGGCTTTCTTCCTACTTTCAGATCTTTCTTTATCTTCCTCCTTACACCTCATCCAAGGAATCACTATAATTGTCCCTTGGAGTACCAGCTGATATTTGCAGCTTCCTGTCTCTTTGCCCAAGGGAAAAACGCTGATTTCCTCTTTGCTATTTGGCAAATGTCAAAAGAAAAAGACTGGCTACACTATGTATTCCTTTCAGCAGCATGAATGAACATCCTGTATTTTTCCCCCAATCACGAGAAGATTTAACTAGCTAAAACTTAATTAGCCTAAGCTGAGAGAGTTTTTTCCTATTATTTCCCTATTTCTTCTCCTTCATTTGTTCCTTTTTATCTTCCAAGAATCCCGATCCTATGTACTTACAGTCCCAGGCCCTTATATCTTTGTGTATCATGTTTCTCTCTAATTCTTTTCTAGGTTCTGGAAGAATTTTCTGAATTCTTCCTCTTTACAGATTTGGTTTTCTGTAGTAATCTGCTCAGTGCCTCCGTGCTAGTGTTTTTCATTCTGTACTTGGGTTTTCATCCGAATGCAATCTTGCCTGATTTTATATTGCTTTGTCTTCACCTATGAAGTATTTTCTCAAAACTCTTATTCCTTGGATTAGCCCCTTTCGTTGGGACTGCGAACTCTTCAAATGTCTGGGCAGTTGTGTGTGTGTGTGTGTGTGTCTGTGTGTGTGTGTCTGTGTGTGTGTCTGTGTGTGTGTTTAAGTAAACCCTATGCCTGTCTTGAGGCTCACCCCATGACCCTGAGCCAGCCCTGGGAAGTTGTTTTCTTTTCACATCCTAACAGAGTGGTCTCTACTAAGTTCCGCTAGTTGGGATGGGTGTCCACACAAATAGTTTATTTCTGGAAAGAAAAGTGGAGTTTCTCATTTGTGTACTTTTATTTTGCTATAGTGACAGTCTAGGTGCTTGTAAGTAAATATGGGGTGCGGTTCCTATGGACAATGCGAGGCCTGGCAGCTTTTCTGTTTGAGATGGCAACAAAAAGTTAGCTTGAGGACTTACCCCTTCTGGAATTGTCTTGACTGCCCTTTCTGGGCCTGTTAAGCACTTTCCCCTCTCCCAGCTCATCGTCAGTGCTAGAGGAAGAAAGCAGGCAAGTGAGAACCCGGCCTGCCACTCGGCTGTCTCTGTAAGGGGGCAGTCAGACTGTGCTGTTGCCTTCCCCGACACTGCCCCCAGGTCCAGGAGCTTACCTGTACCCCCACACTGGGCATGGGGCTCGAAGAGCTGCCGTGCATGGGTCCTTTCCACTGACTTCTTAACTCCTCAACGGGGCTTTTCATTCACATATGAACCAAGAACAGGATAGTATGTCCTTTGACCTTGTCCCATCCATACCACCCACACCTTTCAGAATGTCCCCAGTTTCTTACCTTCTGTTTTCCAGCAATCATATAGACTTTTCCTGTTTCTATATTTATGTGACCATTTTTTTACTTAACAAGAATGTCTAGTGCAGCATTGTTTTTCATAGTGAAAAGTTGGAAACTAATAAAAGGTTAGCTGAGTTATTTATATCTGTTAAATATGAGGCCATTCCAGTGAATGTAAATCCATATTCTAAGTGAAAAAAGCATGTTACAGTACTTATGGCATAGCGTCATGACTATTAAAATTTTTGTAAAATTATATGTAAGCCGAGAAAGACAAAAAAAATCTCGATGTCAGATGAAGTCATTCCAACACTTGAGATGTGAAGAAAATTTTGTGATTTCCCATCCCATGTCCTGTGGGAAGTCCAGTATCTCCTCCAATATTTCTGTGAACTCCTGACAATTTATGTTCCCCTGCTCACTACTGAGTCTTGAGTTCTTGGTACTTCTTTTTTTTCTCCTGCTCTAGAGGAAGGGACATTTATTCTGCCCTGTAAGCACCTCAGTTCTCGGTTCTTTTTAACTCTTGGACTTCACCTGCTCTGACCCAAGCTCGGCCGCTGTTCCTTTACTCTCCCAAACCACTTCTGTAGCCATTCCACAGATACTGTTATGGGCGCGCGGCTTACTGCGGTTAAGGAGGAGGCTCTTTCACGTACACGGAGCTTACATTCTGATTCAAGGCTTGTGTGGCTGTGTTCCTGATGACATGAGTGAATGCAGGGGCAGCCAGTGGACATCTTTATTCCGAATTTTCTCTGGCTACCCTATCACATAAACACTGTATGGCCAGCTTTCCTCATGGGCGTCATCCTCCTACCGGCCTGCTCAACCTTGAATTTCCTCTCACACTCTCGCCCTCTCATTGAATCCCTGTCCTTCCTTTTTTTAATTTTTAAAAATTTTTCCAGAAGAGTGTAGTAATTTCATTTCAGTTCCTTCTTCCAATCGCTTGCATGGGACCTCATCTTTCTCATATCCAAGTACTTATCAAGGCATTTACCTAATCAAATATAGTTCCTTTCTTTAAAAGATCTCAACTATTGGCTTTTCTTTTTTTTTTTTTTTTTTAAGATTTTATTTATTTATTTGACAGAGACAGAGACAGCCAGCGAGAGAGGGAACACAAGCAGGGGGAGTGGGAGAGGAAGAAGCAGGCTCATAGCGGAGGAGCCCGATGTGGGGCTCGATCCCATAACGCCGGGACCACGCCCTGAGCCGAAGGCAGACGCCCAACTGCTGTGCCACCCAGGCGCCCCAACTATTGGCTTTTCGAGTGATTAACTTTACTACCTCATTGCACATATTTATGGATTTGTGAAAATATAGAGCTAGAGACATAGAGTCATCCAAAAGAATGATATTATCTCTGGACTGCAGGATTAGGGATGATTTTATTCCTTTTTCCATTATTGATAAAATCTGCATTTTCTGTTTTCCAAAATAAGCATATATTTAATAATCTTTAAAAGTAAACAAACAAAAAAGCTTCAACCTCTCCAGCTTATCTCATTGAAAGTAGAATATAATTGGGGCCCTTGGGTGGCTCAGTCAGTTAAGTGTCTGCCTTTGGCCAGGGTCCTGGGATCGAGTCCTGCATCGGGCTCCCTGCTCTGCAGGGAGCTGGCTTCTCCCTCTCCCTCTGCCCCTCCCCCTGCTTGTGCTCTGTCTCACTCTCTCTCAAATAAATAAAATCTTCAAAAAAAATAGAATAGAATTGATCTGAACTTCTCTTTTCAGGATCCAGGGATTTCTGGCCATGTATCTTATTTGTAAATTGAGGCCCCCTTTTCCATACTATATATGTCTTTTTTTATTGAAGTATAGTTGACACACACACTATATAGCTTTAAGCTAATTTTAACCTAAATAAATACAATCTTAAATATACACACACAATTTGGGTATATCCGTATTAACCTATAGAAAAGGCAGACAAAAACAGCTTAGTGGTTTAATTTTGGGTGGGAGAATCTTTCTGCATGATTTTAATTTTTTAATATTTTTTAAAAGATTTTATTTATTTATTTGACAGAGAGAGAGAGAACAAGCACAAGCAAGGGGAGCAGCAGAAGGAGAAGAAGTCTCCCCACTGGAGCAGGGAGCCCCGACTCAGGGCTCAATCCCAGGACCCTGGAATCATGACCTGATCCTAAGGCAGACGCTTAACCGACTGAGTCACCCAGGTGCCTGGATTTTAATTTTTTTTAAGGATTTATTTATCTGAGAGATAGCATGTGTGCTCACGAACACAAGCAGGGAGGGGCAGAGGGAGAGGGAGCGAGAGACTCTTAAGCAGGTTCTGTACCCATTGTGGAGCCCAGTGCAGGGCTCCATTGATCTCAAAACCCTGAGATCATGACCTGAGCCAAAAGCAAGAGCTGGACGCTCAACTGACCGTGCCACCCAGGTGCTGCTGCGTGATTTTCATTAGTTTGCGTCCAGGCTCATGTATTACTATCAAAATTAAAATTACTATTAAAAAATTAAAACGCACCCACAAAACCTACAGCAGGTGCTTCTCTGGAGCCTTATAAATTCATTTCCCATTAAAAAACACCCTTCATAGGTGATTTTGTGGGTTGACCATGTTCCACGGTAGTGCCTTATCATATCTCGGTTGAGTACAAAATAGTGAGCTGCTCCTAGCTGGTCATACAAGCTGAGGCGAGTCAGTTCATCTAACAGCTATTTGGCCACCTGCACAACGAGGGGCTTGCACTATGTTGGGATGTGTGGTACCCAAATTCAGTGTTTTTGTTGGCTCCATTGACCATGAGGAAATCTAGGATAAAAAGCGAAGAAGAGTCTATGTTCTTGGTAGAGATGAAAAGGTCTGATTCTGTGAGTAAGAAACAAGGGTTCATTTCACTGAAAAAAAACTGTTGCTTTGACACCCCTGCAGTATATGGGGGTGCAGAGCTGACACCGTCCTAGCCCTCCTCTGCCAAGTATTGTCCATGTTTTTCCTTTGGCAAAAGTGATCTGATTTTATGGAATGTGGAAATAAGAGATCTGATTTCTAGCCAGCTGTGTTGGGCTGCATCTACTCTACAGAGAGTGGATGTAAAAGTTCTCGGTGCTGGGGTGCTCTATGGTAGTGACAGTTGCAGTCCGAAGCTGCCTCGAGGTATCTGGCAGTTTGCAAAGTCATGCCTTTTCTTCAGATCAGTGCGAAAATTGCTACATCGCTTCAGTCTTTGAAGCAAAGTCCTCAGTGACACGCAAGGCTGCTACTTCTTTCAGTGCCTGGACTTGGCACTCGAGTCTCGGGCCCCTCTTGTGCCCAAATTAAAACTAGTGTTTATATAGGGCAATCGCTTTTATGAACATAACATGAGCCACCTTGCTCAGCTTCCGTGCAAACATACAGAGCCCTATGATCTGTTCTCTTTATTGAAAATGACAGAATGCCTCAAAAATAGTGGAGGCCGACAGTTATATAATCCTTCTCACCGACCGTTCTGACCAACTGAAATGCAAAGCCTTCCCCCCCATGCAGGGACGAGGAGCAGAGTCTTAGGAGAAATGATTACGGGTCTCTCTCGGGTCCAGTTGTGGTGTTGTTTCACTCTTAGCTCTATCAGCCAGGTCTCCCCTGTTGTCTCTTCCATATGACACTCACTGTGAGATCTTCTGGCCATTTATTCAAGTCTACTAAATTTATCGTTCCAAGTGTGCTCAAAGTATCTAAATCATAATGCCCTCATTCTGTCAGGCTTGTTTAAAATGCATATTGGTATGTAGGCTTAGTTTATTATTAAAAAAAACATACCTCCCATTTTGCTGTGTCTAATCTAAACAATCCTTAACTGTGTCAAGCCAGGAATTAATTAGTTTTATATTTCTTATGTTAATTTCTCTCACTTTCCCAGTTAATTTCATTGGAAATCTGTTTTATTAGCTTAATAACACTTCTATCCTTCTGTGCTAATGGGAGTTTTCATAAAAAATTCAAGGATTTTATATAGGCCTGAATAAATAGGAAATAATTGAAGGACAGGGCTGATACATGGGACCTCTTTGGGTACCCCGCTTCCGTAACCCCTTCAGGTCCCTGAGTAAAAGTGGCTCTGCCTCATGGGCTGTAACAGCTCGGCCGTGGATAGATTCACTATGGAGGCGGTCATCTGTGCATGACCCAGAGGGTCAGAACAGAAGGCAGGCAAATAGACTATTTCTTTAAAGGCAAAATTTCAAGGGGCTTGACCTATCAAACTGGGGACAATGACTAATGATTTCTATACACAGAAACAAAGCAGATGAACAGCTATTCCCAAAGGTTAGATGCCATCTGTTGAACTCCATTAAACAATCAAATACCAGATGACTCAGAGTCACACTGTTCCTTACGTTCCTTGGGAAAACTTGCGTTCCACGCACCCCCATCCATTAATGCCCCAGCCTCTCAGCTAGGAAGGTCTCTAACCTGAGAGAATGTGTGATTATAAGAAGGAGGCTACTAATTGAGCGAGGTCTAACTTGAGGAGGGCTCTCATAGGCTTGAGTTTAATAATTACCCTTCAGGGGAAAGCACATCATGCAAGGAAAGCTCTAGAAGCAGCAGTGGGGGCATACACATTCCTGAAGAGTTTAGGGGATGTTCCTTAAGATTCACAACATCTTATGGGGACCGTGAAGGATTCACAAAAACAGGTGTGAAGGTCACAAGTCTGGGATGTGCTGCAGTGACCTATTTCATTTTTCAAAACAGTTGTGGTAAAATATACATAACATTCACCATCTTCATCATTTTTTTAAATTTTTTAATTAAAAAAAATTTAGTGGGCTCTACACCCAGCATGGAGCTTGAACTCACAACCCTAAGATCAAGAGTTGTCAGCTATACCAACTGA
Source organism: Ailuropoda melanoleuca (assembly GCF_002007445.2). NCBI lineage: Eukaryota > Metazoa > Chordata > Mammalia > Carnivora > Ursidae > Ailuropoda > Ailuropoda melanoleuca. Next base: position 105,281,093 of record NC_048238.1, on the reverse strand, counting down.
GCCGGCCAGGCGCCCCCCCCACTTTGATCATTTTTAAGTGCCCAGTTCGGTAGCATCAAGCCATCACAGAACTCTTCTTGTACAACTGAAACCCTGTCCCCATCAAACAGTTCCCCATTCCCCACTCGCCAACCCCAAGGAACCACCCTTCTACTTTCTTTCTTTCTTTCTTTAATTTTTTAAATATTTTTTTATTATATTATGTTAGTCACCATAGAGTACATCCCTGGTTTTTGATGTAAAGTTCGATGATTCATTAGTTGCATATAACCCCCAGTGCACCATGCAATACGTGCCCTCCCCACCACCCATCACCACTTTCTGTCTCTATGAATTTGACTATGCACCTCATGTACGTGGAACGATAGAATATTGTCTTTTTGTGATTGGCTCATTTCCCTAGCAGAACGTCCTCAGGCTTCATCTTTGTTGTCGCATGTATCAAAATTGCCTTCCTTTTTAAGACTGAATAATGTCCCACTCTGTGCAATACTATATTCTGCTTACGCATTCTACCCATCAGTGGACACTTGGGATATAATGGCATATTTCTGAATTAAAACCAGCTGATTCCCAGACACTCTCTGGAACTAGGTTGCCAAAACTGTGTGCTAGAGAAAAGTTTCTGGGATACCAGTAAGGTCCTATTCATGACAGTTTAGCTTCCTGAGCAAATAACAAAAGGGGCAAGAAAAGCCAAGTGGCATAATTGCTATTTGGTTGAAAGTAGGAATATGGCATTCTTTTAATGCATTTTCTTGGGTACTTGTAGTTTTGATAATTATCTTTTTTTTTTTTTTAACCAGAGGGATAACCATTAGTTTAAAATAAACAAAATTCCAACAGCACAGGTTCTCTCTCTTTTTTTAAGATTTTATTTATTTGTTTATTTGGGAGAAAGATCACACAAGCAGAGCGGAGAGGCAGAGGGAGAAGCAGACTCCCTGCTGAGCAGGGAGCCCCACGTGGGGCTCAATCCCAGGACCCTGAGATCATGACCTGAGCCAAAAGCAGATGCTTTTGAGCCGCCCCGGTGCTCAGCACAGGTTCTCTCTTAAAACACCTGAGACACTTAATAACTTCATACTTCTGATGATGTAAATTTCATAAGGTCGCGTGGAAGTTTACCTTGTAAAGATGTAGAAAATTCTGTAGGCTTTTGGTATATTATGGGAGAAAGTGGTGCTTTAGTAGCATTATAATGAATATTTCATAGTTTTCAAAATAGCTTATGTTTTAAAATACAGCGTTCATTTTCTTAAAAAGATCTTTTAGAAACTTTGGAAATAGCCCAAAAAAGTTCATAGCAGGCTAGTGCGAGAATTTGCAGCTTGCTGTAGCATCATGTTCTGGCATTTGATGCCCTTTCTTAATCCCCTTATTATTTTCTCTCTCATCTATATTTCTTTTTTTTTTCCTTAAAGATTTTATTTATTTATTTATTTGGGAGGGGAGTGCATGCACAAGCAGGGGGAGGGGCAGAGGGAGAGAGAGAATCCCAAGCAGATTCCAGGCTGAGCACAGAGTCTGATGTGAGGCTTGATCTCACAACCCTGAGATCATGACCTGAGCTGAAACCAAGAGTTGGACGCTTAACCTACTGAGTCACTCAGGCACCTCTCTCATCTATATTTCTCACTCTCCTTTTGAAGTCAAGTTTCCCCCTTTTCCATCTTCTTTACTCACCCGTTCCTTAGCCTGTCCTGGACCAGCAGGCATCCTCCTAACCAGCGCTCGGCCCCACTGATGGCTCTGAGAGAAAGAGCAGATACCAGGGCATTGTGACATCCGGCTAAAAGATGCTTACACTCCCTCACCCGTGCAAGTGGATACATCAGAATTGCCCGGAAACATATTTACGATGAAGTATTATAGACGAAGGTCACACAGATGGAATGTTCTGCCAACAAAAGCAAATTTCAGGTAGTTATTTTGTTCTAGAAGGTTAATTACTGGTTTGGATTTTAAGGCATTTACTATACTAAATAATGTAAACACTTAGTGGCGTTAAAAATTTCACCCTATTACAGACATACGTCTGAAAGGCAAATGTTTTCAGTGAGGCTTTTCCTTGGGATCTTTTCCTCCTCGAACCTCATGGATCTTTAGATTTCTCCATGACCTTAATTGCAATCTCTACTAAACTTTGGATTATGCTGCATCCGTGCTGATAATCATGTGACCATGAATGTAAAGAGCATGAGAGCAGTTCCCCATGTTGTAGCCACACAGACTCGGCTATATTAGGTGAAGCCGAGTCACCAAAATCCTAAGCTGCTGAGATGAAAGAAAGAGCTGCCACTGGTCTTGTCCCTCTATCTCTCTGCGTCTCTGTCTCTGTCTCATGCCCCTGCCCCCTGCCCTCCCAGCACACACAGGGCTTCTTGCCACTTAAGGTCCTTCTCCTCTTTTGACCTCACTTTCTCTTTCTGTAAAATGAGGGAGACTGAATGATCTCTGAGACCCTGTCCTGCCCTAACATTTTTTGTTTCAAAGCCTATGAATAAATATGACACTAATATCCACATTGCTACTTCCCTTTTAAAATGACCTATACTCTGGAAAAGAGAGTCTGATGAATGTTGTAAAAATCACTTCCTGGAAATGAGATGAGGCATTTTCATAATGAATATGATTTCATGAACCTAGCTTTTAAAGAAGCAATTTGCTTGCCTGGTTGCCAAATTGAAGATTATCATTGTGATAAGGAAATTAGTGGTTAACATTTATGGCCATTTAAAAAATCCACTTCACACTGATAAGTTTTCCCACATAGCCTAGAGAATTCCATTAAAGGGTTAGATTTCTGTTGTACAGATGAATATCTTAAAGGTGAAATACAAGTGAATTGAGATAGCTCATGTACTTAAATTTAAATGTGTCATATGTCTATAGGTACTGAGCACACCATAAAGCTGGCTTTGAATGTTTCATGTGCTTTTAAAGAGTGACATGGAGATTATATTTGTGAGCTAAAAAGGTTTATTTAAGTGGTTAATGAGGACACTCACCTCCCTAAAATAAAGCACATCTAAAAATATGTTTATCTTTCTGACCCCAAACCAATGAAAAGTCCTGCTTATTTACTTGCTACATCAAGTATGATCCATAGCTTTATAAGCAGACCAAGATTAATGGTAGGAGTTTCTGTAACCAAGATACTAAACTATTGATTTGGGAAGACATGTCATGCCTCTGATTTTATTTTCAAAATATCTCTGAGCATAAGCACCATTAAACAAATAAAATGCAATGAAATGTGGGCTCTGCTAAGTCATCTTGTCCTCAAACTTCCATTCGTCACAGAAACTGGGAAGTATAGAAAGCTCCAGACACTGGAAAAGCGAATTGTCATGATGGCGGGTGGCTCTTTCTTTGTGGTCTTCAAAGGGCACCACTGCCTCGCAAAGAAAACGCTGTAAAATGAGTCTGTCCCGTGAGTCTGAAGTGATGCAATAGAGGCCTGATCTTACAAGTCATAATATTGCTCTTGACTTTTAAATTTTAATGCCTGTATGAGCATCTTGAAAATGCATCTTTGTTTTGTGGGATTTAGGCTTTTGGGTAAATCCTGATGTATGTAACACCTCTGAGCTGGGTTTTGAAGGTTTGAGAAAGTCCTTTTTTTAAGATTTTATTTTTAAGTAATCTCTACACCCAACGTGGGGCTCAAAGTCACAACCCTGAGATCAAGAGTCACACGCTCCACTGACTGCACCAGCCAGGCGCCCCGAGAAAGCATTTTTTATATTTATTTTTTTAATAATTCCTTTCCTTTTCTCCTTCTGCTCTTACATAGTCAGATACTAAATATTGGAAAAGAAACAAAAATTCATAAAATATGACTCGGTAGCTTAAAAGAAGGGATAAAAGATAAAAGGGAAAAAGCATGAAAACAAAGCCATCTAGGTCTGAACTAAAATTGCAGATCATGGTAGTCTCCCCCTCTGCTAAGGGTATGATGCCAAAATTGTTTCCAAGAGGCCTAGCAGCCACTAGGAAAAGAGAATCGGTATGCTGTAAAAGCCACAATGCCTGCGAAGTACACACATAGCGATTATACAATGGATGTATAATTATTCTTGGTTGAGAGGCCAGGAAGTTTCCCCAGGCATCCCTGTAAACAGTGGCACTGGTAGTACAATGATGAAGGTCTCGAACACGGTCTTTTCTATGTAATATTGAATTCCACTGGGCTATTGCTTAACACGGCTCTTAATAGAAGTTAACGGTGAGGGGGCGCCTGGCTGGCTCCGTCGGTGGAGCGTACGGCTCCTCTTCTCGGGCGATAAATTCAAGCCCCACGGTTGGTATAGAGATTACTTTTTTAAAAAAATCCTAAAAAAACAAACAGAAATAAAAAAAGAAGTTAATGGTGTGGTGGTATACCAAAGCATAATCTAGAAAAAGTCATTCGGCTAGAGGGCCAGTATGATTCAATCTATGTGCCTGACCCCTGTTGACAAGCCTGAATCAAAGGCTGTATTGGAAGAGTAGACAGATCATGTCTTCTCCTAGCCTTTCTCCCATTTGAGGAGCTGTTTTTTTTAACTCCGCTTTTGACAAAGATTGAGCGACACAGAGCTAGGGATTGTTCTCCTGGTAAACTGTTACAACTCTGCCACTTTGTGCTGCAGGGGAATCTACGTACAGCCAGACCTACATGTTTTTATAGACATGAGGGCTGAGAATAAGGTAACCATCCTTTTCTTGAAAGCTGAGGAATGACGAGATGAAGGCTCGGCTGAAGTAGGTTATAAAACAGAAGTTATAATGAGTGAAGATTAATTGACTACTTACTTTTGTCGGGCTTTGTTTCTGGTGCTTTATATGCAGGATCTCATTTAATTGGCACATCAAACAATATTATACCCATTTTCCATATGGACAGATTGAAGAGCAGAGAGGCTAAGAAATTTGCCCAACATCACACAACTAGAAAGTGATGAAGCCAGGATTTACAACTAGCTGGTTATCGCTCCAGAGTCCACATTTTTTTTTAACCACCATAATATATTGCCTCCTCATGGGAGAGCATTTCTCTTTACCCCAAAATCATATCTTGAAAAGGAGCTGAGGGTCACGAAGCTACAAAGCATTGCATGAAGACAACTCAGCTGACCTGCTGATTGGATCCCCCACGTAGAACAGTGCAGGTACTCCCAAATGCCACGATCCCCCTTGGCCTGGCCAGCGGGCCAGCAACTGAAATCATGTGACCTAGATTTGAGTCCTTCTGATGCAGCCTTGAGTCAGTTTGGCTCAGTTTCCCCAACTGTACAACAAGGGTTTTGAACTAGAATTGCGGGGGGAGTCTAACCAGGGGAGCAGAGTACTATCACGTGGGCAGCTTTCCCAACACATTGCTCAGGCCCTGCCCCAAACGTGCTGAACCCCCACTAGGGCTAGGTGCTGTGCGGGCCATAGAGCAAACTGTTCCAAGACCGGCTTCCCCCTTGCGAAGGTCTCTATGGCGTGGTGCATAAAGAAACAGTTCGGCCTAGGCAGAGGTTTTCGTGGTGTTTGAGGCTAGAGGTGCATGTCTGAATCCAGCTCCATCTACAACAGCAGCAGTACTGTCACTCTTTCATGGTAAAGGACACTGGAAAATGGGCCCTGGGGCAAGCTGAGGATCGGTGGCGAAACAGAACCTGTCAGGACCCAGGACAGGCTGCTGAAGTAAAGCAAACGCCCAGCGTTGACTACTAGAGTGAGCAAAGCCTGAGTAGCTGCAGGGAGTTTGCGGGCAGGTCCAGCCAGGTTAGGAATCCCAACAAAGCCGTGAGGAATCAGGACAGGGCCACTGACTGCAGTCTCGGGTACTTGCTTGAAATCCCAGATTTGTGATTTCCCAGCTGTGTCACCCTGGGCAAATTTATCTGACTTCCCTGAGCTTCGATTTCTGCAATTGCATTATGGAGATGGATCGTAGTGGACTCATGGGACTTGATTTTGGTTGTGTTGTGTTTTCATTAACATTTATTGTGTCCCTTCTACTTGCCAGGTGTTATTGTAAGTGCTTGACATGTGTTATTTTATTTCATCTTGACCAAACCCCAGAGAACACGTCACCTAGGTCGCACGCAGTCAGCCAGCCTGGGTCCATTCCGTTGGATTCCAGAGGCCACACTTCACCTCACTGCCCTCTCCCCCTCTGCCTAGCCTGGACAACAGCCCCAAATGGACAGAAGCTACTAAATTTCTTCTTTACAAGCTAAGTCCATTAAATCCTCTCCATTATGAAAATGGCTTCTCTGGTTCCAGAAAGTGCTTTTTATAAGATTCATTAAACTCCCTTTCCCCATGTACATGTCATTTTATGAGGGTGGCAGAAATATAGCTATTAGTGCCATGGGTTTTCATAGACTCATAGAATAACAATGCTAGAGCTATCAAGGCCCCAAGGCATTGTTTAGTCTAGTCCTCTCATTTTACACATGGGGAAACTGAGGCTCCGAGTAGATAAGTGGTTTAACCATGAAAAGCCACCAAGCTTGTGATTGAATCTGAATAAAAGCCCACGTCCCCTGACTCCTAAGTCAGCGTTTACTTTCTCACTCGCTATCAGCATGCAACTTTGCAAGCAGGTACCGCTGGTGACTCATTGATGCATTTCTTTATTCTGGAGATATGTATTCATGTGGCACCTGGGTGGCTCAGTCAGTGAAGCGTCTGCCTTTGGCTCGGGTCATGATTCCAGGGTCTTAGGATCAAGTCCTACATGGGGCTCCCTGCTCAGTGGGGAGTCTGCTTTTCTCTCTGCATGCTGCTCCCCCTATTCATGATTGCTCTCTCAAATAAATAACTAAAATATTTTTCTTAGGAGAAGGAGATGTGTATTGAGCAGTTATTTATTGTGCCAAGCACTGTGCAAAGTCCAAGGGTGAGAATAAATAAGCAGGAGGTTGCACTTGGCTCAGACCACCCCTCGCCACTCTGGCTGGGATGAGCTGGGAAGGGGGGAGCACAGGGAACCGTGCAAAGCAGCAGTGCTTGACCTTGTCCACACACTAGAATTACCCCGGAATCTCTTAAAAATGCCAGCGCCAACGATGTTCAGGGACCCACCCTAGACAAGCTGATTAAGAATCTGCGGTAGGGCCTGGGCTTGTGTGGTGCCCCGGGGGGCTGTGAGTTGCCCCTCGGGTGAGTAACCACTACTCTAAGTGCATGTTCTAACGGTAATCCTGAAGAGTGTACAAAGAACGGCGCTCCCGTACGATGCTAAGGCTTAGCAGGACATTGCTGTTACAGGTGAAAAAAAGCCTGACTGGAGGGGCAGTGGCTCCAGGGACAACTGAACGAGATCACATATAGCTGGAGCTCACAGCTTAGCACTCTCATGAGCCGGTCCAGCCGCACTGCAGGGTAGCGGGTGCATTCTCATTCCTTATGCTGAGAGGTTTCTTTGAAATTTCTGAAGCACCTGTTGGTGCCAAGCACTAACCTAGGCGAGGCACTTCCACATAGGAGTGCGTTAGACCCTTACATGACTGGGAGGTAGGTGCTGTTACTATGCCCGCATTTCAATTGAAGAAACTGAGACTCAAGCTGATGAATTTTTTGAAGACCACAGAGGAAGCAGCCGAAGCAAGATTTCAAGTTACGCCTCCTGACTCTAGGACCCTTTTCCACCATGTCATGTTGCAACGGAAAAGCTCTTTTATAAGATAAACAGACTGTCAGTCCTATGTCATGTAAATTGTCAGGATGTTGGGGTGCCTGGGTGGCTCAGTTAAGCATCTGCCTTTAGCTCAAGTCATGATGTCAGGGTCCTGGGATTGAGCCCTGTGCTGGTCTTCTTGCTCAGTGGGGAGTCTGCTTCTCCTCCTCCCTCTGCCCCTCCCCCTGCTCATGTGTGCGCTCTCTCTCTCACATTAATAAAGTCTTTCAAAAAATAAATAGTCAGGATGCTGATCAATAACCTGTTCCACTGGTCTCTTGCCCACCCCGGTTCTGTTCTCTCTCATCTTCCCTGTCTGCTTCTAGTACATCTTCCTGCCAAAGCAGTCACAGGTGCTGTCGTGAAAGACAGAAAGAAGGAAGACACTTGCCATTCAGCCCTCTCCCAGGAGGTATGAACATGTCATCTCTTAGGATCTTGAAATCACTTCCCATAATGAGTTTTGCCAGAGAACAGGCACAAAGAATTGTGTCTTATTCTTAGCACATATTCTCAGCACGCCTTTTAATGACTCCCGTGGAACCAGTTCCGTGCATGCTGTGTTTCTGTCTATACTGAACATTAGCAAGCGCAAACATTCTCCACAATGGCTTGAAATTAGCAAGGCAGTGTTGAATACATTTCTGCTCTTTTGTTGTTGAAAGCTAAAATATGTATTTACTTTCTTCCAAAGTAACCAAAAATTTCAGACTACACTGTGCCTGTCTGTTTTGGCTGCATTTAAGATCGAAAGGAAAGCACACCAGTCGATATAGTATGTGCTGTGTATGTACTATGTAGATTGGAGCCCTGGCCTGCAAGTATTTCCATCTCCTTCTTGAAGGTGGTACGAAGAATGATGGAAGTATTTTTATTTTATCTGTTGGCAGCCCAGTCCCACGTCCAACGTGCTCACGAAAGTCTCTGCAAAGGAAAAGCCAGCGTAGGGTGTCAGAAGAAATAAAAGGCGAACCAGATTTAAGCTGGGGATTTTTATGGGGATTGCGAGGGAAAAGTAAATGTCACAATGCTGCCTGCAAGATGCTACCACTTGCGTGCCAGCTTCCCTTCCCAGCGTGACTTACCAGCAGAATTGAGTAGCCGCTGAATGAGAAGCTTTTTAGAATAAAACATGCTCAGATGCACAGTGGCTCCCAAGACATTCGTCCCTGAATGAGGACAGACCCAGTTTTGCGACATCCATAGTTGATACTCCACTGTTGACTTTGGGGGGCAGTGGCTCATAAGTCTGCCATATCCCCTAGAGTCACTCCTGCTAGGCAGGGGTAGGGTGGGTGGGATGCAGTCCTCATCATCCCCAAACTCCTTGGAACAAACAACCACTATCCTTTCCTGCTCTTCCCGGGCCGAAGGAGGAGGCCGTGGTGCTCTGGTTGCCAGAATAAATTTGAGAGTCCAGTGGCTCTTCCAAAGCTCTCACTCAAGCCCGAGCAGATAAGGGATCAAAATAATGTGGAGTTTTCTCTCCCTTTTCTAGTGACTGTGTTCAGGCCTGGTTTTAGTATTCTGTTCACAGCTTATGAGCATCATCGAGCATGTGGCTTTTATAAGTGTTGCATTGATACAAATGCTGTACAGACATGCTCGGTAGGACCGCAGCAAGGGCAATACGCAAGTTGCTAAAAACCCTTACCAGAAAATGACAAGATGGGGTGCATCTTTCCAGACCCGCACAGGACCTGCGCTCTGTGGCCTCCTTCAGACATTCAATGACTGTCTCGATCGCAGCAAGGCTTTCGGGGGCAGGGGGGCACGGACCTGATCTCAGGCACTTGGGGGAGAACAGCTCTCATGTCTCCTGTGAAATGAGTCTCTCCCGCGGTCATACATGTCCCTGGGCAAGAGGAAACGAGGAAGAGCAAATGCTCTGTGCCAGTCAAAGCCCGCGGGATCTCGCACGTGGGGCAGACCGGCGCTCCCGAGAGAGGCACACGGTGCTCGCTGCCGCTGCTGCCCCTGCTCCCAGCAGCACGGATGCCTGGGCTCCTGGCACTGGCAGAATATTTCTTGGGCATAAAAGGCTGCCAGGCCAGGGCTGAGTGCCATGGTAAGAGAGGAGAGAAATGCACCAATGAAGGGAATTTCTCTTTCCTTTTCTCAGAACCCTGAACTAAAAATAAAACAGAGGACACTCTGAACTACTACAAATAGAAACCAGCACAGGGGGAAAACACCCACAGCCCTCCCCCCCACACTGACAGGGTGGCTGTGAACGTGGCATGAATTAATGCATGCAGAGCACTTCAAATGCTGTATGACACAAACTAAGGGCTATATGATTGTTATTATTATTACTTATATTAGGATGGGCCCACGTCCATATTGGATCCCTCAAAGGACTAAAACACACGGAGTTGCTCAAGATACTTGCTTCCGGGGCGCCTGGGTGGCACAGCGGTTAAGCGTCTGCCTTCGGCTCAGGGCGTGATCCCGGCGTTATGGGATCGAGCCCCCACATCAGGCTCCTCTGTTATGAGCCTGCTTCTTCCTCTCCCACTCCCCCTGCTTGTGTTCCCTCTCTCTCTGGCTGTCTCTATCTCTGTCGAATAAATAAATAAAATCTTTAAAAAAAAAAAAAGATACTTGCTTCCGTCAAGTCTTGACAAGAATAGAGCAAGTTGTTGTAAGGCACTCACCTTCGCACATCAAAACCAATACAAACAGAAATGGAAGAAAAAATGGAAGCAATTAGGATCTTGCTAACTAAGCACAGGAAACAAAGAGAAAGGATTCAGCCATATATTTTTTTTAAGATTTTATTCATTTGACAGAGAGAGACAGCCAGCGAGAGAGGGAACACAAGCAGGAGGAGTGGGAGAGGAAGAAGCAGGCTCTTTTTAGAAGAGCCCGACGTGGGGCTCGATCCCAGAACTCCAGGATCACACCCTGAGCCGAAGGCAGACACTTAACGACTGAGCCACCCAGGCGCCCCGGATTCAGCCATATTCTAAGCAGAATCCCTCATCAGAAGCTGCTCTCGGTTGACCAAATAACATCACCAGCCAGACTTCAGAAAACCTTTTGAGAACCCCCCCACCTCCCCCCACATCTTGAATCTTAGGAGTTTGGGGAACAGCTGTGTAATTACAGAGCTGAAAGGACCCCAGGTTTCTAGAAATGTGAAATTTCAAGTGCGAAATTATTTTCCTGTCTGCTTACCTTCTACTGGGGGTCAGAAGCCCCCCACCCCCCCATCCCCGTTGTAGTTAGTATGGTAGTCAGGCTGTCTATGTTTATTCGGCACAACTTCGACTGAACCTTCCTTGTTCACCATCTGGGTTCGGGAGATGATGTCTGGAGCTGTAATTTGTGAATGGGCCGCATCCGCCAGGGTACTTCTCACACATAAGCGTAATTCATCGCCCTGTCAATTTTCTCTTCATGTCATCACGCTGGAGACCTAGTTAGAATCCTGCAACGTGAGAGCCGGAGGGGGCATTGAGATCAACGCGTCCAGCCTCCTCATTTTACACTCACAGCTGATAGCTCCATTCCAATTTGTCATCAGCATCGCTCCTGGCATGACCGGGGCTGTGAACACTGGGAAAACGGGACCTGTTCCTCTTCCCCACATTCTCAGACAGGCCAAGGTCATAGCCCCCCTCCCCCAGCCAGCCTCACACACAGTTTTCACTGTTTCCTTTCTGCTGCTGTGTGAGGCGGCTTATAAAGCCCCAGCCCTTTGCTGCAGAGGGAAGAACAAAACCCTGGCCTCCCAGCAGTGGGGAGATTTATAAGAGCTCGAGGAAGGTCAAAAGGGTAAATTGTCCTGTGACTTGTATATAATCGGCATCTTTCCAGTGTACTCCAGGATGAGGCTGATTACAGGGAAGGCAGAGGTAAAGCAAAAGGAGCATAAGTAATCACAGAACACGAAGCTTTGAGCAGGTGATGGTCCTCATCTTTCAGTCTTTACACGGCTTTCTGCTAAACCTTTTTCGGAAGAGCATTTAGGAAGAACAAACGTTAAAGATCCTTTCCAGATTTGTTTAAAAGTAGGAATCGGAAATAACTGGATATTGTGTGAGATTTTCTTTATTTTTAGTCAAGAAAGAATAGGCCCATAAATTGGAGGACATGGTTCCAAACGGAGAGCCATAATTACTGAGGAGTCACTTCTGTTCAGAAGCAGCAGCGAAGGCTTCAGGGAGGAGATGCAACTTGTATACCTCTTCTCCCCTCTTCCTGTTTCATTCTCTGTTGTTTCCTTTCACACAGGACTTCGAGAATGTGGTTATATTTAGGTAAAATTAGGATAAGTGTATCTTTCCACTCTCCTACACCCATGCATGGAAATCTCAAGTGCCCATTGCATCCTGGGAACTTTTGGTCTCTAGCTCCCCCCCACCCCCCACCGTAGTGCTCAGTGTATCTCACTGCCAGTGCCCCCTGGGGCCCAGTAAGCTCTGTGTTATTTACCACTCTGTGCCCGGCACCATTCGTAGAGCCCAGTACAGAGCAGGGAGGTGCCCAGTCAGCTGCACAAATGATGGATTATGGCCCCGGTTCTTTGGAGAACTATGTGGCTGTGATTTCAAGTGGAACTGGGAAGAGTATATTCTTAGGAGTATTTTCCCACACCCCCTGGACCTTTATTTATTTATTTATTTTGTAAGTAGGCTCCATGCCCAACGTGGGGCTTGAACTCACGACCCTGAGATCAAGAGTTGGGCGTTCTACCGACTGAGCCAGCCAGGTGCCCCACCCTGTTGACCTTTATAAGGGTCATTGCCTGTCTGCCCCATCCATTCAGGCTTCCCGTACCGAGTATGCTGTCGTCACTTGGATAATGGTGTAAAGGCATAATGAATACATTACAGAAACCACTTAGCAAAGCAACCATTTTTAGGTTTTAGGATCACTCCTTTCAATATAAAATAACACGGCCCTTTCAAGTAACAAAATTGAGAAAGGATCAAATGTAAGTCATAACTCAATTATACTTCTCTACTTGAATGCTTTCCAGCGATTGCCATGTGTAAGACATGACTGACATCCAGATTGTATTGACCTTCCACCTAAAAATAATCCTAGATTTATAATAAACTCACACATTACAGGGTTCCCATAGTCCCTGTAGGATTTATATGCTCATACAGTCACCACATGTCCATATTAAAGGATAGATGCCAGCTAATATTCAGGATATGGAGGAACTGTTAGCACACTCATTCATTAGGGCATTTATAGATATTCTTGTTGGAAGTGCAGCCATCTCTTTGAAGCAAGTCATTTATCTACAAAAGCCTTCAGTGCATATGAAGATGTGAAATTCTGCTTCTCATAGGTAATTTGGAATTCCATATAAATAGGGACATGGGTTTAGTAAATTCTTTTTATGCCAAAACTTCGGGTAAATCAATGTGAACATCTCATATGATGTAAACATACAAGATTCTAGAAGGATTTGACCCCCTCTAATTCCTTACCCTCTTTTCTCATTAGGACTTCCCTACCCTCTAGTTTCAGTTGCTCTGGCTCCTGCTTTGACTTCCACATTATTTTTCCCACCTCTGGTTTCTCCCTACCCTGGTCCATTATCCCCAAAGTGACTTTTCTAAATATAGGTTGGATCACGTTACTGCCTTGCTCAAACTCACAAGGCCTTCAGTCTCCTTAGCATGACATTCGAAGTCCTGCCTGGTTTGACTTGCCCACCTGATCTGCCGCATCCTTGCCTTTCTCCCCTTCAATCCTGTCCCGTAGTTAGTTACGCCGGATGTCTCACCATGACCACAAGATATCCTGCGCTTGCCCAGGTCTGTGCCTTTGCACCTGGTGTTCCCTTCCCACCTTTTGCAGCCAACACAGTGTCCCTCGCCCTTCTGGGTCCAGCTCGAGGATAACTTCTGCTAGGTCTTCCTGCCCAGACCGAGTTAGTGGATGCCTCCCCTCCATCTAGTCTCAACGCCCACGCTCTGTGTCCTTCTAGTGCGGCATTTCCAACTCTGCGTTAGCATTCGTTTATGCACCTCTTGATGGGGAACTCTTGGAGAATTAGAGCTGGAGTTCTGTGCAGTGTGTAATAAATGTTTGTTACATGAATGAATGAATGAATGAATGAGTTAATGAGTTAATTATTTCCCCCACCATGGACATTAGTCAGCGTTCAAAACAGCCCATTTCCACTTGGGAATCCCTTTATTTCCATATAGTGTACTGAGGCCTCTTAAGTTTACCAGAGGTCTGGGAAAAGGAAATGTAATGGGAAAGTATTTTTAAGTAGACATATGTGAGCATTACCTTAAACCTTTTAAAGACAGAAGTTATACTCTGGAAAACACTGTAAATGAGAATGTGGGAAAATGGTTTGCTGTTTAATAGCTAGGGATGAAAAGTTATTTTCTTTCCCTTTTTTTTTTTAATCTCTAGGCCCAATGTGGGGCTTGAACTCACGGCCCTGAGATCAAGAGTCATATGCTCTACAGACTGAGCCAGCCAGCTGCCCCCAAAATTTCTTTTCTTTAACCCTGGGAACATCAAAGTGATAACCCATACTTCAAACGCCCCTCCCACCTGCTTTTGCCAGTGTTTACCTTGTGAAAAAGAGCCATCAAGTAGTTTCATCCAGACTTCTGGTCTCTAAGAAGTACAAAGGAAATATTTTCATTTTCATTATTCTTGATTTTCATAATTTTATGAAGATCAGATGAGATTTACAAATGTAGCACGGTTTAAAAATAAATTGCTTGCTTTGGGTAAAAATTATTTGTTCACTTTACAAAACTCGAAACTTCTTCATCCAAAACTTAATTTACAGGTTTACTTTAGTATAATTTAAATCATGGAACAATTTGTAAAGTAAGTCATAGAATTGTGTGTTTTAAATTTTTTTAATGATTTTTTTTTTGGATGCCTGGCTGGCTCAGTCAAAAAAGCATGCGACTCTTTATCTTGGGATCGTGAATTCGAGCCCCACATTGGTGTAGAGATTACTAAAAAAAATAAATAAACTTGAAAAATATTTCATTTTTAAGTAATCTCTACATCCAACGTGGGGCTCAAACTCACAACCCTGAGATCAAGAGTCCCATGTTCCACTGACCAAGCCAGCCAGATGCCCCAGAATTGCGGGTTTTTTTAGATCGAAAAAGGTCTTCAGACCATTTTTGTCCAGTGTAGATGACAGGTTTGAGGAGACTTTGATGTCATTACTACTTAGAGGAAAAAAAAAAAAAAACATTGGCAATGTAAGAGATTTATGTTATAAAAAAAAAATCCACACAGAGTTTTTAATCTACCAGTTCTAGGGATAACCAAAATACACGTAAAGAATTCTTGATTTGTCTATTTAGGAATTAAGCTGGAGTGCCTGGGTGTCTCAGTCAGTTGGGTGTCCGACTCTTGATTTCAGCTCAGGTTTGTAAGATCTCAGGGTTGTAAGATCAAGCCCGGCGTTGGGCTCTGCACCAAGCAGGGAGCCTGCTTAAGATTCTCTTCTCTGCTCCTCCCACCACCCCACCCCTTGTTCTGTTCAGGCCCATACTGGCATACTCTCTGGCTCTCTCTAAAAAAATGGAGAGGAAGAAGAATTAAGCCAGAGACCTATGCACTTATTTACCAATCAGTCTTTAAGTTTTATTTCTTTTTTTTTATTTTAATGATTTTTTTATTATATTATGTTAATCACCATACAGTACATCCCCGGATTCCGATGTAAAGTTCGATGCTTCATTAGTTGCGTATAACACCCAGTGCACCATGCAATTCGTGCCCTCCTTACTACCCATCACCAGACTATCCCATTCCCCCACCCCCCTCCTCTCTGAAGTCTTCAGTTTGTTTCTCATAGTCCATAGTCTCTCATGTTTCATTCCCCCTTCTGATTACCCCCTTTCTTTTATCCCTTTCTTCCCCTACCGATCATCCTAGTTCTTATGTTCCATAGATGAGAGAAATCATATGATAATTGTCTTTCTCTGCTTGACTTATTTCACTTAGCATTATCTCCTCCAGTGCCGTCCATGTTGCAGCAAATGTTGAGAATTCGTTCTTTCTGATAGCTGAGTAATATTCCATTGTATATATGGACCACAGCTTCTTAATCCAGTCATCTGTTGAAGGGCATCTCGGCTCCTTCCATGATTTGGCTATTGTGGACAATGCAGCTATGAACATTGGGGTGCATATGGCCCTTCTCTTTACTACGTCTGTATCTTTGGGGTAAACACCCAGTAGTGCAATGGCTGGGTCATAGGGTAGTTCAATTTTTAACTTTTTAAGGGACCTCCACACTGTTTTCCAGAGTGGCTGTACCAACTTGCATTCCCACCAACAATGTAGGAGGGATCCCCTTTCTCCACATCCTCTCCAACAATTGTTGTTTCTTGCCTTGTCTATCTTTGCCATTCTAACTGGCGTAAGGTGGTATCTCAGTGTGGTTTTGATTTGAATTTCCCTGATGGCTAATGATTTTGAACATTTTTTCATGTGTCTGTTAGCCATTTGTATGTCTTCATTGGAAAAGTGTCTGTTCATATCTTCTGCCCATTTTATGATTTGTTTATTTGTTTCTCGTGTATTGAGTTTGAGAAGTTCTTTGTAGATCTTGGATACCAGTCCTTTATCTGTGGTGTCCTTTGCAAATATATTCTCCCATTCCGTGGGCTGTCTCTTAGTTTTTTTGACTGTTTCCTTGGCTGTGCAGAAGCTCTTTATCCTGATAAAGTCCCATAAGTTCATTTTATCTTTTATTTCTCTTGCCTTTGGAGATGTGTCGTGAAAAAGGTTGCTCTGGCCGATGTCATAGAAGTTGTTGCCTATGTTCTCCTCTAGAATTTTGATGGATTCCTGTCTCACATTGAGGTCTTTCATCCATTTGGAGTTTATTTTTGTGTATGGTGTGAGAGAGTGGTCAAGTTTCATTCTTTTGCATGTAGCTGTCCAATTTTCCCAGCACCATTTATTGAAGAGACTGTCTTTTTTCCACCGGATGTTTTTTCCTGCTTTATCAAAGATTAGTTGCCCAAAGAGCCGAGGGTCCATTTCTGGGTTCTCTATTCTGTTCCATTGGTCGATGTGTCTGTTTTTGTGCCAGTACCATGCTGTCTTTGTGATCACAGCTTTGTAGTACAGCTCGAAATCCGGCATTGTGATGCCCCCAGCTTTGTTTTTCCTTTTCAACAGTTCCTTGGAGATTCGGGGCCTTTTCTGGTTCCATACAAATTTAAGGACTATTTGTTCCAGTTCTTTGAAAAATGTCCTCGGTATTTTGATCGGGATAGCATTGAAAGTGTAGATTGCTCTGGGTAGTATGGACATTTTAACTATGTTAATTCTTCCAATCCATGAGCATGGAATATTTTTCCATCTTTTTATGTCTTCCTCAATATCTTTCAAAAGTGATCTATAGTTTCTAGCATATAGGTCCTTTACGTCTCTGGTTAAGTTAATTCCAAGGTAACGCATGGTTTTTGGTGTTATTGTAAATGGGATGGATTCCCTAATTTCTCTTTCTTCAGTCTCGTTATTCGTGTATAGAAATGCAACTGATTTCTGGGCATTGATTTTGTATCCTGCCACCTTACTGAATTGTTCTATAACTTCTAATAGTTTGGGAGTGGATTCCTTTGGGTTTTCCATATAGAGTATCATGTCATCTGCAAAGAGAGACAGTTTGACTTCTTCTTTGCCGATTTGGATACCTTTGATCCCTTTTTGTCTTCTGATTGCTGTTGCAAGGACTTCTAGTACTATGTTGAATAATAGTGGCGAGAGTGGGCATCCTTGTCGTGTTCCTGATCTTAAGGGAAAGGCTTCCAGCTTTTCCCCATTGAGAATAATGCTTGCAGTAGGCTTTTCATAGATGGCTTTTATGAGATTGAGAAATGTACCCTCTATTCCTACACTCTGAAGGGTTTTAATCAGGAAAGGATGCTGTATTTTGTCAAATGCTTTTTCTGCATCAATTGAGAGGATCATATGGTTCTTGAGTCTTTTCTTGTTGATATGATGTATCACATTGATTGATTTGCGAGTGTTGAACCATGCTTGCATCCCAGGTATGAATCCCACTTGGTCATGATGGATAATCCTTTTAATGTACTGTTGGATTCTATTAGCAAGGATCTTGTTGAGGATTTTGGCATCCATATTCATTAGAGAAATCGGTCTGTAATTCTCCTTTTTGAGGGGGTCTTTGCCTGGTTTGGGGATCAAGGTAATATTAGCCTCATAGAATGAGTTTGGTAGCTTTCCTTCTGTTTCTATTTTTTGAAATAGCTTTAGGAGAATAGGTATTATTTCTTCTTTGAATGTTTGGTAGAATTCCCCAGGAAAACCGTCTGGGCCTGGAGTTTTATTATTTGGAAGGTTGTTTATCACTGACTCAATTTCTTCATAGTTAATTGGCCTATTTAAGAAATCTATTTCTTCCTGTTTCAGTCTTGGTAGTTTATAGGTTTCCAGGAAGGCCTCCATCTCTTCCAGATTGTTTAGTTTTTTGGCATATAGCTGTTGATAAAAGTTTCTAATAATCCTTGCAATTTCAATGGTGCTGGTCGTGACCTCTCCCTTTTCAGTCATAATTTTAATAATCTCAGTCCTTTCTCTTTGTTTTTGGACAAGTTTTGCCAGTGGTCTATCAATTTTATGGATTCTCTCAAAGAACCAGCTTCTAGTCCTGTTGATCTGCTCTACTGTGGTTCTGGTCTCTAATTCATTGATTTCTGCTCTAATCTTGGTCAACTCCTTCCTTGTCAGTGGGTTAGGCCTGTCCCTCTGTTGCTGTTCCAGTTTCTTGAGGTGAGAATATAGAAACTGCATTTTAGATTTTTCTATTCTTTTGAGTGAGGCTTGGATGGCTATGTATTTCCCCCTTAGGACTGCCTTTGCAGTATCCCATAGGTTTTGGACCGTTGTGTATTCATTCTCGTTGGTCTCCATAAATTGTTTAATTTGTTTTTTGATTTCCTGGTTTATCGAGTCATTCTTGAGCAGGATGGTTCTTAGCCTCCAAGTGTTTGAGTTTCTTCCAGGTTTTTCCTTGTGGTTGAGTTCCAATTTCAGAGCGTTGTGGTCTGAGAATATGCAGGGGATAATTTCAATCTTTTGGTATTGGCTGAGACCTGTTTTGTGTCCCAGAGCATGATCTATTCTTGAGAATGTTCCATGGGCATTTGAATAGAATGAGTATTCTTTGGTTCTGGGGTGTAGTGTTCTATATATATCTATGAGGTCCAACTCGTCGAGTATGGCATTCAAAGCCTTTGATTCTTTGCTTAGTTTTTGCCAGGGTGTTCTGTCTATTTCTGATAGTGGGGTGTTGAGGTCCCCTACTATTACTGTGTTCTTATCTATATGTCTCTTTATTTTGGTTAAGAGTTGGCTTGTGTATCTTGCTGCTCCCCTGTTGGGGGCATATATATTAATAATTGTCATATCCACTTGTTGAATACTTCCTTTAAGAATAATATAGTGCCCTTCTGTATCTCTCTCTATGGCCTCTAGTTTAAAATCCAGTCTATCTGATATGAGAATTGCTACTCCAGCTTTCTTTTGAGGTCCATTTGCGTGGAAGATGGTACTCCATCCCCTTACTCTAAGTCTGAATGCATCTTTGGGTTCAAAATGAGTCTCTTGTAGACAGCAAATGGATGGGTCATGTCTTTTTATCCAATCTGCAACCCTGTGGCGTTTTATGGGAGAGTTTAAGCCATTTAGATTGATAGAGATTATTGACAGATATGATTTTAATGATGCCATTTCTCTTTAAAGTCTTTGTATCGGTTGTGACTTGCTGCTCTGTATCACTCTTGGGGCCTTTTTACCTTTATAGAGCCCCCCTTAATATCTCCTGTAGGGCTGGTTTCGTGGTTACGAAATTGGTTAATGATTGGCGATTTTGGAACGTCTTTATTTCTCCATCAATTCTGAATGACAGCTTTGCTGGATAAAGGATCCTTGGCTGCATGTTTTTCTCTGAAAGAGCTTTAAAAATGCCCCCCCAAGCCTTTCTCTCATTCCAGGTCTCTGTAGACAGGTCTGACGTAATCCTGATACCTTTGCCTTGGTACGTGAGAAATTTCTTTGCCCTGGCCGCTTTCAATACTGTATCCTTGGATCTAATATTTGCGAATTGCACTATGACATGCCGTGGCGTAGGTTTGTCCTGGTTGAGCTTGGATGGGGTCCTCTCTGCCTCTTGGACACGAATGCTTGTTTCCCTTGCTAGATTAGGGAAGTTTTCAGCTACAATTTGTTCAAATATCTCTTCTAGACCTCTGTTTTTCTCCACCCCTTCAGGGATGCCGATGATTCTGACATTGGATCGTTTCATAGAGTCAGTAATCTCCCGTAATCTACATTCGTGGGCGTGGATTTTTTTAAGACCAGCTTCTATTTTCGTTTTTTCTTCTACTAACCCATCCTCCAATTCGCTAACGCGTTCCTCTGCCTCGGTGACCCTGGCCGTCAGAGCCTCTAGTTTTGACTGTATTTGGCCCATAGAATTTTTAATTTCTGTCAGATTCGCTCTCATTTCTGCCCTTAGGGATTCTATATTCTCAGCAACGCTTTCTCTGATGCTTTTTTCAAGTTTACTCATCATCTTGACCATTGTTGCTCTGAATTCCATTTCTGATAATTGGGATACATCCATATGTATTAATTCTGTGGCCGAGGCCAATTCTGTGGCAGAGGCCACAGACTCATTATCTTTTCTTTGCTGGGGGGGACTTCTCCTTCTCGTCATTCTGATGAAGAGAGATTGCAGGGTTGTCCAGAGCCCAAGTGTTGACTGGGACCCAGGCCGTGCGCCCTTGTTTTATAGAGATCTTAGGGATGTGGGCTTCTTCCTTAAAGAGTTTATTTATTTATTTGAGAGAGAGAGAGACAGTCAGCAAGAAAGGGAACCCAAGCAGAGGAGTGGGAGAGGAAGAAGCAGGTTCCCGGTGGAGAAGCCCGATGAGGGACTCCTTACGGAGCGTTGTGATCACACCCTAATCCGAAGACAGGTGCTTGGTGACTGCGCCACTCAGGCGCTCCGGGTTGTGGGCTTCTTGATTTTTCAGCCTGCCTTCTGGGGGAGGGGCCTGCCTGCCGGTACTCAGAAAACCCTGTTTGGGTAGAGTCTCTGTGTCCCTTGCGAGGGGGGATGGGGATGGGCACCCTGTGAGCCGGTATTTCCGGGCTTTTGTTCTCTGGCGGCTTTCCCTGGCGGTTTGCTATGCCTCTTCTGAGAGAGCAGCAGCGGCTGAAATTCAGCCTCTGTCTCAGAACAGAGGGATCGCGGATCGTTCTCCACTGATGTTCTGGCCACTTTAACTCTGTTTCTGTTGGTGCTGCTCAACCCTGCAGCATCCCGGGCTGTGCGCCCCACACCCGGCGTCCCAGCCCTCACTTCCAGGGCCGGCACGTCTCTGTCCTTTGTGTTTCCAACCCCGCCAGCCGCCAGCCGCCCCGCGCGGGCTCCCGGAGCTCCCCGTCTCAGTCTGGTGTCTCGCGGGTGCTGACCGCGAGTCCGCCTGCTCCCCCGTGCAGGTGCCCGCCAGGCCGCCAGCCGCCCCGCGGACGCTCCCGGAGCTCCCGGTCTCAGCCTCGATCCAGTGAGCACACCGGAGCTCCGGAGCTCCGTGAGATGCTTGGTGGTGCACGCTCCCGGCTCACGGACTCAGTCTGCCGTTTCCAGAGTGCGGGTCCGCGGTCCGCCCGCTCCCCGGTGCAGGTGGCCCGCCAGCCGCCCTGCGCGCGCGCTCCTGGAGCTCGCGTTCTAAGTCTGTTGTCTCGCGGGTGCCGTCCGCGAGTCCGCCTGCTCCCCCGTGCAGGTGGCCCGCCAACCGCCAGCCGTCCCGCGTGCGCTCCCGGAGCTCCCTTCTCAGCCTGCTGTCTCAAGCGTGCGGGTCCGCGGTCTGTCCACTCCCCCTTGCAGGTGGCTACCGCTTCCCGGCGCCCTGACACGGCGGCTCCCTCCCCCTTCTGTTTAGCTTCCGATATCTGTGCGCGGTTTCATGGCTCCCCGCTTCGTACCTCGATACTCAGCGCCTGAGATGTTCTTTTGTAGAGATCCAGATGTATCTTCCTGCGTCTCAGGCTGATTCCGTGGATGTTCCTGCTGGTCTGGTACCTATCCAGCTCAACTCAGGGGACCGGCTGAAAAAGGGGTCCCCTACTCCTCCGCCATTTTAACCTCCTCCTTCTAAGTTTTATTTCTATCATCTTTACTTGGTTCAATTGTTTATAACAATCGTGAATGGAATTTAGTGACATTAGGGTTATTGAGATAAAACAAAATGAATGGTGCTAAAAGTTTTCTAAGTCACAAGCTACCTCTCTGCTGTGATTCAGCAACTTCTAGCAGTTGCAGAGCACAGCTTTCTGGATCTAGCCATCTGACTGGTCTCAAAGCTCGAGGAGGGAGGCTTCAGCTGCCTGAGTCCACACTCCCGTGCTTGGGGAAGCCAGGCAGCCAGCCCAGAGGGGAGCCTACCCCTCCTCTGCGCTCAGGGCTCAGGGCCTCAGTACTCTTTGGCGGTACTGGGGTTTTGTCAGCCTGAGGAATCAATGCACAATGTGCTGAGTGCTTTTATTTAGAAAAACAGAATAAAAATAAGATGGTAAGCCTAAGCTTTGAGCCCAACATACAGTCTGGACTTCCTACGTTACGTCAATGCCCACATGGCCCTTCAAAGACTGATGGGTTTTCAGGTCAGAAAGATAAAATACATCACTCAAAGAGACTGTTGTCCCCAGGTCTCATTCATTTGCATTCTAGGAAAGACCCATGGTTGGTGGGTCAGATGTAAACAGAGGACCTGTATGTGGCCCAACATCTCAGGCTTCCAAAGGCTCCAGGCTTCAAAGGCAGCTGCGAGGTTTGCCGCTGAGCTCCTCCTCTGTGCCTGACAAATGCTTGACAGAAATCTTTGCATAGGCGTCGGGGGAGTTTTTGCTTGTACAATGCTGTCATGATGTGACCTTTCTCATTTACTATTTAAAGAGTTTTGCTATGAATAACTGTTAAAATTTACCCGGGTGCCATTTAATGGAAATCCTCAAAGCCTTCTGAAACAATTTCATTTACAATGAAGTGATAGAATGCAATAAAAATATTCAGCTCCTGAGAATCTCTAACTTACCGTTTCAACTTTTCCAAGTTCCCTTCCCCTCAAAATGCTTCTTTTTTGGGGAGGGGGGCTCCATGCCCAGCATGGAGCCCAATGCAGGGCTCGAACTCAGAGCCATGAGGTCAAGACCTGAGCTAAGAGCAAAAGTCAGACACTCAACCCACTGAGCCACCCAGGTGCCCCCTGCTTTTCATGTTCTTAAATGGAGAAAATTCTGCTCCCTTCTTTCTCCTTTCTTCTTGAGGGCCTTCTGATGAATGAAACCTGAGCCTATTAGAAGTTTTTTTCTTGTGGCCACAGCTTGGATGACAGAGGTAAATGGAGAGTTGTTTTTTTTTTTTAATTTTTTTTATTATATAATGTTAGTCACCATACAGTACATCCCCGGTTTCTGGAGAGTTTTAGAAAGCACACAGTTTCTTTCCCACAGAGCTTACCCAAATCATGCCAAGCCATTTTCTTTACCTGTCCCGCAGAAGCCAAATTGCTCTTCTCACGTTGCAAAATCACTGGGATGCTCGCCCCAGCTCTCCGCTGTGGAGCTAACAGCAAACCGGAGCCCCCATGTCCTCCCCCGCTGAGACTGCTCTAGCACTGGACGACTCGTCTTGAACACACATGTTCTGGATCGGGTAGAACGGTGTGGAGAAATGTAAATACAGCGTGTTTAAAAGGAGAGGCATCTACCCTTTCCCTTCGCGCGAGACCCCATGTGAGAGGACAGTGGAATGAGAGACATAGACAGAAAAACAAGAGGTTGCAGGATGTTCACAAAAAGGGCCAAGTTAATGGAGTCACTGGTGTCATAGACCCAGGACTGGTTGCATCCTCTGTGAGGCCCGCGGCGAAGTGAAAATGTAGGGTCTCTTGTTCAAACATTATTAATAATTTCAAGAGTCACTAGAGCAGCAGAGCTTGAAACCAAGTGTGGGCCACTTCTAAGCTTGAGTTCCTGTGTGACTGATGGCGCAGGCTGCACGGCCCTGAGGTGGGCCCTGCATAGACCTCATTAGGGGGCCTCAGGTTTCTGCTCTCATGACCAGCTCCCTTCGAGATGCTCTCCCTCCAGAATCCTCGAAGAGACAGTCCTTGTTTCCTTTACCCATTTTGCCTTCTGCTTTTCCCTTAGAGAATGTGAATGTTATTCAACTAAGAGTCCCTGATGATAAAGGGGGAAGGCTTACTAGGTGTGGCTCTCTAGAAGATCGATCTATACCTCCAGCTGTGGGCAGTCTGTGGTTAAACGGAAGAGTGGGGTCACTTGGCTTCATCTTCTCCCCCATTTCCTCAATCACAAGGGCTCGCTTCCTTAAGGCCAGATTACCGCAGCAGCTTCCAGACCCCAGTCTCCTCTCTGCCCAAATGCTTAGATCATTCTTTCTGTCGGATGACTCATTGCTTCTTTGTTTAACCTGTGAGACCCAGGGATGAAGTGGACAGGACATGGGTTTAAAGTCAAGTCAGAACTGGTTTTGAATTATACCTTTGCCACTTTTCGTTTAATAAATACATTTTATTTTGGAAATCAGAACTCATCCATCCTCATAAACATCCTGTGAGGAAAATATGATCACTGTCACCTTGTTTCAGATGGAGAAACTGAGGCCCATAGAGGTTAAGTGACTTGCCCAAGGTCCCACAGTTGGTGAATGGCAGAGCTGGGTTTCAAATCTTGGCATGTGGGCTCCGGAGGGCCTGCTCTTGGAATGCATCTGTGCTGAATGGGGTGGCATCTCCCTACACCCCCTGGGCCATTGGGGCAAGCACCCACACTCCCTAAATTCTGGGTTCCTCATTGTAACCTTGCTCTGATCGTCTCGATAGTGATTACAGGGCTTCACATCAGAAATGCATACGAAAGACTGTATAAGGCGCTATATAAATATTAACAGTTGTATGATTTTTGCTTTGCTTGAAGGGCTTTCCATTATTTATAGAATTGAGTCCAAATGTCTGACTCTGGCTTTCAAAGCCATCAAAAGGTAAGTCGAGCCAGTCGTTCCATGCTCTTCGCTGTTCTTCACAGGCTTATTTCTGTCTTTACATTTTCGAGCTTGCTCATTCCCCAAGCCTTTCCCCAATTCAAGGCTCTTTTTGTGTCCTTCCTCCTCAAAGCAGCCTTCTCAGATAATGCCAGTGTAGTGTGCATTGATCTTTTTCTTCTCTGACCCTGACCTCTCCTATCCCTTTCAAGGATAAGTAGCTCATCTTCCCAACTTGGTTATAAATTCCTTGAGGGCGGGAGCCCTGATTCTGAGTGCATATGTTACGTCTCCCCGGCACACAGAGGAGGGACCGGACACAAAGGCAATGGCTAGCAGTTTCTTCATTTCTCCCCCGAGTCTCGTCCTAGTGCTGGGCACACGCTGGGCCTTCAGGAACACTTGTGGATTTGTCTTAGATGTGCATAGCATCTGTTCATGTGTTCAGCACACAATGAGCACTCCATAAATTGTATTTTTAGAGACAATCTGTTACCACATAAGGACTACCAGAAATTACTCATACTCTTTGTGTAAATGGATTTATACAATTATAATGTTTAGGAGCTGAAATAAAGATGAGGGAAAGAAAATCATGAGACTGTTTTTTTTTTTTACATGTTTTATTAACATTAACTAATATCCTAAGTAGATGAATATACTTGAGCTAACAGTTTGGTCACTGGGCAAATGAGACATTTCTGAGACCTCACAAAGGGGTGCAGTGTGGGGACTAGAACTAGTTGTGTCCTCTCTTCACAGAACAATCACTGCAAGCAGCACAGGACATCCTGAGAGCTTTCGCCGCTGCTCCATAGCCTCTTCACCGTCGAAGGGAAATGAAGGCAAACACCAGACGAGGTTCCAGGGTAACTGCAATCACACTGTTCCCAGCAAGCTGCAGGTAGGATGGCAGCATGCAAACTCTCAAACTAGGACAGCAGTGTGTGGCAGGGTGCTACAGAGCCACAAACCTGAGTGATGCAGTCTATAGTGCAATTTGCCCTTTCTTTACTTACAAGGATAACATACACATTTAAGAAACTTATCCTACATTGATCCCCAGCCCAGTTACCTGTTGTCTTATCAGAAAGCTTTTATGTGGTTATTTTGATGAGACTGTTTTTTTAAGCCAAAAGGAACAATAGAACTTCGGTCCAAATGTTTTCACTGGTATGTCACAGAACAGGTGTGAGGTTTGTTGAAAATAATTTGTTATTAATGAGAGTTAATTTGTCAAGTCTGCAAATGATTTACTATTTTTTATGAATTGAAGTGGATTCCAGGTTTCCCCAGAAATAAGCTCATTTCAATTCAATTGCTTTCTTGACTGGGAAGGCGAAGTCTAACTACATTCTCTTTCACAGATATGGAGGCTAAATCCTAGGGCTCCTTGTCCTTTGGTGAATGGTCCCTCCACTGTCCTCAGGCCCTCCTCAGTCAGCAAATCAGAAGGAATCAGTGTGATGGAAGACCAAAACAAAATAGAACCCAATAAAACTCAAAGTCTTACTCACACTGGAAAATGTTTGTCTCCTGAGCAGGGATCAAGACTTGGGAACGATTTCTTTTGGACAGGCAAGGTTAAGAGGATTTTGTGAAACTCCCTATTTTGTGGCCCTCTGTTATAAATTATTTAGGGATGGGCACCTGGGTGGCTCAAGGTTAAGCAATTTGCCTTCAGGTCATGTCATGAGTTCCAGGGGATGGGGGTGGTGTTGGGGCGGTGGTCCTGAGATAAAGCTGTGTTGGGGGGGGGGTGGGTCCCTGCTCAGCAGGGAGTCTGCTTCTCCCTCTGCCTCTGCCCCTCCCCCTCCCCCCGCTCATGCTCTCTCTCTCAAATAAATAAATCTTTTAAAATTAACTATTTGGGGAAATATATATTTGCCCTTCTCCTAAGACTTCACCTTAATCATCCTTGGATATTTGATTTTGTTTTATTTTTTTAAGATTTTATTTATTTATTTGACAGAGAGACAAGGAGAGAGGGAACACAAGCAGGGGGAGTGGGAGAGGGAGAAGCAGGCTTCCTGTAGAGCAGGGAACCCGGTGCAGGGGCTCGATGGCAGGCTCGATGGGGTCTCCATCCCAGGACTCTGGGATAGTGCTCTGAACTGAAGGGACATGCTTAACGACTGAACCACCCAGGAGCCCCAAGAGAGACTCAGAAAGTCCAATTCAAAAACAACAAACTGCATCAACACAGGCAGAGACTCCCCCTATTTTGATCTGTAAGAGCAGAAAAATTAGCTTAATTTTGAAATTTCAGAACATTTGATCTGTTTTCGTAGCAGAACTGAATAACTTTCTGATGAATTTGCACAAACCAAAATCTGAATAAATACAGTTTCAAACTAATAGGATTCCTTTAACAAGTCCCTCTTTCAAATTACCCAGATGATTGCTTAACATGTACTTGCTTTTCAGAGATCAATTTAGTAGATAAAATATATTTCGTTCTAAAATTTCAAGTTAAACACTTGAGATGTAATCATACTCTAAGTCCTTAGTATCTCAATGGAATCCTATTTATTTTTTTTAAGATGACAGTTTGGGGGCGCCTGGCTGGCTCAGTGGGTGGAGTGTGCACCTCTTGACCTGAGGGTTGTGAGTTTGAGCCCCATGTCGGGGGTAGAATTACTTAAAAAAAATAAAATCTTAAAAAAAAAAAAGATTACAGCTCGGACTGGGATAACCTACACTTCCTTTTTCATAACTTTCTGTAACATGACAGGAAACACACGGCAAAGTGTAGCTGGATTTTCCTTTCATTCATTAATGTTTTTAATAAGCCCCTCAGAAACCTCTGGAAAGCAGAGGAAGTTTCTGAATGGATATTTTCTTTGCCACTCTTGCAAAGATCCTGTCAGCTGAATATTGCAAGATTGAGGGGGCTTTATTTCTTTGTTTCCAATTAAAATCTATTTTTCCAGATAGAGACACATTGGCCCAGCAATAAAACTATGGCTGAAGTTTATGATCAGGAGGAGGCCAAACGCCACTTGTCAGCCAAGAGCTTTGCTCACTGCAATGAATCATTGCATTTCTGAAGTGCAACTGAGTTGTCCAAGGGTTCATCAGTTCCCCTGATAAGAAACTTGGCAGTGTTGGCTAAAAGGGTAGGATGAGGAACAACTAAATGGAAAAATTGTGCTATGCCCTGAAATGTGATTATAGGATCTCCCTAGATAGATGCGTAGTTTAACTTTTTAAATTATAACACAGAATAAATAAACATAGCAACCCCATAGACTACTCCCCTGCAAAACAGCTACATGAAAATCCATCACCTCCCCTTCCCCACCCCCCCACCAAAAAAAGCAGTAGGATGTTGTGATTTACAAAGAAATAAGAAAAGTGGTTTGAACATTTTTGAAGTCAAGTTTAAGAAGATAAATTGAGGGGCACCTGGGTGGCACAGTCGTTAAGCGTCTGCCTTCGGCTCAGGGTGTGATCCCGGCGTCATGGGATCGAGCCCCACATCAGGCTCCTCTGCTATGAGCCTGCTTCTTCCTCTCCCACTCCCCCTGCTTGTGTTCCCTCTCTCGCTGGCTGTCTCTCTCTGTCTAATAAATAAATAAATAAATAAATCTTTAAAAAAGAGAGAGAGAAGAGAAATTGATCCAAGGCAAATGATGCATTTGAATCCTGTAAAAATAAAATCGGAGTAAAGCTGTGTCTGAATTGGACAACTGGAAGCAGAAGTGGGGTAAGAGATTTTCTGGTTGAATCACCTGAATAATTGTCTCAATGTTTGTTTTATGTGTAGCCATCACTCCCAAAATAGCCTAGAATCCTAGAGTACGAAAGTTAGATATATCCATCGACTTCATCCTGTCCCTTTCTCCTCCCAGTTGGAGAAACTGGAACCCAGTGAGGGCTGTGGCTTGTTCTCCTCACAGCTTTTTAGCTTCACGAAGATCAGAAGCTCAGATCCTAGGACTCCTCGTTATGAAACACTACCAGTAGGTTCTTAACTTTGTATAAGTCAGACTTTACAAGACAACCGTGTTCTGACAGAAATGTGGTTTAATATGGTCTTGAACCCAAAGAATTTCTCTCTTATCTGGAAGAGTTAAGAAACAAACCAATTAAATATACAGAACCATAGGAAGAACTACGTGATAAGCTCTGGAAGAGTACATCATTTAAGCTTGTCAGGGAGTGCATTTTCTCTCAACTCAGAATCTCCCAATTCCAAAAGCCAATAACAAGGCAATCTCACAGCTCAGCAGTAAAGCTACTTTTAAATCTAAAATGAGATCATTGGGTTCAATAGACAGACTCAAGTATCACTTAAAATTGGGCCTGTCTGCATGTAATAAACTTTGGATCTTGGCTGTGTGTTACCATAACTTCTCTGCCATCCTCATGGGGTGTGTCTTTGTGGGGGGGGGGCTGTGTCTGTGGGGGGGGATCTGTGTGTGTGTGTGTGTATGTCTGAAAATGAGTTCTGAAAATGTTCCAAGTGAACATTTGTTTCAGAATTCCTGGAATAGCAAGAATCTGTTGTAATTATGCTTTGAACTTATATCCCCCAGTTTTCAACCTTTTCTTCATTGTTCACGTGAGAGCCAGAGTCTTATTCATTTATTCATTAAGGAAATATTTACTGGAGAGTTATTATGTTCCAAAACACTGCATCAGGTGTTAACGATGTGAAGAAGAAAGGGGCTTGAGAAGCGAGGGACTTGGCCAAGGATTATCCACTCACCTATCCTGTCTGTCCAACAGTCACTTGTAAGCTGGAAAGTACCTTATATTTCATGTTGTAGCCAACATTCTGTCAAGATCAGATCTGTCCAAAAATGCCAGGTAACTGGATCTGACAGTTAATTAGCTTAAATGTTCCTTTTTAGGATAATGTTGATAGCAAATATAAAATAATGTTTGAAAGTTAAATTAATAAAAATGATGTATTCTAATTACCAAGTGGTTGCCCAGGGAAACATGGATCAGGTGCATTTCCAGTCCCTCTTCAGGAATGACAACATCTATTTTGATGGGCTTTTTCCAGTCTCAACAGACACATCTAACTTGCTGATGTTATATTACTTGCATTGAGAATAGGGAGCTGAGTATTACTTTCCATTCCCATTCCTTTTCAACTAATCTCTTAAAAAAAGATTTATTAATTTATTTCAGAGAGAGAGGAGCGGGAGGAGCAGAGGGAGAGGAGAGAGAGAGAATCCCAAGCAGACTCGGTGCCTAGCATGGAGTCTGATGTGCGGCTCGATCCCACAACCCTGAGACCATGACCTGAGCTGAAACCAAGAGTCGGGTGCTCAGCCGGCTGTGCCACCCAGGCACCCTTCAAGTCATCTTTTTAAAGGATCAGATAATCTAGCGTATCAAGCACCAACTCTCATTCTTCAACAAAACAGTTCAAAATGAGGCTATTCCCATTGTTTCCGCCACCTTGTGAAGGCTACATGAATAAGCTGAATATATTCTGCATGTAGCAAGTTAATAATCTCAAGAGGGGCTAAGTTGTTCTAAGTCTTCGTGTCTACCGCAGGAATCTGAAATCTTTGTTAGGTTATACATTTGTGAATGGAGCATACATGGCGATGTATTCTGATGTTCAACCAAATGCAAATAGCCAAAGAAGTCACTTTGCTATATATATCACCACAATTACAGCAACAAATCTCTCTCTCTCTCTGTCTCGTTTTAACTCTACTCTTTGCCAATATAGTGATAACATCTCTATTAGAGATGAATTCGTAATTTCCATTCCTTGGATTTGCATGTCAATCTTATTTTATAAAATATCAATTTATCAGATTACTTACAGTATTAGAAATTTAATCATGAAACCCAGTTGGCTGTGAAGTGGGTGGGTGTGTGTGGGGAGGTGTGGAAAATCAGTAGACTTCCCTTCAACTCCTAGAGAGACATCTCTGTTTGAGCTGGGTTTTGTTACTCTTTTTACTTTTAATTTTTTAAGTCTGATACTAATGGGCATTCTTGGATAAGTATTAATATGTTTTTTAAAAGCTCAATTTACCCTTAATATGTACATTATAATCATATAAGGAATAGAAGACCTTAATTTGTAAACATTTGAACACCTTATATCAAAGTTCCAGTAATACTTTGTCATCAATTCCACTTAATTTTTTCTAATTCTAAAGAGTTTTTCTAATTTAAAATACTTTGTCATTAATTCCTCTTAAAATCATAAAGAACTTTTCTAATTCAAATGTTCTTTTTTAGTGACTATTTATTAACTGTATTTATTTACTGAAAGCTCACTCTAGCATAAAATACCTGTGTAAACATTTATCCAATAGAACGCAATGTCGTTGATCACATTTTCAGTATCTCACTTTGCCTATTAACAGCGCAAACTATGACATTCAGTTTTTGAAACAATGTCACTACTTGGCACAGAAATCTACACGAGAGCTTGCTCCATTTGCCATTTATTCCAATAACTTGACAACAATTATTTGCAACTAAATCTAACAGTATTTGTACAAGTACTTTCAAGCTGAAATACTGCTAAAAAATTCCAACGCACATGCAGTTCAATATATTTACATAATAACATATTTATTATAAACCCTGTGACTAAGCACTTTACAGGATGTGGATACAGGAGTCACTCTGCCCTCTAAGAAAACACAGCCACATCTGAGAGAGGAGATGCTGCTGACAAGAGTCCTGTGTTCAATGGAGTTGAAACGGGTTGGCTACTCGGACTGTTCAGGAATGCTACTCTGCCACCATAGAATCGCTCAATTCACACAAAACAGCAGCAGAGTTTCAAGTACAAGCCCTTAGCAACCAAGAGACCCGCGGCACAGGCAGCACTGGCAAAACACACTCTTATTATGCAGGTGGGCTCTGTCTTAAGCAAAGGCGATATTGAAAATCTAAACATACAAAACCGGTGAATTAGAGGGATGACTTGTATTATAAAATGGTTTTCTGCTTTATAAAAGGATTTACAAGTTTCCTCTAAGTGGCAGCTCCCCTAATACATTGAAAATACAATTTGATTTACAAAACTTCAATTTACACGTGACTTTTTGCACAACCATTGTGAAAAGCAAAGTACGCCTATATACAGGACTTAATTTTCTCTCTCAGGATCTAGGTAAGTGTCTTATCACTGTATTGGTAAAGGACACTTACGCCAAAATGTTACCTTTTAAGCCACTGAAATATAAAGCAAATACTGCCTCTAAAACATGGCTATTCCAGAAAATTTAAGTACGTTTGTGATTTTGCATTTACAGTTTTGGGACTCATCTTTGTAATGTAGATCTTTAGATAGCCCAAGTATGTAGCTATCCTGAGGCCATACTATTGGGCCCTATCCTGCAGAAGTATGTTTTATTTTTGTGGGTTTTCCCCCCTTTTTAGCTGTGTAATTTTAAAGGATGTTAATGGTGGTTACACTGTAGCTAGTCTATTTATGACATCTCACTCTTATACTTCATTGCACAGAATCAACTTTAAAAATCCAAGTTCCTGCATTTCATTACTGTCGCCACTGTTGACTCTGGGTGATTGTCATTCAAATAAGGTTCTCCTTTATTAGCTGTAAGCTTGGTGGGGGGCGGCAGAGATCCTGTCTACATATCTCTGTGCCCCCTCAGCACACATCATAGAACCTGACACCTAGGAAGCAAGCGCTCAGTAAATATTTATTGAACGAATGAATGAATGAAGAAATGATTGAATTGGGAGAATTGTCTGGAAAGCTTTTTTCACTCTAGCGTCCAATCCAGTATGTTTCTGGAATGTGTACAAACAAAATGAATTTCCAGAGTCTGAAAAATCACAGAACCTCTCTCTTGTTCCCTCTATGATTTTCTTTTTTCTTTCTTTCTTTCTTTCTTTCTTTCTTTCTTTCTTTTTTTTTTTTGAGAATCCATTAAAATATGGAGCCCTTGATGTCATGGGAATATTTAGAAAAATTAAATCATCTTCAAGGTCAGAGGACAAAGCAGAGGAAATTGAAGAGTCATTTCCTTACTCACCAACTGCTGGAGGGAACTAAAAAGGCACACAGATGGACCAAAGTCCAAAACCAAATCAAACTCTGGGCAATTGTGTCCAGACTGAGAAATAATAGTACTTTTGAGTGTTTCAATACAAACTTAGCCACAGGTATATTCAGAAACAGTGAAAGCAATTCATTAAGAGCTAGAATCGAAGGAAATTACCATTTGCCATTTGTAGGGCCAGACATACAGATCTGTTTCAGGCAGGGCTGGGGGAGATCACACTCTGTTGGCTGGAACCATTTCGCTGTGCTGATGCTCATACCCATTACAGATTTCATAGGAAATAAAAGTGAAATAGCAAAATCCAGCTGTAGGAGATAAAAACAAAATCCTAAAATAAAATAGGACTTGAACAGATAAAGCACAACAATGTAGTCAGTGGGGATGCTAATAAGAGAATAAACATAAAAGTGTTCATGACTGCATTAGAAAATAAAGCTTCAGAGTATATGGTGTATGAAGCCTTTAAATGAAATAGTCTGAACCGTAAACAATTTCATCTTAAAACCTAATACAAATAAAGTAAAAATCTAAGGAGCATGGGAATCTGGATTTACACCATAATAATTAAGCAAGAGAGTTTATGAATCTGAGTTCTTCTAGGAGGCCTCTTTAAAATCATGTAACTAAATGAATATTAAGCTATCTCTGTTTAAGATCAATGAATGGGTTTTTCTATGGATAATGGAATGACTTTCCTTTTAGGTGAATAAGAACAAACACTGAAGTGGAATCACTACATCAGTAGTTGTAGTTAGATGTATAGTTTAAACCTAAACACTATCTTAACAGGATATGTATCCTAGTTTGCCTTTATAATCACTTCCCAAAATACCTACCTCTGTATTCCGTGTTTATCATTGCACCAAATGAGAGCAGCCACAAGAGGATTTTTGAAACTTTTATATATATGTATTATATATATATATGTTATAATATATATGTGTGTATTATATATAATATATATATTATATATATATATATTATATATATATAACATATCACACACACACACACACACACGTTTATGTATATACACTCAAAGAGGAGGTGGTTTTTCCGGGAGCTGTCTCCAAGTTCAGTTAGCATAATATTCTCTCTCCTCTTGTATGAAATGTAAAATCTCACTACATTAACTTTCTTGTAGATCATTTCGGGCCACCATTTTTTACTTTGATCTAATGGATTCGAGTAGGAATTATGATTTCTAATCGAAGAGTGAACATGTTAGCTTGTCACTGTAGATATTCAGAGATTTTAGGTTGTTAAAGGCATTTTTTTTCCTGAATGCCCTTTACATTTAAATATACATAATTAACTTCTATTGTTAAAAAAAACGATTTTGCACCAGTAGTTTCTTAATCCAAATCATTTGGACTTAAGTAATTTCTAATTGAAAGCCTATCACATGAATTGTTTATAGTGACAGACAATATACTATTAGTCATTTTAAAGCTTTAAAAGTAAGTTATCAGGATCCACTTCAATCTCCACATGATAATAAAGGATTATTATGTGCAGTAACCTATTTATGAAAAGGAAACAGTGTGCTTCTTTCAGACGCCATCAATTGCTTTAATAAGGAATTGAAAAGCTGGACTACTTTATATGCAGATCACCATCCCAGTTGCATAAGGATTTACAATAGACAAAACAAAACTATTTTTTGTTGTAAAGAAGGGCTGTTTGTTTAAATCTCACAATAATGTTTGCGTCTAAAAATTCTTTACAGGCTAATAAGGCTTCATAAACGTTATATAGACTTGGTTAGTTAAAATCATTCTAATGCTAAGACCAAAACGAAAGGCTTGCTTGAGCTGACAAGGAAAAATCCAAGTAACACATGCCTAAAGAAGGCAGAAGAGAAAAGATGCTTCCTTTCTTGGTTTAGGTACTTTTTAATTGATTTGGAGATGCAAATAGTACTTGATCTGATAGCACCCCATTAACGCTTCAATAAACTTAAGAGGAAAATGCTGCTTTCTCTAAAAATGTGAAAATTGAGGATTCAGAGTCCAATCTTTAATCCTAAAAGAAATAGAAAGTGATGTACACGTTTGTCTCTGCTGCCTTGAATTTGCAGAGAACTTACTTGGGATGTTTTAATCTCACCTTTGAAGTGTTCCTTCAAGGTATTTAATGGCTCACATGTCTTTATTAAATGAGGTGTGTGGCGGCCTCTACTGGTGTGTGTTTATAGAAAATGTTTCAATAGGCAGAAAAAATACTAATTTCAATTAAAAAGTTAGAAATACAGACTCTTTCATTTAAATATATAAAAATATCTAATTTAATGCAGAAAAGATGTATTACAAGTTGTGTAATGTACTCTTAATTAGGAAAATAATCTAAAACACTGACCATGTTAGTGTAAAATACTGATTTACGGAAGGGCATTAATTGTTCAATTCACTCTGAGGTTGGGTTAAATATATTTTATTAATGAATTACTAATCCCGACTGAGGCAGTTTCTTACCTCTAGTCCACTGTTAAATCCCCTTAGTTGACTTAAATAAAATCACTTAGAACAAACCCAGAGGAAAGGAAATATTTTACAGTTAAATCTCTAAAGTCCTACAACTAGAATCATTTGATGACAAGCTGGTTTCTATAACTCAAGCAAACTGTACGTTGACTTAATATAGCTGAAATTTTGATCTATTTTACACTGTGTTTAATTTCAAAAATACAACACATTAAAATATGTTCAAATTTATCAAAGCTAAAAGCAACATTTAAGTAATGTACTTAAAGTGCAAAGGCACTTTAACAAAAAGAAGTGATGCCTAGTGGCTATACTTGGTAACTGAAGACGGAAATACCATATATCATTATTTACAAAAGAATTTATAGTCTCAAAAGATCTTTGGAGATCTTCTACAAAATACACTAAATATCCATTTTTACGTGAAAAGTCTGCTTACTCTTTCTTCATTCACTATAATCTCCTCTTCCCATTCCCACACTGGAACAATAAAAGAAGAAAAAAGAAACAAAACCATAAACAAAATATATGAAAAAATGCACTGTAGAAACATTCATGTTCACTGATG
Source organism: Ailuropoda melanoleuca (assembly GCF_002007445.2). Lineage (NCBI taxonomy): Eukaryota > Metazoa > Chordata > Mammalia > Carnivora > Ursidae > Ailuropoda > Ailuropoda melanoleuca. The sequence goes on along the minus strand of NC_048238.1, from coordinate 105,245,290 downwards.
ATTCCTAAGGAGAGAAGGTGGGGAAAGGAGGGTAGGGGGAGCAAGAGAGAAATAATTTAAAGGAAAACTTGGAAAAGCAGTATCATTGCTTCACCCCATCCCCCAAACATTTTCAAAGTCCCCCACTGATGCTGAGAGAGGCAGAACACAAACACACACAAAAGCAAACGTAGTGCCTCCAACAGTCTTGAGCAGCACCCTTGGATGCCGTAGGGTTGTAAATGGTTTCCCTTCACAGCTGACTGATTGCAGTTTGTTTTTCCAGAACTTCGAGGTAGTCTGGTTCTGATTGCGGCTTAGCTTGCAGTAAAGGGTGGTCGGGTTTTGACTGCCCCACAAAGCATTTCCTGGGAGTTCCGTATAAAACGGTTTTATTGATTCTGTCTTGGTTTTGGCGTCGAGATTCATACGAAGGGGCGAACTGCCTTTTGGGTAAGGTACAGAAGTTATAGTGGACTAGTCCTGCACTGGGAAGTTCCTTGACTCGCTCAGCAATATTCTGGTACAGCAGCTCGGGCTCTCTTGGCGTGGCTTGCTTCTCGAGCAACTCGGTGGCACTTATAGTGTAAGCCAGTGTGGCGGGCTCTTCTTTCTTCTCCTCTAGGTTGCCATAGCTGAAGTCTTGCAGGTTTCGGTAATAGGCTACCGGGTCTCCTTCCTTCTGCATGTAGATGGGGTTTTGGCACATCTGCCCCACAGGAGGGGGGATATAGTTGTAGACGTGGCTGTCGGTTTTATCCCGAGTCTCGGTATTGTAAGACCCATACTGTAGCTGGAAGGAACTGACATCTAGGTTGTTGGCACTCCTTGGAACACTTGGCACCCCCTTTCTGCGTTTCAGGACAAAGACGAATAGACCGGCCCCAAAACAGACAGATAAGATAAAGACAACAAGCAATCCTAAAATTAAGACTGAAAGTGGAACTTCAGTGTGGAGTTCCGGATAGGAGCTGGGAGACACACTAAGCGACCGAGGAGGGTCTGTGTTGTAATTCATGGACAAAACGGTTCCATCTGACAAGTTTGGACTGTCGGGACAGATAGCTTCCCTCCCCAGAAACTTTAGGATTTCCCCGGCATGCTTCGCAGGAGATTCACAGGTCACCTCATTGATGATGACAGGGGAATTGGCATGTTCTGTCCAGTCCTTTAGCCCCATGATGTCACAGGTGCAGTCCCATGGGTTCTCTTGCAGATCTATCTGGATGAATGCCGGAAGCTGATCCAGAACCCCTTTCACAGGCAGGTGAGAGAAATGGTTGTTTCTCAGATTCAGCCTGGTGAGGGCGGTGCCCCCAAATATATTATCGGGTAGGGACCGCAGCAAGTTGTTATTCAGAAACAGTAGCTGTAGGTTAATCAAAGCATCAAAGGTCAGTGGTTTAATTTCCTTGATGACGTTATACTCTAAATAGAGATACTGCAAGCTCTGCAGTCCATCAAACATAGAAGGATACAGCACTTCCAGGTAATTGCCATTCAGATAGAGTCTGCGCAGACTGGTCAAGTTTGTGAAGGCACCTTCCTGAATGACCGCAATCCTGTTGTTTCCTAAATGCAACAAGTCCAGAGAGCTGTATTCTAGGAGGTCGTTCTTATAGACAGTTTGAAGATAGTTCCCTGTCAGGTAGAGCTTCTTTGGACTGGTAGGTTTGGGCTGCAGGTCAGAGATATTCGTGAACTTCCTTTCTTGGCAATTGACGTTGAGACCATTGTCTGAACTCTGAGAGGTACAGACGCAACTGCTGGGGCAGGTGAGGGGCACGGGGGACTTGGTCTGGTACACCATGATCGGTCCAAAGCTCTGCCTGTCCTTTGACACAGTGACCCGGGGAGTTGGGCGATTTCTCATTTTGGGGGGCCGGCTGGCTTTGGGAGCCCTGGTTGGGTTGAGAGCGGGATTCATTGTCGGTGACAGCCTTTGGACGTGTGTGTCGGCATGGCTGCCCCTCTGACCGGAGTCACCAGTACTTTTTCGGGGACAGAGATCTTGCCTGGTCAGCTGGGTCACATCTTTCCCATGCAATCGAAAGGGAGTTTCACAGACGATCTCCCCAACAAAAACAGTTATGGTGTCCAGCCAAGCCTTGAGAGGAAGCAAGTCACAGGTGCAATTCCATGGGTTCTCCTCCAGCTGAATCTCCATGATCCCTCCAATGTGCTCGAGGACGCCTGCGAAAGGCATCACTTTCAGCCTGTTTCCTCTCAGGTCTAAGTGGGTCAGCAGGACGAAGCGGAACACATTGCTGGGCAGTGACAGCAGAAGATTGTCATTCAGGATGAGCACTTTGAGCTTATTCAGTTTGCTGAACGCTCCTGCCTCGATGGCACTGATGTAATTGTAGTCGGCCTGGAGATACTCGAGGTTCTCCAGGCCCAGGAAGGTGTCTTCCCTCAGCACCTCGAGCTTGTTGTTGTTGAGGTGCAGTCTCTTGAGGGTTTTCAGGCCGCTGAACGCCCCGCTTCGGATCTCCTGCAGCCCGTTGTTGCCCAGGTGGAGAGTCACGGCGTTAGAGTAATTGACGAACTCGTTAGGGTACAGTCTCGTCAGGAGGTTTCCATTGAGGAAAAGCTGATAGATTCGATACTGGGGGGGCTGAAGCAGGCTGACAGTTGTAAATCCTTTGTTTTCGCAGTTAATATTCAGGACGTTTTCCTTCTCTTCGCACAGGCAGCGGATCTTGCAAATGTCTTTGGCAGTTTTGCGGCTCTCCGTCTGTAAGATCCCGGCCACGGTTAACACACTGAGGAACCAGACGCCGCTCAGCATCTTTAGGCACCGTCGGTGTCAGTTCAGGTACCTACAGGCAAACCTTGGGGAAGGGTGCCGGAGAGAGCAGGATGCGGGGGAGAAAGAAACAAGGAAGCCCGATTAAAATGGCAAAGCAAGGGGGCGGAGTGGGAGGCAGGGAGAATGCGGGGAGTGGGCAACACGGCAGAATGAAATCACTGCGTTTCTCAAAGCGGTTTCTTCTCTCTTCGCCCTCCCCCTCCCACCCGGCC